>NW_028258414.1:1216250-1520312 GCF_053883595.1 Heterocephalus glaber
ATACTTTGCATTTGTTGGGACAAGCAGTCATAGCCACTCAGCTGCAGGATGTGGAGATCTTCCCCTCTTAGAATGAAGAAGACTTCTGTGCTGTGGCAGCAGCAGCCAGCTTGTGGAGCCAAGGGAGGGGGCCTTTCCCATGTCCCACCCATGAGCATGGGTCCTGGTGCTGGTAACTGTGGACTTGAGGTTTTGCAACACAGAGGGGACTTTCTCCAGGTCCCCTGGGCTATTGTATATTGCTGCTTTTGTGGAAGTGCGGGGCCCAGGTGATGTCTTCTGCGCATTCTCAGTGGAAAAGCACAGATGGTTCCAGGGCTTTTGGTTCACTGTGGTCCAAAGTCTGTGGGCTGTAGAGGGAGTGCTCCCTTGGCTCTCCAGGGCACATCTGTAACATTTGGGCTTGTGGTGTCCTGGTGGTAGGACATGGAGGAGACCTTTCCTAAGTCCTGCGGGTTGAGGATGGGTAGTGGGAGGGTTTGTGGCTTTGGTATCTGTGGTCCTACAGCTGCAGGTGTGGGTGGGAATGTCTCTAGGTTGTATGGGAAAGCTCTGGCAGGGATGAGGTCAGTGGCATTGGTAGTTACAGTCCTAGAGTTGAAGGACACAGATGCATTCTTCACCTCATCCCTGGGGACACAGACGGACAAAGTTGGGTGATGTTAAGGAGTTTTGTACCTGCAGCAGCATCCTAAGGCCATGAGCTAGGAAGGGGACCTTCCCTAGAGCCCACCAAGAGAGCGCAAGGACCACTGGTAAGAGGGTTCCTGGAGCTGCAGTGCTTGCCAGGGGAAGAGGGACAAAGGACTTCCCTGGCTTGCAATGGATATGTGCAAGTGAAGGCAGAACTTTGCAGCAGTGGCTGCCATCCCAAGGTGTGGGCTGGAGAGGAGATATTCCCTACTCACACAGGGGGAACCTGTGCTTGTGGCTGCTGCAGCTGCTGTCCTGAACTCCACAGGGGGCTGTATATTACTCCATGGGGTCACGCATCCTGCTGTTGGCTCCAAAGCCAAGGTGGTGTCTTGCTGTGGTTGGGTGTTAGTTTGATCCCGGGCACTGGGAGAGGCCCAGAGAGAGAAGTTTCTTGGGGCAGAAGAGTCACCATAAGACCACCCAGCTCCCCAAAATTGGACCTAAAACTTGTTAGTATGGTAGCACTCTCCTTGGGTTAGGACTGCCAGCTTGCTGCTATGAGTGGGGTTTCTGGGACTTTCCTCCTTACCTTTGGCAGCATCTGGTGCCCCACTCCTGGCAGGGAGCAGGGGTTGCAGGTGCCAAATGCGTCATTGTCCTCTGTGGGTCGCCTGTCTGATTCTGCACTGTGTGGCGTCTCCAGCATCTCTCAGCTTTCTCTTTCCCTCCCCACCAAGTACAGTTTCTGCTCTGCAGCCCTGACTCCTCTTAATAGTTGAACACAGGACACTTGTGTTCAGTCACCCTGGCTCCCTCCCCATGCTTTGGTTTTTTATGGTACAGCTGTGTTTGCCCTTGAACTCCATTTGAATCCTTTTGTCTCTGTGGCTCCCTCAAGTGATACAGAACAGGTGAGAGGGTAGGCAGTGGATTGGCTCGGCCTGGATTGAAGGCCAGCTGCCTCCATTAACTTTTGTTACTCTCTTGGCCCTCTGTTTCTGCTGTTGTAAAATTCTGAACCCTCATAACTTAGCAGGCTGCCTGTCAGAAATTCAGGAGTGCAAGCTTTCTTTATTTAACTACACAGATAAGCCCTCACCTAGGATCACTGGCCCCATTTCCTCCTGCACCGCCTGAGGCCTCCTCATCTGCCCCTGCCTCTCCTGCCAGCCTTCTTGCTTATCATGCCCTGTCACTTGCTCCGGACTGGACACAACATGCCACTTGTCATTCTGTGCACAGGCTGAGGACAGACAGGGTAGCCGGGGAGCAGGCCTAAGCCTAGCCCGGGGCAGTGTCCTTACGATTCCCAGGACCCACAGTCCTTGCTCGCCGGTGGTGGGGAGACGTGAGATTATCTTTTGCTCACTAAGGTGCTTGGACGGGTGACAAAAAGTCAGCTTGATGCCAGGCCAGGTGAGCCTGTCTCAAATGCTCCCCAGGACCATGTGTCTAGGACTTTATGTGCATCTCTTGGGCATGGTGAACCCCGGAAGTTCTTATCCAGCCTTGAGAAGGAGAGTGTAATTTTATTATGCCAGCCACCCCGAAATCTGAGGTAGCTTTCAGGCCACTTTCTGCAGGTTGGTTCTGGATGCTGGTACGGCCTCTGCTTTGACTCATTTCAACCCTGCAGAGCCCCTGGGACTGGAGAGCAGATATGCAATGACTTTGGTGAGGCTTCTTTCCTGCCAACACAGACACCCTCCATCATCTGGAGCCCCTGTCAGGCCTACAGTAGCACAGTGAAATGTGGCAGTGGCCAAGAAATGCTCACCAGGAGCTCTTCTGTCGTGTGTTGCTCCCCCATCCCAGTTCTGTACCTCTCAAGCCCATTGGGTAACTTACAAATCCTGATTTGCTTGGGACTTTCCCAGTCTTAGCACTGAAATTTCCTTGTCCTGCAAGCATTTTCAGTCTGGGCAAACTTGGCGCTTAACCCCCTTCGAGCCAGAGGCTGACAAGCTCTGCAGGGATGATGGTGCCTGCTGAAGGTGGCTCCAGGAATGCAGTAGGATAATGTTCGTGGGGGCTAAGCAGGCATCAGTAACAGTACTGCAAACTCGGAGGCTGAGGACACAGAAACTTACTGTCTCAGAGCTCTGGAGAACAGAAGTCTGAAATCAATACCGGCAGAGACCCATGGGAGGACACTTCTTTGCCTCTTCCTGGTTTCTGGTGCCCTTGGCTTGTAGATGCATCACTCCAGTCTCCTCTGCTCCCTGCCCTTGTCTTCCCATGGCGGCTTCCTCTGCGCATGCCTGTCTTTGCACCCGGACTTCCACTTCCTGTAAAGACAGAAGCCAGGCTGGATCAGGCCACCTTCATGCCTCATTTTGACTTAGTCGCCTCCATGAAGGCCCTGTTTCCAATTCAGGTCACACTAGGAGTCTGGGAGTACTGAGGGTTAGGATATCAGTGCATCCTTTTTGTGTGTGTACGTGGAGGGTGCAGTTCAACCTGAAGCTGCAGTTAGCTATGACGATGATTGTCGTTTGTGTTGCTATCTTTGCGATCATTGAGAAGCCAAGAGTATCTCAGAAATAGATCCTGCTGCACCTGGGGAAGGTGGCATGAGGAGCCCCCTCCAGGTCAGCCTACCTGAGGAAGACTGGGCTTGGTTTTTGGAACTCAGCCCCCGGAACCACTGCGGGGCAGAGGCGTGGGAGCAACCCCCTCTGACCCCAGGGTTCTGCTGTGCTTATAGATGGAGCAGATGAGGAACGAGCTTCTTCAGGAGCGAGCTGTGCGACAAGACTTGGAGTGTGACAAGATTTCCCTGGAGAGACAGGTGAGGGCACTGACCTTATGAGCTCCCGCTTCCCTCTGTCAGGCTTTGGAGTAGGGCCTGAGAGGGTTGAGTTCTGGTACAAATGGAACAAAAGAGAATCATTCCCTGAATCGGTGCACAAGACTGCGGCTCCCAGGACACACTAAAGAGTCTATGCAGGCTGTAAGGGAACAGACCCGCTAGGACCTGAATCCAGGGCATGCCTGACCCATCCCTGGGCTCCCCAGACTCTCTACTCTCCACCCTGGTGCAGAAGCAGCCTTGTCACAGACTCCACCCACATACCTGGCTCTGCACAGAGTGCGCGACAGACACGGCACCCTCACAGTCCCCATCTGATTCCAGAACAAGGACTTGAAAAGTCGGATTGGACACCTGGAAGGCTCCTACAGGTCCAGCAAGGAAGGGCTGGTGGTGCAGATGGAGGCCCGGATCGTGGAGCTGGAGGACCGACTGGAGAGCGAGGAGAGGTGCGCACGGCCGCCCCCAGAGTGCTCACATGTGGGGAGCCCTTCCCGTCCTCGCAGCCTGGGGGGAAGAGGAGCACGTGTGAGCTCACTGTCACTCCTTCCTCCTCCTCTCAGATGAGCTGACGCTGCGCAGGGCAGAGGCCACTGCCCACCTGACAGCAATGGGGCAGGTCCCCCACAGTGGGTGGGAGGATAAGGGACCCAGTGGCCACTCCTTCCCAAACCCAGGATTCTCTGCAGCGAGCTGTCAGATACAGCCTGAGGACCAGCACCAGGGTGGATGTGACCAGTCTTAGTTCTTATTCATGACCCTTCAGCTTCTGGAAGGGCGTCTCACATGTGCCTAGGATGTGTGTTCCGTAGGCCTTTGAGGGAGGTGTGCTGGGGTCGACTGGGGTAGACCCCAAACATTGGCTGTCAATTCTGCCTTAGAACAAACGAATGCAGGACAGTTCGGGTCCAGCCTAGCTCCTTGCTGGCCTTGTGGCCTTAACAAATCACTGCTTTCTCAAGGCCTGTTTTGACCTTTCCTCCCACGTAGTCCTTTTCTTTGACCCTAAGCTCAAGTTGAACAGGCACCCAGGCTGGTGTCCCCCTGCTCTGCAGTCAGAGCCTCCTGCAGGGCTGAGAATGATGAGAGGTGCTTTGGTCTGCCTCCACCCCTTACAGGGACCGGGCCAGTCTGCAGCTCAGCAACCGCAGGCTGGAGCGGAAGGTGAAGGAGCTGGTGATGCAGGTGGATGACGAGCACCTGTCCCTGACAGACCAGAAGGACCAGGTGAGGCATCTCTGTGTCCCGTCTCAGGCTGGGGCAGGGAGGCTGGCAGTGGAGTTAGGCTGGGCCACTTCCTCCTCTCTGCTTACCCCCTCTCCTCCTGGAATGGGGAATTTGCACAGCCCTCGAGTGCTGAACTTGACTTTCAGAAACCATGAGACTGGCTCACCAGGGAGAAGGTGGCTGAGTCCCTGGCATTGCTGCTGGGCCTGGTTCACCCTCAGCCTGCCCTCTTTCCTGCTGCAGCTGAGCTTGCGCTTGAAAGCAATGAAGCGGCAGGTGGAAGAGGCCGAGGAGGAAATCGACCGGCTGGAAAGTTCTAAGAAGAAGCTGCAAAGGGAGCTGGAGGAGCAGGTGGATGTGAATGAGCAGCTGCAGGGGCAGCTCAGCTCCTTGAAGAAGGACTTAAGGTGAGCAAAGCTGGTGCCCACGTGGCCGATTACCTGCTAACCCTTAGCATTTGAGGCGTGCTTGATGCTTTTAGTCCATTGTCTTAGGGCAGTTCCTCCCTGCTGCTTTCTGGGCCACCCCATCCTGGAGATGAAAGTGGCTTGGTCTTGAGTCTCGTGTGCACCATCCTCACAGCAAGATCAGCTGGGCAGTGATTGTCCTTGTGGACATAATCGGAGCAGATAGATCGCTAAGACCCTCCTTTTATCTGAGGGAGGAAAGTTCTAATTTTTGTCCCCCTGAGGACTGTGATCTCCCAAGCACCCCTGCCCAGTAGTAAGGATGGGAATTGCAGGGCCTGGATGGGTCCCTTTCCCTCCCCAGCGCCAGTGCCAGGGGTGTGGAGCTGAGGGCCAAGATCAGGCCCACACTCAGCCCTGGAGTCAGCCTTTCTTGGAGGCTGGTGGTGCACTGGGCAGCATGCTGGCTGCCCAAGTGGTGCTCTTACAGATGGATAGGAGTCCCCCGGCCTTGGAGGATGTTACCACACAAGACCTATTCATGGGAAGCTGGCCCCAAGGCCAGCGTTAGGGGTGACATTCAAGGGGCATCAGAATAGATAACATTTTACTACAACATGAATTTAATGCATGCCAAATTTAGAAATTATTGCACTTAACCCTTGGAGAATAAGATATCCAAATTTTGAATTAAGATCAGATGAATACCCTGCCAAGCCATATTGGAGTTTGGGCAGAAACGGAAATCAGTAATACTGATCTTGGTCCAGGCTGTCAACCCCAGCTTGCTGAGCTGAAGGATTCAGTTAAGTGAATGCGCTTATGTGCACCTAGTGGGGTAGAGGCCAGGAATCCAAGACCCACTCCATCCCACATCAGAGAGGAGCCCAGCCCAGGAACGGTGCTTATGTTGTCTCCGCAGACTTAAGAAGCTGCCGAGTAAAGTTCTGGATGACATGGATGATGACGACGACCTCAGCACCGATGGCGGGAGCCTCTATGAAGCACCGCTGAGCTTCACCTTCCCCAGGGACAGCGCTGTGGTCAGCCAGATCTAACCCCCTTCCTTGGTTCCTGCCAGGACTCTGCAGCTGGCCAGCAGGAGGCAGCAGGGGGAGTGGAGTGTGGGGGGCCCTGGCCGCCCCTACACATAGTTCTCAAGCTCACAGCCCTCCCTGGTGTCTCCAGTGTCTTCCACCGGGAGCCACTGTGGTTTAGAACAAGGCAGCGGAGCCACCACCCACTGGCTCATTTGGGGAAATGTGCCTTGGTAGGATGAAGGCCCTGTTCTGCACAGCTGTGCCCCCTCCTGCCAAGAGAGAGGGTCCAAAGTGCTACTCACTACTTCAGAGCCAAGTGCAGGAAAGGGAATGATGTACATATGGTAAAGCAGACCTTCACACGGACTGCTGCTGTTCCATTTCAGAACATTCCACAGCCTTTGTAAAGCTCACACACCTATAACAAGTATTCTTTTCTAAAACCCAAAGCTACTGGGCTTTATTCAAAAGCAGAGGTGAGAGGCAAGATAGACTATAGGCCACTTTGGAAATCAGAGTTGGAAAAAAAGAATCACAGTGACCTGTACTGGGAGCAGATGCTCAGGTGGCCTAGGTAAACCACTGTTGCTGATCAAGGAGGTGTTCAGTAAGGTCATGGGGAAAGGGAGAGGGGAGAGGAGGTGAACAGCAGGTATGGGTGTGGGACTGGCATGAGAAGGTAGACGGAAAAGTCCTTGAAAGCTGGGGGATGTGTAGATCAGGGTTGGGTTGGGCTGGAGCTGGATTGATATTCGGGAAGGAAGAGTGGGATGTGTCTGCAAACTGGAGGTCTCCTTTCAGCTTCTGGGCACAAGGGGACTCGGAATGGGTCAGGCCTGGGGGGAAGGCCATAACCTCGGAAGATGCTGGGTATCCCAGTGCTGGATGGGCAGCTCAGGAGGGAAGTGGCCAGGGAGAGGACCATGGGAGGTAGCAATGAACCAAGATGGCTTCTGCAGTGTCCCCTCACACTGTGGCCTGTGGGCCACAGAAGTCCACGACAGTTGGCATGGGTCCCACTTAGGGTCCCAGAGCTGGTCAACAAGATGCAGAGTCAGCAGCCTGCAGAGACTGGTGGGCATCTGGAGCTGGAGAGCAAAGCTTTCCTCTGCCACCACCTGGGTCACTGTCCCCTCACCACCCCTAGGGGTGGCTGTGGCCCCTGCTCACTCTTAGGGTGTGGAGGAAGCCCTCCCTTAGCCATTCATCCGTGTAATAATTCTGTTGGGCACCTGTGGTGTGGCAGGCACAGCCTTGGTGCTAAGGCAGCAGTGAATACATGGGTAAAAACCGTCCTCCTCGAGCTCAGTCAGCGGAGGGGGTGACAAGCAATAACCAAGCTGACGCAGCGCTGAGGACCGCAGAACCCAGCCCCAAGCCCTCTGCCCTCTTGGGGATGTGACAATTACAGGGCTCCTTGGGACCCTTAGAATGTATTTCATTTCCCTGTTGCTTCCACATATCCAAACACCTGCCAGGAAGCCAGGAAGCCAGCCCTACAAGGGCCTCGCACAGGGGTAACTAGAGCCCAGGGAAGAGCTTAGCGAGCCCAGAACCAGGGGAGGGAGCATCCGGTCTGCTTGAAGAAAAAGCAGCTGCTTCTCATTCTTGCCTGTTCTTCCTGGTAGCTGTGAAGGTGGCTGTCGGAAGCAAAGGGCCCCTGAATAGAGACAGGACACCATTGAAAATGGTTACATTGTTACCCTAGAAAGAGTGGCTACAGTGCAGTTGGCAGCGTCCAGAGGCCTGCAGTACGATGGGGCAGGAGGGGCACTGACTGGGGTTTGGAGAGGTGTTCTGGGGCCCTGCTCATCTCCTCCCCATGGCCTTGGCCTTGACAGGTGTTGGCTGGGATGAGATGAGATGAGATGAGCAGGGTCCCGGGTCCTTCCCAGCTTGAACTCACAGCCAATCTCTGATCATATATACATACGTTATATATACCTACTTTTCTCTCCTTTATTGCTTGAAGAGCTAACTCCTGCTCAAGAGTATTTTCATTAGCTAGGTTAAAAAGAAAAAAAATGTAAAAAATATATGGCCAAATGCAATGCTGAAGAGACAATCATCAAATATCTTTTATAATTTCTGGGCCTGCTTCGGAGTGTCATTCCACCATGCCTGTTCGCGTACTTGGGTTTTGCTTCAGCGGATGGTTTTGTTGTCATGGGGAAAAGACATTCTCGTTGTGGGTACCTCCATGTAAGTGAATACCTGGATACAGCAAGATTTCCTTTCAATAAACTGTGTCACCCAACTGGAATCTCGACTTTCCCATTGTTTGCACTCCGTTTTCTCCAGAGCTTGGTTCTGTGTCCTCCAAGAAACTGCCGAGGCAAATGGCTAGGAGTTACTGCAGGAAGAACTTGGTGTTTCCAGCCCCATGCCCAGTTTCTGAAAGAGGAGGGTGGGGAGCGGTCAGCAGTGAATGTTGAGAGAAGGGATGGGCCTGGATGGATGAGAAGTTCTGAGAAACCTGAACTCCCCATTCCAGAAGATGGCAAACTGGGGAGCATTGTCCAGTGTTAATAACTGGGGTGAAACGCACCCTAAGCATCCTTTTTCTAACCTGCCTCCTGTGGGTTCTCCTGCATCTACAGCTTTCAGTCTTGCTCAGTCTCATAGCGGGCACCACAGGCTCGGTTTTCCAGGAAACCCAAGCATGTTCCCAACAGGAGGGGTGCGTGGTGACCATTCCTTTCGTCCTGAGATCCACCCTCCGCCTGCCCTGTGTTTGGGACGCCAATCTGTCTGGGTTTCCTCGGGGACTGTTCTGGTCAGGCTGCAGGTGGAGATTGGGGAATTTCTCCACTGCATCCTGCAGCATTTTGGGGACTTGGGTGACTTCTGTTAAGCCCCTTGGGCAGCTGCAGTTGGCCGCCAATTCCTGCCCAGAGCTCTGCCTGTACCCCTTCAGTATAACGGGGCTCCTCTTCCAGCTCCTGCAGCCAGTGGTCCCCCTCACTGTAAGTGGACAGCACATCCCAAATGCAAACCAGGTGCCCTAGTTTGAGTAAGTGCTCAAAGTTTTTGCATGCATTTTCTTTGATTTCTTTTTTTTGGTACCAGAAATTGAACTTGGAACCTTGTGCTTGCAAGGCAGGTTGTGGAAACACTGAGCTAAATCCCCGGCCCTGGTTTGATTTCTTTAGAGGTCAGGTATATTGAGCCATCATTTTATAATTTATAAGGAAAGTCACCCTTTCTGGTATTAGTTGCTTTTGAAGCTGTATTTTCCACTTTGCGTTTGGCTCCCCTGCCAATTTCACCTGGGTGGGAGTAAGATTGAGGGACACTTGTCCCTCAGACCAACAGAGAATGTGCTCAGGAGGCCCGGAATCAGCAGGAGAAGCCCCTCCTCCTCCAGGGCCGCACCTCACTTCCCCCACAGTCTGCACATTCTTCTCAGACCTCACAGATATTAGTGGGTATTAACAACGAGCCCATCTTTGCTGGAAGACTGTCATTGGAAGTTTTTTTGTTCTAAATTTTCATATAGAGGAACATAACCTGACAGGAAGTTCCTATCAGGGACTGAACAGCTGCAAATCCAGAAATGTCAAGATTTGAAGAGCAGTGAGCCCACCTAGGTTCTGTTATCAGACCTGCTAAATACAGTGCTGAAGGTCACAAGACCCCAGGCCCAGGCTAAGACTCCATGAGAGAAGAAAAGTTTGGCATGCATGCTCTGCTGGGTTTACTCAGACTGGACAGGTGACTGAGAAGTTCAGAAAGACCCCAACAAAGCTCTGTGTGCAGGGGCGGGGGCGGTCAGGTTCCCATGCAGACTGTCAGCAACCCCAAAGGTGAAGAATGTGATCCCAGAGGTTTTCTCTGCAAACACAATTCTAGAAGAAAGGCAGACACACTGGCATGCATGGAGGCTGAGCCCTGGAGAAGCTGGTCACCGCTGCTGGTCATATAAGGAGGAAGTAGCCAGTGACAGCCAGGTGCTAATGCTGAGCAAAGCCTAAACACAGTTTTCCCTGGGACTGTGGACGGCCCTGAGACTGGGGTGTTGAGCACATACTCACTGTGAACAAGGTCTTGTCTAAACGCTTACATGTGGTGACTCACTTGATCATTATGACAACCCCAAGCACCTGCTGCAGAGGCAGGGGAAGTAATCCAGGTACAGAGGGTTACGGACCCTGCCAGAGCACATGGCAGAACAGCATAGCCAGACTGAAGCCTGTGGCCCCCACCAACCTTGCATGGTTCACCACCTGCCCCAGGGCTCCTAAGGCCTTTACCTACACATTCTAGAGGTGTCTCCGTCACATAATAGCTGGCTTTGGCCTCTGTTCCCACTGCCAGCATCGTAAGGAGTGGAAATTGGTGAGAACTTCTGACGCTACCAACCTTGTGAACTGTTGGGGCAGACTTTCAGCTGCTCCTCTAACGAGCTTCTGGAGCCACTTGCAGCTGTGATGGGGCAGTCCCTGATGCTCCCTGCTGCAGTGCTAACATGACCTCTCCGGGCCTGGCTGAGTAGCCAGGCTGCTCTGGGTGGTGTCTTTGAACAATGTCAGTGAGGCCGGGTTTGGGCAGTTTTCGTGGAACATTTGCTTGCCCAACCCCAGGCTGCTTGGTGAGAAAATGCAGTAATAATCTTCATTCATTGTATGGTTTATGTCATGTTGGCCTCACATTCAGAGATGCCCCACAGTCTGGAATCAGCCTTGGGTGAATGACTCGGACCTCTCTCCCAGGGTACCATGGTGTATTGGACCTAAGTCCGGAAGCCTTGGGCTTGGCCATGGTGGGCTGCCTCCCTGGAGGTAGCAGCATAATCTGCTAAGTGAGGAAGTGGGTGCACGGGGAGTGGACTCTGTCTCCTGTATGTGGGTCGGGGGCTGACCTGAGTCCAGGAGGGAGAAATCCCTCGGGACAGAGAGCTTACAGACTTAGGACTACATGTGGCTGTTCATCTGGGAATTGTTTGCTGGATGGCGAAGTGTCTGTGGTTCCAGCTTCTTTTTATCCTGCCCAAAGAATTGGCCAGAGGGGCCGGGGTTTTAGCTCAGTGGTTCCACCGCCTGCCCCGCAAATGAAAGATCCCAACTTTGATCCCCGGTACCAAAAAAAAAGAATTGACCGGGACAACTGAAGAAGAGGTAAAGGCAACTTTTATTAAAGTAAGGGAAGAAAAGGAAAGAGTGAAGAAAAGAGAAGAGCAAGAACAGATATGTCCCACAAGCAGGATAAGGCACCTCAGAAACAGGAAGACAGCATACCAGGAAGATTGTGGCAATGTGCACTTGGAACCTACCACCTGTGCAAAGAGAAGGCAGACATCTCTCTCTTGTCTCTGCAAGCCTCTCTCACTGCTGCACACTGCCAGCCACCTCACTGTATTCCAATGGCCTCTGAGTCCCTCTGGCCCTTCCAGGACAGGCGTGATTTCTAGGAAGGTGCTTGGACATTAAGATGAAATGGGTGGCTTTTGCTGAATGCCTGCCTGTCTTTGGAAACACCATCTGATATGCCAGCCCATTCAGCTCTGTCTCTGGCTGATGCCACCTTACTTTTTCTGTCCCTGCCTATTGCCGGGTGTGCATTCAAGGTGCCTTGGAGACAGGCATAGGGCTCCCTACAGAGCTAGGCATGGGACCTACAAAACCAGCACCCTAGCTCCCTCTGGGACTCCTGGCTCTTCCATGTCCCTATCTGTTCTCCCACCGCTTGGAAATGAAGGACTCCATCAAACCCATCTTCAGCCACCCCCTCTGCTTCGGAATAGTGCAGACTCTGGTTCTGCTGAGCATGGGTTCCAGGTTTACTCTTGCACACCTTCCCAGACCAGGTTCCTTCTCTGCAACAGGAGTTTGCAGGAAATAACCCACTCGCTTTGTCTCCTCCACTGCATGGCTAGGGTTAGGGTTAGGGTTAGGGTTAGGGTTAGGGTTAGGGTTAGGGTTAGGGTTAGGGTTAGGAAACCAATATTCTCAGTCTGGTGTGTATGTTCCATTTACTATTTAATATTTTTACATATATACATCATAAATTACATAGCTATTTTTTTAAACAGTGGTTTGAAGATATTCAAGAACCACTGTGACATTAAAGGCAAAACACTTGGCACTTTTTTTCCCCCTTAAATTCTTTTATTGGTACATTTTAGGTATACATTTATCATTGGGTGCTTGTACCTGTACATGATGTATGTTGGTTCTTATTTTTTCCCCAGTACCTATGCGCCCTTCACCCCCTCCACCCTTCCCTATTTACATAGATTTCATTTCCATTTTTTTTCTTTTCTCATAATTTTTCCTTTCCCTTCTTTCCTTTCCCCTTCCCCTCCCAGCACCTCTACCCCTTTCGACCTTTTCTTCCTATTCTAAATTATCAATTATTCATTTTAATCATTTTAATTCTTATTTACACTTTCAGTTTCTCACACCAGAGAAACTATTTGGTATTTACACATGTGTGTCCTATTTATTTCACTTAAGAGTATGGCCTCAATATGTATCCATTTAGCTATAAATGTCTCTAGTTTCTCATTATTTATGGCTGAGTAGTACTCCATTTTATAAAAAAACCACATCTTCTTTATCCAGTTTCCAGTTGATGGGCACTTGGGCTGTTTCCAAGCCTTAGCTATTACAAACTGTACTCAGCAATTTTTAAAAACAAAAGCTCAACCTCTGCAGTTACTGAAGGTGGTGTGAAATTGGGTGCTGGGGCCACCCCTGTGGTCCACATGCTTGCTGCTCCTTTGCTTACCCCTGTGGCTGTGTTACCAGGGAGCTGAGGAAATCTCTCCCCAGCCCCGTTACCAGCAGTGCTTGCCTCCTACAGGGCAGATGTGCTCCCTGCCATCCATACACGGGCACCTCCCCATCTCCTTAGCCACCAGCAGCACCACCCAAGTGTGGCCTAGGGACACATTCCCTGTGGTCTGCACCCCTGGGCACCTGCAACCATGCTGAAAGCTGCCACACCAGCAGTGTTGGCACCTGTGGATCCTGGGGTCACATCCCCATACTCCATGCCCATAGTATGGCAGCTGCCATTGCCAGAGGGCCCCACTGAGAGCACATCTCTCCCTAGCAGTGCCTGAGGAAACGTCTACCATGCTCCACGTCCTTGAGTCACTGCTCCCACTGCTGCAGTGGACACCCAGTGGGCACACCATGCCTGCTGTTACGTGTACGGCACCTACCTGGCCACAAGAGTGTTCCAACACTGTATGACCCTCAGGGATGGGTGGGTTCTCTAACCATGCTGCATGCACTGAACTCAAAGCCATCTACTGTAGTTTAAGACATTATAGGCAGAGTCTACACTATGATGCCTAACAAACCAATGCCCTAAGACACATCTTCAGGAGGAAACCACCTTAGAAAATTGACAGAGATAGCTGACATACCAGATATGCAAATATGAATGTATGGACACAAGAAGGATGAAAAAGCAAGGTAATGAGGTCCTTTCAGAGGAACACAGTACTCTCTTCCAACAGACTTGGAAGAAAAAGACATTGACAGAATACCTGATAAAGACTTTAAAAGAATGACTCTAAGAAATTCAATGAGATACAAGCAAATACAGGCAGATTATTCAATGAAATTAGGAAAACAATTCATGATATGAATGAGAAATTCAGCACAAAGACAGAGATCATGAAACAGAACAAACTGGAAATTTAGAACTGAAAAAACTCAGTAAGTAAAAAAAACATACAGTTGAAAGGTTCAGTAACATTCCAGACCAAATAGAAGAAGTAATTTCTGAATTTGAAGACAGATACTTTGAAAGATAACAATTAGACAAAATAAATTAAAAGTTAAAATAAAAAATTAAGAATGAAGAAAACCTCCAAGATTTTGGGAAAGGTTTATTGTTTAAGACTGAGCTACTGTGGGAATTAAAAGTCACAGAACAACTACATTCCACGTTGTTGGGGTCTTCTCTATCACAGTGGCTGGTGGAAGGGAGTTGGCCACAAGAAACAGTTGTAGAGAGGGAGTGAACTAGTCATAGACTAGTGGCAAGCTCAGTCTGTGAAGGACGTGGTGTTCTAACCCTCTGTGGTGAGAAGCCACAACAGTTCTGTGGTTTTCTAAGGGGATTGGGTATGAAAGTGCTGGCAAAAAGTCTAGACTGTTTACCTTCTCCCCTTGTAGCCTACTTTCCAACACAGAACTTGGTGGCCTGTTTGCTTTTCCCATCAGCCAACATAATCAGTGATATGCCTTGGCATGGACAAGTGCTGCGTTTTGGGGGTATATGGACAGAGGGGCCTCTGGATCAGGGTGTGGGAGCACCTCACAAGCCCACATGCCATAAAGTTAGGTGGAGACAGTATTGACTTGAGATGTACAGAAGGGCACACAAACACTAAGAAGACATTCAAAAATGGAAGAGATTTATCCCTACAGACGCACAAATCTCAATATAGAAACACAAGAAGCATAAAGAAACAAGACAACATCACTCCTCCAAATTTCCACAGTTTGCCAGTATGAATGCAAAGATATCAATGTAGATAAAATGTCAGGCAAAGAATTCAAAAGACTGATCTATAGAATAATTAATTACTTCAAAGAAGTAATTAATGAATAGCTGAATGAGTTAATGAATAGCTAAATGAGTTAAGGAAAGACAATACAGAATATGAAGGAGCAATCCAACAAAGAGAGAAAGTTTATTAAGAAGAACCAAAGAGAGGTCTGCGGACACCATACCAAGGTCGTGAGTCGCCCAGAACACACTGAGCAATCCACGGGACACCCCCCCGCCCCCGCCCCGCTCCTCTGGCCTCTCTGTACAGCCACCTGGTTCCACACTACAAAGACGCAGAGCACACCGGACCACCAGACCACTGTACTGGGGAAGTTGCAGTCATCTTCACCTCTCATCAGGACTGGGACTATCTTCAGGGGAAGGACAGCTGGAACCTGCAATACAACTCTGCAGAGTTCAACCCTACAGGAGGACAGGGAGCTCAACTTGGGACTTGCAGCCAGAAATCTGCCTGAATCTCATGGGTCTGCAGCTAGCTTGCTGAGACTCACTGACTTATAACTGCACACTGCTACCCACGCTGTCTATTGTGACAGCAGAGACATACCCTGAAAGAGGTCCTCCATCTTCACTGTTATTTTTTTATTCCCCAAATTAGTATTATTAGTTTGTTTTTTTCTGTTTTCTTTTCTTTTGCTCCTCTTATCTTTAATTTTTTTCCTACTCTTTGCAAATATTTATTTTTCTCTCCTTATTTTTCTTTTCTTTTCTTCTTTCTTTTCTCTTTCCTTTCTCTCTCTCTTACACTCACTCTCTCGCTTTCCCACATTGTTCATCTTCCCTTTTTGTCCCTGTTTTGGTCCTCATTCAGAGTTCTTCTTTATTTTCCTATTATTCTCTTTTTCCTTCTCACCTGTGTCCTCTGGCCACACTGCTAACCTTCCCCTATCCTTCTTCCCATCTGTCTCTCCCTCCCCAACCCCTTCTAACTCCCCATCCCAAAGGGTAAAGTTATTATATTGAAGAGTTTACTCACTATATGTTGGGTTATTCCTTGATCTTGATTTAATTCACACAGCTAAAGGTGATAGATTAATAGCTACCACAAAATGTCATTTTCGAAGATGTACTTGATGGAGTGGTGTTGCTGATTGTATCACTCGGGCTAAGGTGTTGTTATTGATCTAGTCAATGAACCTTCCTAGTATAAGGAAAATGAGATAGCCTTAGAGTCATTAGAGACTCAAAACTTAAAGACCAGCTATATCTGGAAGACACCTCTGAGAAGCAATCATTCCATAAGGGTTCTAATTACAAGAAACAAAGATACCTACAATAAGCAATTTCAAACTATCAACCCAGGAGTTAAACCAAGGACAGTACCAAAAACAAAAATGAGAAGACATTTAAGCAAGGCACAAACTCAGACCTCCACCCCACCAAGGGTAAATCCTGGGAGAAATTAGATGGAAAAGTCCCATAACCAACCACCTGAATACCCTGAACTGTTAGCACAGGAAGTAACTAAACAGATAAATGAGGCTCTAGAAAAATTCAAAGCAGAAATAATCTCTCAGATATCTACAGGGATGGTGAGCAGAGTGAAAGACATGATTAGAGGTTCTAGAACAGAAACAGATAAAAAAGATAGATGAGCTCAGAAACATGCTGGAAGCCATGAATACCCAGCATAAGAAAGAAATGAAAACTATGATCACCCAACATAAGAAAGAAATGGAATCTATGAAACAGATTCAAACAGATATTCAGGAGATCAAAAACTCCATTGAAAGTATCCATAGCAGAATAAGGGAATCTGAAGATAGAATATCAGATATGGAAGACAGGATCGTGGTTAGAGACCATGAAAATGGAGATTTCTTAAAAATAGTAAGGAACCATGAGAAATCAATCCAACAACTGCTAGATGATGCAAAGAATAACATAAGACTGTTAGGAGTCCATGAAAAAACAGGAGAAAGCACAACTGACATTAAAAAAAAACTGTTCACAGAAGTAGTAGCAGAAAACTTCCCAGATAGAGGTAGAGAACTGGATGTACAGATAAGTAAGGCATATGGAACTCCAACTAGCCATGATAAAAAACAATCTACATCTAGACATATAACAGTCAAGATCCCAGAAACCCAACAGAAAAACAAAATCCTACAAACAGTTAGAGAAAAGAAACAAATCACCTACAAAGGAAAGCCCATCAGAATCACAGCAGACTTCTCAACACAAACACTCAAATCAAGGAGAGCCTGGACTGAAGTATTTCAAGCCCTAAAAGAAAATAACCTCCAACCTAGACTGTTGTATCCTGCAAAATTATCTTTCAAAATTGATGGGGAAATTAGATACTTCCATGACAAAGAACACCTGAGAAATTTCATGAACACCAAACCAGCACTACAAGCAATTCTAAACAATACCCTAGAAAAAAGAAATGAAGGTCACAAATCCATGAAGCCCAACAGAGGGAAGCCACCAGGCAAGGTAAGACACTAAAGGGAAAGGGGGAAAAATAAGAAATAAAAGAGCCTACAAAAGTAAAACATCATGACAAGGATAAATCAATATCTATCAATTATAACCCTCAATGTTAATGGACTCAATTCATCAATCAAAAGAAATAGACTGGCAGAATGGATTAAAAAGGAAAATGCAGCAATATGCTGTATACAAGAAACACACCTAACTCAAAAAGAAACACATAGACTGAAAGTAAAAGGATATAAAACAGTTCTCCATGAAACAGGAACCCAGGAGAAAGCAGGGGTAGCAATCTTATTTGCAGACAAAGTAGATTTCAAGCCAAAACTAATTGAGGGAGACAAAGATGGTCACTACATCTTTGTGAAAGGAACAATCCAAGAGGAAGAGATGACAATCCTAAATATATATGCACCAAATACAAATGCCCACAACTATACAAAACAAATATTAATAGACATGAAAAACCACATAAACACTAATACAATTGTAGTGGGGAACCTCAATACTCCACTATCACAAATAGACAGATCATCTAGACAAAAAGTTAACAAGGAAATTCTAGAACTGAACCAAGCTATTGAACAAATGGACTTAATAGATGTTTACAGAGTGTTCCACCCCACAAAATCGGAATACACATTCTTTTCAGCTGCACACAGGTCATTCTCCAGAATAGACCACATGTTAGCACATAGGACATGTCTAAGTAAATGTAAAAGAACTGAAGTTACCCCCTGTATATTATCAGACCATAGTGCAATAAAATTAGAGACCAATAACATAAGAAACCGCAAAACCCCAACAAACACATGGAAACTGAATAACACCCTTTTGAACAACCAATGGGTCACAGAAGTAATTAAAGAAGAAATAAAACAGTTTCTACAAGTAAATGAAAATGCCAGTACAACATACAGGAATCTATGGGACACAATGAAAGGAGTTCTACTTGGGAAATTCATAGCAGTGAATGCCCATATTAGGAAAACAGAGAAAACTCAGATAAATAACCTAATGCAGAACCTCAAGAGAAAAAGAAGAGCATAACGAATCCAAAGCTCGTACAAAAGAGGAAATTATAAAGGTCAGGGCAGAAATCAATGCAATGGAGACTAAGAGAACAATACAAAAAATCAATGAATCAAAGAGTTGGTTTTTTAAAAGAATAAATAAAATTGATAAACCTTTAGCCAACCTTATCCAAAAAAGGAAAGAAAAGGCACAAATACATGCAATTAAGAATGAAAAAGATGAAGTCACAACAGATCCAACAGAAATCCAGAGGATCATCAATACCTACTTTGAGAACCTCTACTCCAATAAAATGGAAAACACAGAAGAAATGGATAGATTCTTAGTTACATACGAATTGCCAAAGTTAAATGAAGAAGATATAGAAATTCTAAACACCCCAATTACAATGAGTGAAATTGAAAATGTAATAAAATATTTACCAACAAAGAAAAGCCCAGGTCTGGATGGCTTCACTGCTGAATTTTACAAGACATTTAAAGAAGAACTAATGCCATTACTCTTTAAACTCATCAAGGAAATTGAAAGGGAAGCAATATTTCCAAATTCATTCCTGGAAGCAAGTGTTACTTTGATTCCAAAACGAGGGAAAGACCCAACCCAAAAAGAGAACTACAGGCCAATCTCCCTAATGAACATAGATGCAAAAATCCTCAACAAGATACTGGCAAACAGGATACAGAGGGTCATCAAGAAGATCACACACCCTGAGCAAGTCGGATTTATCCCAGGGATGGAAGGATGGTTCAACATACAAAAATCAATAAATGTAATACACTATATTAACAGAGTCAAGGACAAAAACCATATGATCATCTCAATAGATGCAGAAAAAGCATTTGACAAAATCCAGAACCCATTCATGATAACAACCCTACAAAAAAATTGGAATAGAAGGTCTTTATCTTAACCTGATTAAGGCTATCTATGAAAAGCCAACAGCCAACATCATACTAAATGGTCAAAAACTGAAAACTTTCATGCTAAAATCAGGAACAAGACAAGGATGCCCACTATCACCACTCCTGTTCAATGTAGTTCTGGAAACATTAGCCACAGCAATGAGAAAATAGAAAGAAATAAAAGGAATAAAGATAGGAAAAGAAGAAGTTAAACTGTCATTATTTGCTGACGATATGATACTTTACATAGAAGATCCAAAAATCTCCACCAGAAGACTTCTAGACTTAATTGACAGATTCAGTAGAGTAGCTGGATACAAGGTCAACACTCAAAAAGCAATAGCCTTCTTGTACACAAATAACAGACTCACTGAGAGAGAAATTAGGGAAACAATTCCTTTTACAATAGCATCCAAAAAAATGAAATATCTAGGAATGAATCTAACAAAGGAAGCAAAAGACCTCTACACTGAAAACTATAGCACTCTGAAAAAAGAGATCGAAGAGGATACAAGGAAATGGAAAGACATCCCTTGCTCCTGGGTAGGAAGAACCAATATAGTGAAAATGGTCATACTTCCAAAACTACTATATAGATTCAATGCAATGCCAATTGAAATTCCAACAATATACTTCACAGATCTAGAGAAAAAAATCCAAAAATTCATTTGGAACCAAAAGAGACCTAGAATAGCTAAAGCAATTCTAAGCAACAGAGACATTGCTGGAGGTACCCCAATCCCAACTTGAAACTATACTACAAAGCTACTGTGATAAAATCAGCATGGTACTGGCAAAGGAACAGACCTGAGGATCAGTGGAATAGATTAGAAGATGCAGAAACAACTCCAGACATGCTCAGCCAGCTCATCTTTGACAAAGGAGCCAACCACCATCATTGGAGGAAAGATAGCCTATTTAATAAATGGTGTTGGAAAAACTGGATTTCAACCTGCTGAAGATTAAAACTAGACCCATACCTATCACCATGCACTAAACTAAGATCAAAGTGGATTAAAGGTATAAATATTAAGACAGAAACACTAAACTTGCTGGAAGGTAAGTTAGGTAGAACTCTTGAAGACATTGGCATAGGAAAAGACTTCATGAACAAAACCTCAGCAGCACGGGAACTAGCAGAAAGAATCAACAACTGGGATCTCATCTTACTAAAAAGCTTCTGCACTGCAAGAGAAACCACCAACAGAGCTAACAGACAACCTACAATATGGGAAAAATTTTTAGCAGCTTTACCTCAGACAAAGGTCTACTATCTAGAATATATAAAGAATTGAAAAAAATCAGACCCCCCAAATTCAAAGACCCAATTCAAAAATGAGCATCTGAAATGAACAGACATTTCTCAGACAGAGAAGTAAAAGCAGCAAATAAGCATATGAAAAAATATTCAACATCACTGGTCATTGGAGAGATGCAGATGAAAACAACACTGAGATTCCACCTCACCCCAGAAAGAATGGCTGCTAGCAAGAAATCAAGAAATAACAAATGCTGACGGGGTTGTGGGGAGAAAGGAACCCTTCTCCATTATAGGTGGGAGTGCAGACTGGTGCAACCACTGTGGAAGTCAGCATGGAGATACCTCAAAGAACTAGGACTAGAGGTCCCATTTGACCCAGCTATTCCTCTGCTGGGTATCTTCCCAAAAGAATTAAAAGCATCCTACCACAGCGATATATGTGCACCCATGTTCATAGCAGCACAGTTTGTAATAGCTAAAGCTTGGAAGCAGCCCAAGTGCCCATCAACTGGAAACTGGATAAAGAAAAGGTGGTTTTTTATAAAATGGAGTACTACTCAGCCATAAAGAATGAAAAACTAGAATCATTTATAGCTAAATGGATGCATATTGAGCCCATACTCTTATGTGAAATAAATAGAACACATATGTGTAAATACTAAATAGTTTCTCTAGTGTGAGAAACTGATAGTGTAAACAAGGGTTAAAATGATTAAAATGAATAATTGATAATTTGAAATAGGAAAAAATGTCCAAAGACAAAGGAGTGAAGGGAGGGGAAGGGGAAAGGAAAAGAGAGAAAGGAAAAACTATGAGAAAAGAAAAAAAATGGAATTGAAATCTATGTAAATGGGGAAGGGTGGAGGGGGTGAAGGGCGCACAGGTAATGGGGAAAAAAATAAGAACCAAGATAGATCATGTACAGGTACAAACACCCAAAGATAAATGTAAATGAATTGTATACCTAAAATGTACCAATAAAAGAACAAAAAAAAAAAAAAAAAAAAAAAGAAAAAGAAGAAGAACCAAAGAAATTCTTGAAATGAAAAGGTTAATAAGTGAAATAAAAAAAAACAAAACTGAAAAGACACCAATAAGTGGGAGGGACCATGTAGAAGACAGAATTTCAGGGCTTGAAGATAAGATTGAGGAATCTAGATGTACAAATTAATACAGAAAAAACATTTAAGAATAAAACCTCCAGGAATTCTCATACAGGATTCTAAACCTATGGATTTTTTTGTGTAGAAGAGGACACTGAGGTACACACTAATGGCATAGAAGCTCTGGTTAATAAAGTAATAATAGAAAATTTCCCAACTCTTGGGAAAGATTGAGACATCTAGGTACAGGAGGCATTTAGAACCTAAACAGGTACATACAAGAAAAGGATTACTGATGTGTCATGATAGTAAAAATGAGAAGAGTACAGAACAAGGAAAAGATATTGAAAGCTGTAAGGGAGAAACAAGTCACTTATGAAGACAAACCCATCAGAATAATTTCAGACTTCTCCTCAGAAAGCCTAAAGGCTGGGAGAATATGGAATAGTGTCCAAGCCCTGAAGGGGAAATAATTGCCAACCTAGATTACTATATCCAGCAAAGCTATCCTTCAAAATTGAAGAAAATATAAAGATCTTCCAAGATTAGAATAAACTAAAGAAATTTATGACCATTAAGCCAGGATTGCATAAGATTCTTAAAGGAATCCCCCACACAAAAGAGGAAGAACAACTGTGCTACTGAGGATTAGAAAAGAATCAAATATTAGAAAAGCAACAAAATGACAGGACCTAGTATATACCTTTCTATAATAACTCTGAATATAAACAGCCTTAATCTTCCAATTAAAAGACATAGACTGGCAGACTGGATTAAAAACAAGACCCAACTCTTTGCTGCTTTCAATAAACATACTTCACTAGCAAAGATACACAGTAGTACCTTAGTTCATGAATTCTTTTGTTTTTGAACAATTTGTTTTGCAAACAGAAGCATTTGGTAAAATTTTGGTCTTGTTTGCAAACTCTGCACTGGGTGATGAACATGACTGTGGCTATCTTTCCTATATGAGCATGAATGTGGCCATCTTTTTCAGAATTGTGGAATGAATTAAGTTCATGAAATGAGGCACCACTGTACATAGACTGGATGTGAAAGGATGGAAAAAACATTCCATGCAAACAGAATTGAAAGCAAACAGAAGTATCTATACTCATATCTGACAAAGTAGACTGCAAGACAAAATTAGTCAGACAAAACAAAGAAAGCCATTGCATATTTGTAAAGGAAACTATCCACCAAGAAGATTTAACAATTGTAAATAAGTATGTACCAAACTTTGGTGAGCTTGGTTTCATACAGCAAACACAACTCACCATAAATAGACATGTAGTTCTCAATTTAATATCAGTAAGTGACTTCAGTACCTCAGTCTTACCAATAAATAGGTCATGAAGACAAAATGGGAACAAAGAAACATCAGAGTTAAACTACACTGCAGATCAAATGGGCTTTACAGATGTCTATACACCATTTCATCCAATGACTACAGGACACACATTCTTCTTAGCAGGTCCTGGAACATTCTCCAAAATAGATACTTGAGAATATAAAGCAAGCCTTAATAAATATAAAAAACTGAAATAATTTTCCATTTATTATATCAGAATAGAATTAAGCTAGAAATCAACAGCATGAGAAATTACAGACATTATGCACACACATGAAGATTGAACAGTTCACTTTTGAATGATCAATGGGTCATTGAAAAAATCAGGGAGGAAGTTAAAACATTTCTAAAATCAAACAGAAATACAACATATCATATTCTCTAAGATACAGCAAAAGCTATTCTAAGAGGAAAGTTTATAGCTATAAATGCATACATCAAAAAAATCAGGAAATCTCAAATAAATAACCCAGTCATCTAAAGGTCATAGAAAAACAAGAACAAACCAAACCCAATAGAAGGAATTAAAAAAATAAAAATCAGAGCTGAAATTAGAGAGAGGCTAAAAGAATGTTACACTGCATCAACAAACAGAAGAATTGGTTATTTGAAGAGATAAACAAGATTGATAAACCCTTAGCCAAACTAAGAGAAAAATAAAGAAGATCCAAAAGTATAATTAGAGATGAAGAAGTGGATGTTACAACAGACACCACTGAAATCCAGAGCATTATTATAAAATGATTTTGAAAATGCTATTCTAATAATTGGAGAATGTAGAATGGATAAACTTCTAAATACAACCCACCAAAGCTAGACCAAGAGGATATTAAAAACCTAAGCATTTCCATCTGCTGCACAAGCGCAAGGACCCAAGTTCGATCCCTGGTACCAAAAAAAAAAAAAAAAAAAAAAAACCTAAACAGACCAATAAGAAACAGTGAGATTGAGGTAGTAATAAAAGGTCTCCATCAAAGAAAAACCCAGGACCAGAGAGATTCATGGCTGGATTTAGCAAAACTTTAAAGTGCTAAAATCAATGCTCCTCAAACTATTGCATGAAACAGAAAGGGAAGGAATGCTCTCAAACTCATTCTATGAGACCAACATCTTCTGATACCAAATATGGACAATGACATACAAAAAAAGAAAAGAAAAATATAGACCAATATTCTTGGTGAACATAAATGGAAAAATTCTTAATAAAATACTCCCAAACTGCATTCAACAGCACCTGAAAAAGGTCATATAACCTGACTATGTTGGTTTCATTCCAGGGATGCAAGAATGGTTCAACATCTTCAAATTAATAATGCAATATGCCTCAGAAGAAGAATCTAGGATAAAAATGGCATGATCCTTTTAAATGATGCAGAAAAATCCTTCAACAAAATTCAATATCTCCTCATGATGAAATCTCTAAAGAAACTAAGTACTGAAGGGTCATTTGCCAATATAGTGAAGGTCATACGCATTAAACCCATAGGAAGCATCATTCTGAATGGGGAAAATTGAAAGTATCTCCTCTCAAATCAGAAACAAGGAGAGGATTCCAATCTCACCACCCTTACTTAATATAATTCTTGAAATTTTAGCTAAGGCAAATAGGCAAGAGAAAAAAATAAGGATACAAAGCAAGAAGTCAAATTATCTTTGTTTCCAGATAATATGATCCTATATTTAAAAGGCCCAACAGACTCTACCAAAAGACTTTTAGAGCTGATAAATTCAGCAACATAGTGGAACATAAAATCAACATTAAAAATCAATAGCTTTACTATACACCAATATTGAACTAGCTGAAAAAGAAATAAGGAAAACAATTCTATTTACAATAGCTTCAAATTAAATAAAATATCTAGGGATTAATCTAACCAAGGAGATGAAAGACTTCTCCAATGAAAATTTTTCTTTAAAACAGTGAAGAAGAAAGAAATTGGGCCAGGGATTTAGCTCAGTGGTTTCACAGCCTGCTGCACAAGTGCAAGGACCCAAGTTCAATTCTCAGGACCAAAAAAAAAGAAGAAAGAAATTGCAGAAGATATCAGAAGATGGAAAGATATCCCATGTTCATGGATTGGCAGAGTTAATATTGTCAAAATGGCCATATTACCAAAAGCAATCTATAGAGTTGATGCCATCCCTAGTAAAATATCAATGATATTCTTCACAAAACTAGAAAAAAAATCCTCAAATTCATATGGAAACACAAAAGACTCAGAAGAGCCAAATAATCTTGAACAAAAAAACAAGGCTGAAGGCATCACAATATCTGCTTTCAAGTTGCAGTATAAAGGCATAGTAGCAAAAGTAACATGGTACCAGCACAAAAATAGACATGTAGAGTAATGGAACAAAATGGAAGACAATGAAACAAAACGAGACAACAACAGCCACCTGACTCTGGACAAAGGAGTAAAAAATATACATTGGAGAAAAGACAATGAATGGTGCTGGGAATATTAGATAGTCACCCATAGAAGATTGAAAACTAGATTACTATGTGTTATCCTGTACAAAAATCTATTCAAAATGGACCAAACACTTAGATATAAGACCTGAAATTTAGAACTGCTGAAAGGAAATGTACAGGAAACCCTTGAAACCTTAGTCAAAAGCAAAGATTCCCTGAATAGGACTCCAATACCACAGGAAATAATGTGAGAACCAACAAATGAGACTACACCGAATAAAAACTTTCTGCACAGCAAAGTAAACAATCAACAGAGCGAAGAGAAATCACAGATGAGAAAAATCTTTACCAGCTACATTTCAACACAGGATGAATATCTAGAATATATAAAGAACACAAAAATCTTATCACCCAAAACCAAATATCTCAATCAATAAATGGACAAATAGATTTTTCAAAAGAAAAACTACAAATGTCCAATAAGTATATGAAAAAATATTGAACATCTTTAGCTACTGGGGAAGTGCAAATGAAACTACACTGAGTTTCCATCTCACCACAGTCAGAATAGCTATCATCAAGAACATAAAAACAAAACAAACCAGTAAATCCTGGTGAGGATTGGGGGAAAGGAACCCTTCTATACTGTTGTTGTGAATGTAAATTAGCACAGCCACTATGGAAATCAATCTGGGGACTCTTAAAAAAGTAGAGCTACCATTTGATCCATTTATACCACTCTATACCTGAAGGAATTAGAGTCAAATGTACTATAAGAATATTTGCAAACCCATGTTTATTGTGCCAGAATTCACAATACCCAAGATATGGAGCCAGATGCCTATCAAGAGATGAATGGATAAAGAAAGTGTGGTATATGTACACAATGGAGTCTAATTCAGCTATAAAGAAAAACAAAATTCTGTCATTTGTGGGAAAATGAGTGGATGTGGAAACCATCATGTTGAGCAAAATAAGCCAGACTCGGAAGGACAAATATCACCTGTTCTTTCTATTATGTGGAATCTAAAAAAGATGACAAGAAAGTAGAAAGGAGACTTTTATTAGACAAGAGGAAGGAAATAAGAGGGAGGGAGAGGCTGTTTGAGGGTGGGTGATGAGGGGATGGATATGAGCATAATATATTATATGCACTGAGCCTCCCACCCCCAAAATTGTGAAACTAGGGTAGGGGACAGGGAGAGGGGCAGATATAGAAGGGGTGAAAATGATCCACGCATGCTCTGTGCATGGACAAATCTGCCAAAATGAAACCAATGAATCTGTGTAACCAATACAAAAGGGAAAAAAGAAAATACGGTGTATATACAGTGGAGTATTATTCAGCCTCTGGAAGGATGAAATGGAGATCACATAGAAGTAGATAGAACAGAGGTCACTAGAGGCTGGGAAGGGAAAGAAGGGGGAAACTGAGAAAGGGTGGACAATGGGTCCTAAAACAAAGAGGGGTGAGTAATTCCAATGATAGATAGCATGATAGGTTAATCGTAGTTATTTAGTTATACAATCACTAATCATGCATTTAATTAATTCCAAATTTCAAAATACTGTAGCTAAGAAGAGTTTGAAATAGAAATGATATTTGAGGAGATGGAAATGCTTTGATTTGACCTTTTATATTGTACACATTGTGAAGTATAATATTGTACTTCCTAAATAAGCATAAAGCTTATATGTTAATTTAAAAAACAAAATAACAAATGAGTTTTTAAAAAGAAGTTGAAGGTAGATGTAGTGGGATTCAGGTTGTGGGGATTTTGTGTATTGGGAGGGCCTGCAGAGGAGTACCACGGAGCAGGGCCAGGTCCAGACCCAGTGGAGAGCTATTTCAGAGCTATTTGATAGGTTGCCAAAATTCCACCAAGATGCTCAAATGCTACTGGGAGTGTAATTTTAGAGGCTGAATATTGTTTTAAAAGATTATTCTGAGGGAAGTCAGGACCTTTACACTCCTAGCTGCTCTGAGGAGTTGGGGGGACCTCAAGGGTACCCTCAAGTAGTGATCTGATGATGAAACTGCATTGCAGGGAGGATGGTCCTGGCTCTGAGTTTGGCTGAATTGAAATGGACCAGACCTGGGCCACCCGGAACAGTGGAGGAGAGACTGAAGGCTTCCCCCAGAGAACCTTTTTCTTCATCTTCACCTCCGAGCACTGCTTTCCCCGTGTCCTTTAAATATGGTGAACACACAGGAAGGAACGTTGATTTGAGAGAACACTGAATGATTAGTCCGGGAAGTGGCATCTTCAGCTTGCCTGAGGTGTTCGTACATCTCATTCCAGACTCACAAAGACTAAGGTCCTGCTCCCTGGAGAACAGTGGTGGCATCTTCCAGGTCGTGGATACTTTTATGTGTGAGCTCGATTGTACTAGGAGAGGCGAGGCACCCGATGAAGCATCATTTCTGGGTGTGCCTGTGACACTGCTTCCAGAACAGACTAGCACCCAAGTTGGCCAACTGAGTAAAACGGGTGGCTTCCCCACTGTGAGTGGTCTTCATGCAATCTGTGGAGGGCCCTGATGGGACAAAAAGGACAAATTCGCTCTCCACTTAAGCTGCCACATCTCTTTTCCTGCCCTCAGCCATTCTTGCTCTTCATTCTCAGGACTTCAACTTGGGCTGAATCACAGCTTGCAGATGGAAGGTCACAATTCGCAGCCCCTCTAACTACATAAGGCGATTACCATAATCTTTCTTCCCTTCCTCTTCTCTCCCCATTCCTCCCCTATTGGTTGTATTCTCTGGGAGTCCCGAACAGACCATCTTCCCTGGAAATTCTCAACTGTGGCCTGGAATGGTCCATTGCTCCTAGTTGGCTGCTACCTCTACGACCTGGCTTAGAAGGTGGCATGGATGAGGAGGGATGAGCACATCACTTGGGCAGGGTGAACGGGGTGCTAGTTGCTGTCTATGGTGCCATGGTGATTGGAGTGTGAACATTTGTGGATTTTACTCATAAGTTCAGCACCATAGCTGAAATCCTTGTACCTCGGGAGCAGCTCTTCAAATGCGTTGGAAATGGAAGCTTGCACGTCCTAGCCTGAAGTTCCTGAAGGGAAGACAACACCTCAACAGCTGAGAGGCCTCTTGTACGCTCTTGCTTGACAGGGAGAAAAACTGAAAAATAGACCGTATTGATGTATTTTTCCACTTAAAATACGTTGTTCTACTAAACATTAGAAAATAACCCCACCAAGGCTGGGGATTTAGCTCAGTGGTTCCGCTGCCTGCCTCGAAAGCTCAAGGTCCTGAGTTAGATCCCCAGTACCAAAAAAATAAATAAATAACCCCACCAACTGAATGTGAATGCAAGCATTATTAGTATGTTGGTGCATTTCCTTGTGGTCTTTTTGACAATGCAGTTTTTAAAACATAGGTACGATTACAATGTTTACCCAATTTCGGATGCTTTTGTCATCACTTATCATTATAGAGTAGGCATGCTTCCTGTTATTAATCTTTATCACTTTCAAAAATGCAACATAACATCCCACTGAGTCCCACCAGTTAATTGCTCATCCTTAGATTATGAGAGTCTAGGATTCCCACATTCTACCTTCCTACAAATGTGTATCTGTAGCTTCTTTCCTTATTTCAAGTTATTGACTTGTTTACATGAGCAGAAATGAGAGCTATTGTGTTACCAACAGAAAAGAAGAAATCTTTATGTCTCTATAAACATTGCCAAATTGCTTTTCAGAGGGGTTTACCAATCTGCATAGACTCAGCAATATACAAGTATGGTGGTTTCTCTACTTACTTTTCTCTCTCAGATTTGATGATGAACCTCTTTCATCAGGGTAGTTTTTATATTGCTATATTTTTATATTGCTGGTGAGGTTTACCTTATAAGATAAAATAGAATTTTGTGATTTGTCCATTCTTGTACTTTTAATTTCTATATATTTAGGTCTAGTGTGCTTTGAAAGGAGAATATAATTTTATTTTTGATTTATGAGACAGGGTCTTGCTACGTAGTCCAGGCTGGCCTTGACCTCATTATGCATCCCAGGGTGTTTTCAAACCCTGCAATCCTCCTGCCTCAGCCTCCTGACTGCTGGGTTTACAGCATGTGCCACCACTCCCAGCTTAAGTAGCATACAGTACAATAGAGTAAACAGTCCCCACCCTGCCTCAGTTTCTCCCATCTCTGTTAAAGGTGACCACTGCTCCTAGCACATTTCCTCCAAGGCAGCTTCTCAGTGTTTCGTCTTAGCCCTGCAATTTATAAGTGCCCCACTGGACACTCAGAAAAGTAAATAAAGGCCACTTGGATGGATTTGCACAGGATGGCAAGGTATGCGTGGGAGCCCTCACAAGGTCCCCACCTGCTCTACAATACAGGAACCTGCTCTGGAACTGCTTAGCAGGAGTAGACCCAGATCCTGGGGCTCGCAGTCCCTGAGGAAGGCTGTCTGCTTAGTTGCTTTCCGATGACTGCAGGGTCAGCGACAGGAGGGAGCCCCCACCAAGAAGATGAGAGCTGTCCGAGGCCTGGCCCTTCCAAAGGCCCTAGTCCCTGAGCCCAAACAGGTGCAGAATGTGTGTTCAAGCCCAGGCTGTCACTGTTGGCACTGGGTTACCAGGTGGACTGTCCTTTCCTGTCTGCCCTTCCAGGCTTTCATGTCTCCTGCTCCATTTGGCAGATATGGCCTGCATCTCAGACATCTTTCCCAGGGAGCCCTGGATCCCATACCCTCGCCTCCCGCTGCCTTTCACTTTCTCTTTCAAACTTCGCCCCAGTTTGATGCCAGCCTGGCATGTGTCCCTGATACAGCAGATCTACAGCGGCTGAAACCACCAAAGCACGGGCACCCTGGGGGAAAGCAGGGAGGAAGGAACTGCGGGGAGTGGCCTAGGTGAGAGTCCACAGTGCTGGCTTCATCTTCCGGAAATGCCAACGATTTGGGCCATGGCTCAGGCTCTGGGTGGTGGTGGTGGGGGGGCAGCACTGTTATGCAGGTGTCACTGGCAGCTGCAGGAGTGGGGTTTCCTGAGGGCTCCTGGTCCCCAGGTGGGGCTGTCTCAGGGCTGCCTGCAGCTGCAGTCGCCAGCAGGGGGAGATGTCGGCCTCTGGAGGGCCCAGAGGAGACTGAGACAGAAGGCGTGTCTTCCCAGCCTTGCCCGGATCGCTTTTCCGTTCCTAGGTCATCCTGTGTCGGTTCTGTTGCAAAGTTTCCCTCAGATTTTTAAACTCTTCTTTTCTGGCTGGAGTGTGCGCCAGAACAACTCGGGAGCTTGTTCACCCAGATCTCCAGGGACAGCCCAGAACTCTGTGCAGGCGCTGCCGTCCTTGGGGACCCGGAAAGAGCCTGGGGACTTCCTACCTGATCTTCCCCCATGCACCCTCTGGGTGGCAGCAGAGAGCAGAGAACTAGAGATTTCCGGATGGGCTATTTCTGCTACTGCAACGCGGATCTTTGATACCCAGGAACAGCGCGGACCAACAGTAACATTCAGGTTTTCAAGGGGCAAGGATTCCCGGTAGGAAAGAGCGATCCGTGACTTGATTTTCCTCTTTCCTTCTCGGGGATGTGGCCATTCCAGCCCCCTCCCCCCCAACATTTCTCAAGTCCCATAAGGAGGGGAACAGATTTGATAGCTCTCGAGGTCACGAGCAAGAGGTTCCTGTCTGAGTGACACGGTGACTGCAAAACTGGCAAGAAACTGCACGACAGACAGCGTGCTGGGTCAAACTGGGAAACAGCAGGGAAGAGGAGCCGTCCAATCACTGTTTGAAACAGGGTTTTAATACGTGTAGAAAGGACCTAGGAGATAGGAAGGAACTGCACCACACCTCCTTAAGGAAAGAGACAAATGTGCTTGAGTCTGGGTCAGGTTAGGTTGTTGGATTTGGGGGGACAAAGATTGGTTGGCTGATTTTTTTTTAAGTTTTGAAAGGTATTTTATACTAATTATGGACTACTGGATTTGGGAATCAACAGTCTCATCTGGACAATGCGGCAGGAAGGGATGGGAAAGAGTCAGAGCCCTGTGGCTCTCTGGGGTGAGGTGATTAGCCCTGAGAAGAGCCTTGCAGGCCACACAGTGGAGGTCAAGCTGTGGCTGCGGGGTCTTCCACTGCCCACTGCCCACTGTGCCTCAGCAGACCAGCCCTGACCAGGCCACACCACTGCAATTAGTCAGGTGCCCCCCTGAGGAAGATAGCATCCCACCATGCCCACCGGGTACCCATCTGCAAGGCCTGTGCCACCCCTCAGAGCTATGCCAGCCTGAGCTCCTAGGACCTCCCAGAAGCAGGACGTCTGGCCAGCCCTTGTTCCCCCAATTACCCAGCAGGGAAGGAACACCCAGATCCCTTGCTTCTGAGGCCAAATCCAGTCCTCTCTCTCTGGTCTCCTATACTCAACCTGTCCTTCCTTGGGGCTCTCTGTGGTTTCATCCCTTTTGTACACAACCACTGCCTTCAGAACTACATTTGATAATGGAAGTGATAGCCTTGCTGTGCCTCAGGACCGTGTGGTGCTTATAAAGTCCTCTCCCTTTCCTCACATTGACTCTTTACTCAACAAGGCTGCTGTTCGGGGTCTACCAGAAGTCCTTGATGAAGGCTTGGTGCACAGAATGACACTGTTGGGAGATGCTGGAAATGGAGTCTGATGAGAGGTTCTTAGATGTGCCCCAGAAGCGACTGTTTGTCCCCCAGAAATGACCATTTGTCCCCCTGGTAGTAACCACCTATCCCTATTTACATTCTTCCACAAAGTGCCACCACCAGTGCCCTTTCCAAGGCTGAGCCAGTGCTGGCCCTATAACTCTGAATCCCCAAAACTGCCAGCTAAATCCACCCTTTCTCCTGAACAAAACACAATGTTACTATTCTGGATACTACCCTTTATAAATGCAAGGCAGTGGGGCATCACAGAGGAGAAACAGCTCATGGCATGGCAGGTAGGAGGCAACAGTGAGACTTCCTTCTTTCCCTTTTTATTCCGTCCAGGCTGCAAGCTTATTGGTTGGTGCCACCCACATTTAGAGTAGGTCTTCCCTCTTCAGTAAGGCCATTACCCACACCCAGACCATGCATAACCATTCAGTGGAATAATCCAGTCTCACACATCCATGCTGCAGCATCACACAGCCATAATTTAGCAGCACACCCATGATTCAGTTACCTCCCAAAAGCCCCACCTGCCAAAGAACATGAGGCTTTGGGAGGACATCTAGATATAAGCCATAACATATAGATTAGCTTTATTGAGATATAATTCACATATCATTCATCCATTTAAAGTGTACAACACATTGGTTCTTTTTTTTTGTACCAGAGATCAAATTCAGGACCTTGTGCTTGTGAGGCAGGTGGCGGCACCACTGAGCGAAATCCCCAGCCCCTACATTGGTTCTTAACACATTCACAATTGCAAGGTATGAAAGAAAAATATGGTGAACATCTAAATTTTTAAAAAATTTATTGCAGTAAAAAATATATTGCCATTAATTCCCCTCAGTATACCCCCCCCCCATCTTAAACATTTATTTCACTGTTCTTGCCATTTTCTGAAACAGTGCTGGAAGTCCTCTTTTGTGAGTGTCCTTTATTGCACTGTCCTGGCTGCCTCAATGTTCTGAATTGATTCAAAACGTTTACTTTTCATGGTCATTTTAACTTTGGGGAAGAGCCAGAAGTAACACAGTGCTAGATGCAGTGAATAAGATAGATGAGGACACACTGTGATGTTTCTACAAGCCTGTCTTTCTGTTGGCTGCACTCGGCAGCAGCATTCACTGTATTTTTGATCCTACCTTGTAAAGACACAAACAGAACTAGAACTGCTTCAGAAATGGCAAGAATAATGGCATAAGTATGTTCAAAGTGAGGGTGTGTATTTCAAGGGGGATTAGTAGCAATGTGTCTTTTACCATAATGCATTTAAAAAATTATGTATTCACCTTATAGTTTGATCACCTGTGCAACAACCATTACTATCTAATTTCCAAATGTTTTATTACTCAAAAAAACTCCATTCCATAGTCACCCCACACTTTCCTCTTCCCCCAGCCTCTGGTACCCACACATCTGGTTTCCATCTGTATGGATTTGCTTGTTCTAGACATTTCTGATGTCTAGAATCCTACATCATGTTGCCCTTTGTGTCTGACTTCTTCACTTAGCAAAATGTTTTCAAGACTCATCCCTGTGGTAGCAGGCAGCAGTCCTCAATGACTGTTTTTATTAGTCCATTTTTATAGTACATAGCGATGACATTCCTTGTGTGGAGTTGGTTCGTGTATATAACACAATCAATTATTTCTCCATCTTCTTCCTCACCTCTACCTCTCTCCGCCCTCTATCTCTTGATCTTCTTCCCATTTGAGAAAGATCTATCCCTCTATTTCCTATTATCTAAATTTTATTTTATTCTTTATTCATATTTTGGGTTCCTCATACAAGAAAAACCATGTGACATTTAAGCTCGTGTCTCTGATTTAGTTTGGTTAACATTATGGTCTCAAGGTGCATCCATTTTCCTACAAATGACTCAAGTGTATCTTCTACTACTTTTTGAAACTGAATAATATTCCATGGCATAAATATACCAGAGAGCACATTTTGTTTGTTCATCTTGGACATGTGGTGAGGGCAACAATGAAAAATGTTGTTGTGATCATTTGTTTGAAAATTTCATTTGAATGCATGTTCTCAACTTCCTTGGGTATATGCTTAAGAATGGCATTGCTAGTCATAAGCTAACTCTAGTTTAACCTTTTATGTAGCTACCAAGCTGTTTTCCAAAGTGGCGGCATAATTTCTCCATCCCACCGTAGTGTGTGAGAGATCCTTACATTCTAACTGTCGTTACCATGACAGGCTCTAGAAACCAGGGGGTCCTAAGCCCCCTGACCCAAGCACAGAGCAGGTTCCAGCACACCTTGGTGCTCTCAGAAGGTAGAGCCGGCCTTCACACCTTGTGATTGTGTGTGTTACACAACTGTCTCTTTTTGCTACTGAGTTTTCCTACTGGCACTGAATTTTGTTGGCATTGCTGATCTGTGGGCCTCATGTCTTCAGTACAGAACTTCTCTCACAGTTTCACTCAGTATCCCATTGCTTAGGACCAATAATGTAACACCCTTTTGACACAGGTCTTCACCATGTACAAAGCACCGTGTGACCTCCCTTTCCTTCAGGGCCTTATGCTCTGTGCTTCCTAAGGTGTGGACCTTACTATGGTGAAGAAATCTCCACTAAGGCACAGTGATGGCTGATAAGACACTGGCCTTCTTCAGGGGACTCACTGAGTCCTGATGTTTGCCTCTATGTAAATGAATCCATAGTGATGAGAAAGTCAGATCTGCAGTGAAGCCCAATGGATTGTGAATTTCTCTCATCTGGCACTGGAGGACTCCTCTCTCTGGACAGGCTATAAGCTTGGGATCATTGGAGGAACTTACCTGTCCAAACCAGAAAATGTTCCTTTTTGTACATAGGTCATTTGTGAAAGAGCTAAGATTGGTTGCAGGTAAGCAATTTTTCTTTCAGCTTAAGTATTTTGTTTCCCTTAGGGGTGAACACGTTATCGACTGAAATTAACACACACACACACACACACACACGCACACATGCTTGGTGTGAGGCCTAGGATCTGGAGCCTCTGGGCTTCACAAGGGCAGCTGTTAGGAGCGCTCCTGACCTCTTGTCTGAGAGACAGTTCTGTGTCTGAGAAGACACCACTCACCTTTTAAAGAACAGGTTTTGCAAAAGACTTTTGTCAGTGTTATACTTTTTTATCTGTAAATTGCCTACAACTGTTTTCCTCCAACAGTGGCATCACTGTACATGTGAAATTTCCTTGGACAATGGCCAGGCATGCATCATTTCCCTGTAGAGAAACCATGTCTGTCTGTCTTTCTCTCTCCCCTCCTTAAAGTTTATGAATTTTTAAACATTCTTGGTTTTCACTTTTTATTGCATCTATTTACCCTAGATAGAAAGATGCCAGATTCTGCAAAAGATTTCCCTTTAAAATTCAGCTTTCCTAGAAGATTCTAGAAGGATGAGCACTTCAGAATCCTGGTTCATGTCAGCTTGTGGTTAATCTATGATTCAAGAAGGTCCTCGTTTAAATTCAAATTTATTTTCCAACTCTAATGCCAATATACCCTGCTATATTCCCCTACACCACTTTCTGGCACAATCCATCCCTCTGCATGTTCTTTCCTAGATTGTATCACTTGGAGAGAGTCCCAATGTTCCAATAAGCTACTGATCTAGAGAGTACACACTGCAAATACCCAGGAGCCATGGCTGCCAATACTACCTTTTCCCATTTCCCTGTTATCTACCTAACTTACTCAGCAGGGATCCATTGTTTCTTTGTCATTTCAGAGGCCATTTCTTCTGGTCTACCATTTCCAGGAAGGACTGTATGTGAAATAATACAGGCTGTGACTACCTGCCATATTCTTAGAACTGTATGGGTATGGAAAGAAGAATCTTTGACAGATATTTACTTTCCTGTTCATCCTTTATGAATTTTTGAAGTTCTGTCTTAATATCACCTGAAGTTTTTTCTGCATTGTATGCCTTTTTCTCAGAATGTACCTGGTAACCAGAAATAGCAATCACTATATACCATATTCCCCTCAAATAAGACCTAGCTGCCTCACAGAGTGACCACCAAGCAAGAGAACAGTGATGGCAGGGAAGGGAAGGACGGGCTGATCAGGGCTGGCACTTTTTGATCTCTGGTTTTCAAGGCTGATTATTTTCTACTAGGTCTTATTTTCAGGGAAAGAGGGTACTGAGCACATAATATGCTTTAGAAAGTATGGATCAAACTTTATAAACGTTATCTCATTTTATTCTTAAAACAGCCCTGTGGGCCCTGGATTTAGCTCAGTGGTTCCACTGCCTACCTCTCAAGTGCAAGGTCTTGAGTTCGATCCCTGGTACCAAAAACAAAAACAAAAAACCAGCCCGGTAAGGTGTGTATGATTGGCAGTCTTTTCCAGATGAGGAACAGGAGGCCTGGAGACATGACTTAGCTCAGCAAGTTTCTGGTTAAATACAGCAGGTTAATCACATATGTTTACCATTGAGCCTTCCTTTTAATTCTTTTGGGAAAATACCCAGCAGAGAAATAGCTGGGTCAAATGGGACTTCTAATTCTAAGGATTTTTTTTTTGTTTTTTGGGGGTCTTTTGGTACCGGGGATCGAACTCTGGTCCTTATGCTTGTGCAGCAGGTGGCGAAACCATTGAGCTAAATCCCTGGCCCTAATCTTAGTTTTTTGAGGTATTTCCAGTTTGATTTCCACAGTGGTTGCACCAGTCTGCAACTCTTGAAACTCACCTAAAATGATATTAAGGGAAATTTTCCAAAGCATAAAAATAACAACGATAAAAGAGAATGGCAAAGTAAGTAATAACAAAAAGTTCTGAGCAGTTGGAAAGAGATGCTCAATAGTACTTTCACTTATCAGAGAATGGCAGAACTATGCAGGTGGGGGTGCGGTTTGGATAGACAGAATCCTGTGAACCTTGGGTGTGAGAGGAATGAAAACAGGATTTATTGAACATTTATAAATTAAATTGTTGCTATGTAATGGGCAGGTATAGTCCAGGCTCTTGTGTATGAGGAGCAAAGAATTGCCAAGTGTCTTAGTTACTTTTCTCTCATTGCTGAGACAAAATACCCAACACTCAAAGTTAAAGGGTAAAGGGTTTATTTAACTCTTAGTTTGTAGAGGTTTCAGCCCATAATGCGCTGGCTGCAAGGCAGAGTGACACATGGCAGAGGGGCATCGCAGAGGAGAAACAGTTCATGGCACCCACACCATAGCAAAAGCAGCAAGGGAACCTCAACAGCATCTTTCTGCCCTTGTATCTTATCCAGACTACTGGGATTAGGGCGGTGCCAAACCAATCAGTGTGCTGGTTTAGTAATCACACGTCCTTAATCCCATCATCACACACTCTAGATTCAGCCACCTCTGCAAAAGCCCCACACCTATGACCACATGGGGCTTTGGGGGACATCTAGACCCAAACCATAACAACACGTGTACACCCAGCTGGAAGTGGAAAGCAGTTACATTTCTTGAAAATCATGAGAAGTTTTGCTCAGGACAAGTCTGTGCCAACAAAAGATATAGCACAGACAGAAAAATGGTGCCAGGGTGACAGAAAAGCAAAAGCACTGCACACAGGTCATAGCGCATGAAAACAGCAACGGCAGCCCACGATAAATCAGGCTTTGGGGATTTAAAGGATATGCATCTCAACCCAGGTGCCTCCCTGGAATCTCTAAGTGTCGTCTCAGGAGCTCCTAACACACATGCTTGTTCCAGAATTCACTCTGATCTTAATTATGCATGGCATGTAGTACATACTCATGAACCTTAATGAGGTGGGAGTAGGGTGAAGGTGACTGAAGTTCAGGCTAGGAGATCCAACACATCTGTGCTCTCTCACCTAGAGCACCAGAGATCTGGGGTTTTCTTATTTGATTTTCTACCTTTCTTAGGGCAAGGGAAGGAAAATGGCCATAGAGTTAAATGGTTGGAAGAGAGTGATCCCCTCAGCTCCATTGTTTCTAACTGTACTAAAATGACTCTGATCTCATTGGATTCTCTCTCTCATTCTGGCAGAAGTCGAGACATTTGTTCCTTCGAGCTGCTCCTTGGGGAGCAGCACAGGCAAGGACAAGGGCACCATGCCGCACGGGGACTTGGTGAGTGTCTGCAGGCTGATAGTCAGCTGCACCCCTCCCCCTTAAGCTGGTGGCCAGTTTGGATCTTCCAAGTGAATCCTGGAGGCGCCTTTCTGGGGAAGAGCTTGGCTTGGGCCTAGGACATGTGGATGTGAAAGTGGGAAGTCCCCTGGTGAATGGGCCAGCCCGGTGTCCTCTGACAAGCCCCATTGTCCAAGGGCCCTGTCCACATGGAGGGCTGCCGGTCAGCTCCAACAGGAGTGGACACTGCAGAGAAACCTTTAATATCACACACAGGCAAAAACAAAGACAAAGTGAAATGTGAGGAACTTGGGAAGAAATGGGCAAACTAGGCAGGAGGAAACACCTGCCAGACATCCCCAACACAGTCTGATGGGCCGGGCCCATGGGCCCTCTGGGGACACAAAACCGGGCACAGGAAGCCATTACCAGGGAACACACGGAGAACAGAAAGAGCACTTCACATATCAAAGTTCTGGAGCACAAGAGTAATTAAAAAGTTAGAAAACGAAGTTAATTTAAGGAAGTCGCCCAGAGAATTGAATAATAATAGCAACATGAATGGATGAGAAAAGGAAGAAAACATAATAAAATTAGAGAAGCAGTGGAGAGGGATTTACTTCCAAATAGTAGGAGTCCCATAGAGAAGGAATAGAGTTTTCTTGGGGGAAAAGGGAGTGGTTGATGAAATTTTTCCAGGTCTGAAAGATGTGGGTGTACAGAACAATGGAAAGGGCTCATGGAATGCCACGTACAGCGTGTGAAACACACCCACACCAACACACAGAACCATCAACTTTGGGATCACCAGGAACCAACGAAGGCCTTAAACTCTACTGGGGGGCAGGAAGAGCACATCGGGGATCAGACCCATGTCAGACTTCAAGGAAAGCAGCACCGAATGCTGAAATTCCTCGAAGCTCTGCCTTCAAGATTGGGAGACTTGGTTCGCCACCTCCTGCCTGCCACCCAGCGAGCTGTTTCTCCTCTTTGATGCCCCTCTGCCATGCCACCCTGCCTTGGAGCCAGCTGACTAGGAACTAAAACTTCTACATGCTGAGATTAAGTGTTAGAGTGAGCACAGAACTACCATCAGTTTCTAATCGAGTTCACAGAGAGGATTCAGTTATTCGTCTGACTGATGATACAGATCTGTTATTTATCTATTTTTGTATAACCTTGTTATATCTGAGGAAATATAAATTAAAATTCCAACAAGTTCTTCTGGTAGACTTCTTAGCTTTCCCACAAAAACTGATAGATCTCTTTCAGCAGAGTGCTCAAGAACATGTCAAAGAAATCCCAAGGTTTTTGCTACAGTTAATTTCTCCAGCAGTTATTTTGGATAACTCACCCCCATTTTTAAATGTGGTAAAGATAAACCCCTTTAAGCATGTTACACACCTCTCCTTAAAACTTTCACCTGGAAATGATGTGGAGATAAAGAAATTTCATTCTAGCAGCAACACAATCAGATGTGGAATTTCTCTCCTAACCTGAACGAATGTGATTGATAACAGACTTGCTTACCCAAGCTGTGGGATTGCTTAACCATCTCCTCTGCATTTGCATTCCAGAATACCTTTCCTCATCCAATACCCTACCAAGAACACCATCCACCCAATTTCAGGACCACAGGTTCAATTTAACTTGCAATTTACAAAACCGAATACATCACTAGGAGACACTAACTCAGGAGCAACTATTAATATTTCATGCTCAGCTGATAAGGAAAATAGTGAAAATTTAAGGCTGGAATCCAAACACTTGAAGAAAAGAGAAGATAGCATTCCTTCACGTGGTCTCAGCCAGAATCTGTTTAGTAACGCAGATCATTAGGAAGATGGTGCCCTAGAAGCCTTACAGACTTCTCCCAAACACACAATGCTCCCTTTTACAACTTCAGCCTATTTAACTAGATGGTTGTAAAGCAGTTAATTCCATTGCTATCTCATACACTTATTGTCACTTTAGAAACTCAGGTGGTTGAAAAATATTAACAGAAGTCCAATTCTAAACAGGCAAGTTTCAAGTTTTACTGGAGCTACTGTTAGATTGTTTGGATCATTGACAACACACAAATTACTGTGTAGGAACCAGTTTGCACTTGGGCATTGGTAAATAGTCTGAGTAAGTGACTATTCTGGGGTTTCTGCACATAGTCTTGATAGAATAATAGTAATATGAGTTTCATTAAACTGAGGTGAGTTTATCAATCATTATAAAGGATATTCTATCATACTGAAAATCTGAGTAAATTGAAACCTGCTCAGAAAGTAGAAACCAAAGAATGCTGAAAATTCATTTGATGAGTTTCATTGGTAAAATCAGTTTTGAAGTTGGCACCTGAGAATTATCTCCTAAGATTACTTTTATTTTGTCTCCTGAAGTTTAGGTTATCTCCTAAGATTATCTCTATTTTTTATTCTTTATATTAAAGGAAAAAGTCCTAATGATACCTTATGTAATTGAAATGAATATAAACTGTTATAGCAAGTAAATGTGAGTACTTTCCTTGAAACATTTAAATTAGCTATCCAGTCTATCAAGTAACTTTTTATATTCTTACACAAATAATTTGGACACTATTTATATGACCAGGTTAGGTATAAAGTGCTTTAGCCATTTGAGCTGAAGTTTGCAGGATTTTAATGCTTCCTGAATAGTTTATACTTATCTAATTTTTTCCCTTAATTTGGAACTTTATTAGTTTTGCAATTAATTTTTTATCCATGAGATTTTGTTTCAAAAATTGGTACCATATAGAATCTTTAATGTAAGAGCATCATGAGTATTCATTGTGCTTGTTTTTACATCAGAACTTGGATTCATTTTAATGTTTACCTAATAAAGTAGGCAAAAGGGAAAAAATGGGAGATTTATTTCTGTATTCCTGGAACTCTGTAAAAATCTAAACCATTGATCCAGACAGTTTCAGCAATGCAAAGTGTTGAAACTTTTCATTCCTATTGACCCTTGGGTGTGTTGGACATAATGAAGGGAATTTCCAAGAAAAGAAAAACTCCTAAGATGACGGAAGCAGCGAGTCCACTCCAGGAGATAAACTCAGGAAATCCCCTGAATGACAGTGAGTGGAGCCCCAGGTTGTCCATAGGGCTGGCTGGAGAACTTCTACCCAGGAGGGACAGGAGCTTCTGGGCTGGGCTGTCCAGGGGTGGTGGAGGTTGTCTCCTGGACGGAGGGGCCACTGCTCTTCAACCGGATGGATTTGGTCCACAGAGGGATTGCCATTTTTGAAAGAAAGCTAGTAAAGGTTTCCTAGTGAGCCCATAGAAAGCTTAAAAAATGAAAAAAAGGTGACAATTGTTAGCTTAGTTTATAGAGAAAAGTTGTATAATGAAAACATTATTATATAGTGTACTTCCTGGCCTAACTGTGAGTGATAACCACGTGCTTGTAGGATGTGAGCTCCGAGTTTTGAATGAACCAAAATAGTGATTTAGAGAAATCTGTTTAGAGAATGGGGATCTGGGTGAGTAGGGAGCTCTGAGACCAAAACCTTCCATACAAAGTCAAAGACAAGATCTAAAATTAAACCAAATCTGGATAAAACCTTGGTTTGCAAGAATAACACTCCAAAAACATGTTTGCAACCCAAAGCACTTGTATATCAAAGCAAGTTTTCCCATAAGAAATAATAGAAACTCAGATAATTTGTTCCATAATCCCAAAATATTCATATAAAATGATTATGGGACTGTAATATAATATAATATAAAAAAGAAAATACAAAATATAATGAAAAATAAACAGATTAACCTGCATTTACCTTTGAAAATCTTTGTGGCTGGTGTGAGGGAGACAAGAGAGAGGAGGGCTATTGTCAGGACGACTTTCACTATCACTAGTGGAATCACTGCTATCTGTTGGCTCAGTGGAATCTTTTCCTTTTCCTGCAACTTCACAAGGAACATATCCAAGGACATTTACTTTTGCTTCCTTTTGAGGATTTCATGGAAATGTGACATTGTACTGTCATTAAATAGATTCATCACCTGCACTGCTACAGCCTTATTCAGGTGGTGTTTCTCTACAAAATTTTGCACTATTTCCTACATTTTACACATCTCCCTAATCTCGTTTGAAGTGAGGGATTTCTGTCTTTTTCTTCCCCTCCTCTGCAGATGAGATCTCCCCCATAACCTCTGGCTGTTGAGAGATAATCACCCATAATCCTGCAGCAAGAGAGAGGGGGGGAGAGAGAGAAAGAGAAGGAACCAGTGGCTCAGTTGTGATCATGTGACATTTGGTGTCATGTAATATTCATATTGCAAGACATCACTCATTTATCAAGTTAGAATTTATTAGAAATGTTTGCTCATCTTGCAGAACAAGTCACTTGCTATCCAAGGTTTTACTGTATAGTCGTAAAAATGTGCTGTTTAAATACCAGAATAAATAGCTAAAAGAGTAAAAGGACTCCCACCCTGTAGGTAAGGGAATTGTGGAGCAGGAATGGGGTGGGAAACATGGACATGTCAATGCTAATTCTCATCCTAAAGCATGGAGAACTACTAGGATTTTAAGAGATTATAACTGATTTCATTTTAATAAATTTAATAGACAGTAGTTGTACAATCAGTTATTTGAATGCATTTTTGCCTCTTAAAATAAATGCTTACTATTTATTTGTTCCTTCTCCCCCTTGCAGTACTGGGGATTGAACACAGGACCTTCATACTGAGTTACTCTCCAGTCCTTTTTGATTTTTTTTTTGAGACAAATTCTTGCGGAGTTGCTAAGTTGCCCAAGTTGATCTTGAATTTGTGATCCTCCTGCCTCAGCCTCCCAGAGTGCTGGGATTACAGGTATATACCACAGCACCTGGCTTTATTTGTCTTTAGAGTTCAGTTTTCTTTAGAGCCAATTGCTGATTTGTGATGTACATTGACTCAACAGTTTACAAACTCTGCCAGTGTATATATGCTCTTGTTTATTTTGCTGGCCATTGTATTTCTGGGACCAGGTGGAGCTCCCAAGAAACATGTGCATGGCATCAGTCCATTTCCTAAATCTCTAACTGTGTGGATTTCAAGTCTTGAGTGTCCCTTTCCCTTTTGAAGGCTGTTTCTGTCCTGCATGCAGGTGTCAGCAGCAGAGCAGATGTATATGCAGGAGGGAGTTGGAATGACAGGATTCCCTGGGAGAGCTAGGACAGAGGGAGCAAGCACTAAATAGCAACGTGTGGGCCTGGTACGGGGCATGGGAATGCAGAGGAATGCTCATGTGCAGATTGGCTTGCACAGGAAGAGAGACAGGGCTCCAGATGTGAGTGGATGCGACAGAGGCCACAGGACCCTGAGCACAGAGCCTCAGGGTCTGCCCAGATCAGCAGGTGCAGGGTGGAGGGATCCTCTGCTCTTCTTCCTAACAGTCTGGAACCGGACTTAACAAAATCCTTGGAAATGCTGATGGGAGGTGGAGGAAACCTAGAGTGGCCCACTGCCACCTAGAGGAACCAGAGACAAAGACTCAGGTTCCTGGCCAACTTGAGCCCAGGACTGTGCCCACAGCGTTGGTGAGGCAGAGCTGCCAGGATCGGGTGGCTGCAGGCATCCAGAACACACTGAGATTATCTCAGGTGCCAAGGAGAACTTGTTCCAGGGCTGGAGGAATGTCACGGAGCCCGAGGGCAGGGAACTTGGACCTGAGGCTGGGGCACTGCAGCAAGCCTGGAAGTTCTTTCCGTGGCCTCTCTGTGATTCTCCTGCTGCTGAGCCTGCCTGGACAGAACAGGTAGACATAGACTTGGGGAGGGCATGAGATAACCCGGGAAGTGTTGGGGGCGCCCTGGTGCTCCTCGGAGAGGTAGAGCCCATTTCCCTCCATCAGCTGAGTGGCGTCTAGGTCCCTGGCTCTGGCTTCCTGTGACCCCAGACTCCAGCCCCACCCACAGGCAGCCACACCCTGGGTAGGGGGCGGGGCTGGGTGACCTTTGTGGGCATCTTTATGGGAAGCCACTTTCTTGTATTGAAACAAAACAGGGCAGGGACAGCACTGACTTAGGGCCTTGTGAGGGTCTCAGTTTTCCCATAGGGTCTCTACTATGGTTCCTTTCCTTTTTAGCAGTGTGGCCCCTCAACTTACGAAGCTCTGGAGAGCTTGGAATCTAGGCCCACTGAGATGACTTGTGAGTGTGAACACACACTGAATCTTGGAGACCTAGTACCAAAAGTGCTAAAGTATCTCATCATAATTTTTATGTTAATAGTAACATTAATTTTAATGTTGAAATAATTTTTGTATATATGGGTTAAATAAAATATATTACTAAAATTAATTTTGCCAGTTTCCTGTTATTTTCTGAAAATGGAGCCATTAGCAAAGTTAAGTTCCCAAAAATGCTTTGCATTTTACTTCTACTGGATATCAACAGTATGGGCTTCAGTGTAGATCTAATGGATTGCCTTTTTATCTGGTTGTGGTAGTGCACACCTGTAATCCTAGCTCTTTGAGGCCGAGGAAGGAGGGTTGCCAAGTTCAAGTCCAGCCTGGGAACTTAGCAAGAACCTGTCTCGACATAAAGTAAAAAAGACTGAGGATGTAGCTCAGTGCCTAGCATGTGTGAGGCCCTGGGTTTAATCCCTAGCATAGGAGTGAGAGGGAGGTGGAAAACAAAATCACACAGCTTGGCACCACCTCAGAAAGCTGGGGGAAGATATATACGAGTCTTAATGCCTTAGCCTCACCTTGTCCCCAGCAACCCAAACCTGGCCCTCATCCACAGTGGCCCCACGCTCCTCTGTGTGCTGACAGGCCGGCCTGACCACAGGAGACAGGAGAGGGCAGAAAGCTGACGTAAGGTCCCATGTGCCCTCCAGGGTTGGGAGGTGCTCTTGTGGGGTTCTGAGGACCACGGTATCCCTCTGCAGAGCTTGACAAAGACACCCTACAGTGTTTCCCCAAGTGTTGCTGCTGTGGCCGATGAGATGGTGGCTTGGCGTGGGGCTTATAGCAATGCAACAGGCACGGCTGGTGGTCTCAGCAAGCAGAAGCTCAAACTGGCAATTGTAAACCTCCTCAATTAATGGAAATGTCAAAACAGTTACTGGTTAAAATGTAATTGGATAGACAAAATCCCTTCAAGTGTGCTGTTCTTGGAGAGTGTCACTGAAAGATGCCATTGGTGATGGTAAGTTTAGAAACTGCAAACAGGTCCTGGTTTTTACTTGTGCTGTGTGTCTAGCCCTGGCTGTTAGGACAGTCCTGCTTAACTTGCCCCCAGACACATGTCCTTGCCATGCACAGCCCTCGGAGATGCATAGGATTTTGAGATTTGGAATATGTCAACATTCCACCACCTGTCATGACCATTAAAACCCCATGACCGACCCTTTGCTCTTTGTCCAGCTGCACTTCCTGCACATGTTGGAATGCACTGTGCTTTAAATGAGCCCGTCACCAAGAACTCACAGTCGGAATCATAACCACAAGTCCAGTCAGTGCAGCTCTGCACACCCTCACACACTCACAGAACCAGTTTTTCACCTTCGTGGACAGACCAGGGGTGTGGGTTCTCCCCACATTTACATCCCACCTGCCCCTCCCGGCCTCCACTCTGCCCTAACCCCAAGCAAGGCAGTGGGGGCTCAGGGCCAGGTGGTGCCCCACAATTTCCTCGGTGGCTGTGAGACCACGAGCACGTTACTTAATCTTCCTGGAACTTAGTTTTCTCATTTATAAACTGAGGCTTACCAGAGCACCCACCTCACTGGAAAAGATGCAATATATGTATTGTTATGTATTTTATATGGACATAAACATATCTGATACAGAATGAGATGATACGGTAGGAACTTTCTATGGTGGCCTGGTCCATAGATGTGCTGAGCAACCGTTGGCTATTGTCAGTCAGTAAGGACTCTTGTTTCTCTCTGCTTTCTTCCATCCACCGCTGGGGCTGCACACAGGAAGTGAAAGAATCAGCCTGATTGACATCTGAGTCACAATCCTTGCTCCCCCATGGAACTCCCCATGGTCTGGCAATCACGTGAGAGTGTGTGTATGGAAAACTGTCCACGGATGGGCGTGCCATTGTGTGTTCTGTTGGTAGTAACTTTATTGAGCTATAACTCACTCGATTCACCTGTTTATGAGTGGTGCAGCCACTGCCTCTGTTAACTTTAGAACATGTTTGTATCTCTGAAAAGAAAACCCGTACTCTCTGGTAGTCAGAGTCACTCCTCATTTTCCTTCAAGTCATTCTAGATATGGGCAACCACTAAGATACCTTTTGTCCTTTTTAGATCTGCTTATTCTGGATATTTAACATACATAGTCATATTCCTTGTTTAACAACCTACCTGTTTAATGACTGCTTGGATCTACTACCTACCGAGGGTCAATGTTTGGACTTATGACTCAGGCAGTGCAGCCTTATGATGGCTTCTTCTACAGTACACTACTGTAAATTTGCTGATCATACTGTACAGTAGAATAGTGTAATTTTATGTTCTGTTATACATTACAGTACTGCATGGAAGAGTTATGCAAATAAAAGCAAAGTCATCAAGCTGGAGTTTCCTTTGACCAATTCTTTGCCCTGAATATTGTGATGTACATACTATAGACAATTCCTTGTTTAGCGACCAATTCATTTAACAGCCTGGTGACAGGAACAGAACTTGGTAATTAAATGAGGAGTGTCTATAAATGGAACCATATGGGCCAGGGATCTAGCTCAGTGGTTACGCCGCCTGCCTCGCAAGCTCAAGGTCCAGAGTTTGATCCCCAGTACACCCCCCCAACCCAAAAAAGGAACCATATAATATGTAATCTTTTGCAACTGACTTTCACTTAATACAGTTCTTTCAAAGCTCACCTATGTGGTAGCATGTATCAGAGTTTCTTTCTGTGGCTGAAAATAATGATACATTTTGCATATTTGCTTATTACTTGTGGACATTTTCTTCCACTTCTTGACAATTATGAATAGTGCTGCTTTGAGCATTTTCGGACAAATTTTTGAGTGGACTTATGTTTTTATTTCTGTTGTGTATATACCTAGAAGTGCAATCTCTGGGGCCTACATTAAGTCCATATTTAACCTTTTGAGGAACTGCCAGACTATTTCCCAATGTGGCTGCAACATTTTAGCTTCCCGTTGGCTACAGGGAGGGCTCCAGTTTTCCTGTATTTAGCAACACTTTCTATTGTCCTTTCAATTCTGGCCACTTTATGTGATGCTGAGTGGCTGAGGATGCTGAGCAGCTTGGCAGTAGTCTATCCATCACCTGTTAGTTATCCCTTGGATTCCCACTGCAGAAATTCTGAACCTTTTCAGACTTGAGGAAGGCCCAGTTGCTCCCACCCTGTCACCTCCTCTGCTATTCTGGAGCATCTGCATGTGTCCATTCATTCTTTATAAATGTTTATTGATTCTCTCTTGGGCAGCCCATATGGATGCCCGGAGGGACAGCTGAATATGCCATCTTCTTTCCTCCAAGCCTTGTGTGCTCAAAGTCTTGAGGGGCCACTTAAGGTGGGGTCTAATGGGACTCCTCTGCTTACAATGCTTCAGCAGCTTCCCAGTGCCTTCAGGATAAAACTCAGTGGCAAAATTCACAGCAACCATGAAGACCGTGCATGGGCAGGAGGGCTAAACAGGCCATCCACCTTTCCTGCTGTTACTCCATTTCACTTCTTCTACTGCAGCCCTCCATCTACAACTGAGTAATTCTTTCGTGCAGCCCAGCCCCCTTCTCCTCTATTCGCCTCCAAACCATAAGCTTCTGTGGGGTAGGGCATGATTCTTGCACAGCCTTGTATTTCCTTCAGTCCTAGGACAACACTGGGCACATTGAAAGTGTACAGCAAAATGGGCATGCCCTGAATTAGTAAGAGAATGGTTGGCTGATGGAGTGAATGAATGAAAATGTGTAGTTCTACCAAGTAGAACAATTTATTTTCATTGGCCAAAGTTAGGCTTTCTTCTGACCCCTCCTCCGTTACAAACTGCCCAACCAGAACGATATACTGGGCCAGCTGAACTGAAGAGGTTTGATTTTATTCAAGTATTGATAACAAACGCTACTACTCCAAGAAGTTTTACTCATGGTATGTCTAGAGGTGTTTGTCCCCTGTAGGTTTTTAAGCAAAATAAGGTAACAGAAAGTCCCCTCAGTAAACCAACACATTAAGCCAAGTCCTGTTAGGGAGCCTGTGTTGAAATCTGCGTGGACAGCTGCAGAGTTAGAAGCGTCCAGGCATGGGACACCTTCCCCTTTCACCCCCAAACACACAGGACAGGAAAGCATTTCTCTCTGCTGGGGGAGGGGACAGAGGGAACAGAGGGGACAGGGTGGTCTTGCAGCAGGGTATCCGGTCTGGCTGGCCCCGTGGGCGACAGGATGCAGGGGACCCGGGTCTCCGATCCCTGGATAAGGCTGTTTCCTATTTCCAGGATCCCGTGTGGGCACTGCTGTGATGCCAGAGCAATCAGTGCATTGTGCTGAGGGCTAAGCGCGTGGAGGAAACGTCTGCATTTACGATGTCTTCCTGCTTCTCCACCGGGCCTACTGTGGGGCAGATAAGAAACACGGAGGCAGCATCCACAGAGATCTTCGTGAAGATAAGGTGAGGAAGAACAGCGAGGACTTTTCTAAAATGGGACTCGGGCTGAGCTGGCCTCTGGGTCTGTCTCAGGATCCTCCCAGCCATCCAGCCAGACCATGCATCCCCGCGTCAGCCTCTTACAGCCCAACACCCCTCAGTGGCCAAGGGCCCACGGCTCCCTCAAGGCGTCCACTCTGGGTCTCAGCTTCCCATGACTCTTTCTTCCTCTCCCTTCATGCACTGGTTGAGCAGAGCCTTGCCAAGAGGACCCTGAGTCCAGGCTCCAGCAGACAGCCTCTTTATTAAACACAGACCCATGCCAGGTGTCTTACTGATGCCATCCATGTAACCCTAACAGGCAGGGTTCAGGTCCCTCCATGTACAGATTGTGAAACTGAGGCTCAGGAAGGAAACACTACTCTCATTCTAGGCGGGCATAGGATAGGCCTCGCGCTTCTCCAGCTTCTTCCGTTTCCTCCCTTCTTGCCAGGCACTATGTGAGTTTCCAGTACAACACAGATGATTAGGCAGTCCCACCTGTGAGAAGTTCCTGGTTACACAGGAAATGCGGGAAGGTGCATTCCAGCAGCAGTGCTTGGAGCAGGGAGGCTTCTCAATAAAGGAGTCATCATTGTGAAGGGTGAAGCATGTGCAAAGGCCCTGTGCTGGGTACTGCAGGTGCTTCCCTCATCTGTCTCACTTGCCTGGCTGCAGGGAATGGTGGATGCCAGGGGCTCACAAGAACTGTGCTTGACTGGAGACTGGAGGAGCTGCTGGACCCTTGTCCAGAGCAAGCACAAGTCCAGGGACTGGACAGGGGATGAAAGATCAGCTTCCTTGCCTCCACCAAGAGTGACTCTGGATGGCCACCAGCTCCAGGGCTCCCTGTGGGATTGCTCGAGGCCTCTGTACCTATCCAGGCTCAGTTCCTCATTCCAGGACATCGGTGCCTCCTACAGGCACCCCCAAAGGTTCCACACATAAGTCTGCATTGTGGGGGACCCAGGCTAAGTCAGGTCTGGAGGTCCATGGCCAGTTCAGCACATAAACACAGTCCATGGTGGCCATGGAGGTGAGTGCAGGCCGTGTCCGGGGGTTCCTCCTGCCTTTGAGTCTGAGTATCTAATAGAGGATCTCGCTGACAACTCTGACCCTTGGCACTGTGCCCTGCCCTACCAGTAGAGCAGCCAGCTTCAGATTTAGAGGAAATGCCAATCGACAACCCAGCTAAACAACAAATGAAGAAGCACCCAACCAAAGTCCAGTCCAAAGGCCCTCGCTTACTGTGTTGGAGTGGAAAGCCCCACAGGGTGCTGTGACTGCAGGCTGCACAAAGCCCCACTTCCTGGCCTCCATTCATTGGTCTCCCTTGCCCTAGCTGGGTCTCTGCATCACACCTATTAAGAATGGTGAAGCATGCCTGAGGGCCTTAGTCATCTGTTTCCGGTGTCTTGGCTATAAGATAGTAAATGCTGTTGAAGAAGATGGCCACCCAGTTTCCCCAAAGGGCACGTACCCAGGGAGCCACTTTGCTGGGGCCAGGCACAACCAGTTGCCCGGAATCCTCCACCTTCCTCTGCTCACCCCAGATCCAATCCAGCTGCTTTCCCCTGACCAAGATCAAGATAAATGCCTGTGTTGCAGAAGTCACTCCTGCGGGTGCTGGCTGGCTGGGAACATCGCTTCTCCCAAGGGAAGCCGACATGCAGCAAGGGTACTCGATGTGACAGGTGACAGCCCTCAGCCCTGTACTCTAACCTCTGATAAGCTGGTGACTGCACACGCCCTGCTCCTTGGAAGGCTGCAGTTCTCAGCCTTGGCCGGCATGTCTAGAAATGGGACTTTGTCCCCCAAGCTCGCTCTCTGGGCTCAACAATTATTTTCTCACATGATCAGCTGGCCACAGCTGGTGACAGCCCTCTTGCTGGCAGGGGAAGAGGGCACGTGGGTGTGCTGGACTATGGGGGCTCCACTCCAGTGACTTCATCTAATCCCAATCACCACCAAAGCCCCACCTCAAAACACCACAGTTGGGTCAAGTTTCTACCCCCTTGGTACCCCACAGTGGGGCTTAAATTTCAACATTAGTTTCCAGAGGGTCAAACCATGCTCAGACTCAGGCAGGGACAGTGGCGTTTGTACTTTCGACGGCTTCTGTTCTAAGGAGCATCCTGTGTGGGTTTAACTTTGATTCTGTCAATTTTATTTAACTATGGGAACTAAAGGTCTGGGCTGCACCGAGGAGTTACTTAGATACCTCCCGCATGTTTGCAGTCAAGCCTGAGGTCCTCATCACCCCAGTAGCTGTGGCAGATCCTGGAGCTCCCTGCCTGCCCCTCTAACCCCTACACCCACCCTCCCATTTGGCCTGAGGGCACCCCAGAACCACAGCAGGGCCATCTCCCCAGTGTGGCACATGTGAAGAGCTCCATGACCATCTAATGAAGTCGCGGTGGGGCACTTCCGGCTGGAACCCGCTCCCTGGTGCACATATCAGGCAAGCAGCGGCAGCCTCCTAGCCCCTCCTCCACCTCTGCCTGGGGCACCAACACCAGGTGTCCCTTTGAATGATGAGTGATCTCAAGGGCACACTCAATTCAGGAGGTACTGGGGCTGTGGGAAGGGGTGAGTGTCGCAGAGTGTTAGGGTGAGTTACACACAACTGACAGAATGATTGATTTGTCTCTTGTTTTTACTGATGGTGTTTTTCCTTATTCCTCCTTCCTTCCCCAAGCCTTTTTGTTCCCTTGTACGCGGGCCTTTCCTGGAGGTTCACATCAGCAGGTCCTTCTGTTTTTAAAGTCTGGACTTGTTGAGAGATTCTGTCTGTTCTTGAAGAAGAGGGAGAGAGAAGCCTTGCTGTTGGGTGGGGAGGCAGAGGTAGCTGGTCAGAATGAGGGTTGGATCTGAGGCCGAATCCTTCCAGTCAGTGAGTAATGGTACCTAAGAGTGCTAGGTCTTGAGGGAGAGAGAGATCTGGGTGCACTGCAGCCCCGGGAACACAGAAAACAAACAAACCAACAAACAACTGCTTCAGGAACCATCAGCTAGACATTATTCTGTGCCAGGCTATTGTGGATGCTGGTTTTAGAGGAATGGACAAAGCAGACTAAGCCCCACCTCGGAGACCCTGGGCCTCAGTGGACACAGGTACAGGCCAAACCTGGGCACAGACTTGGGCTTCCCCTGGAGTTCTGAGGCCACTGCAGGGCTGTAAGCAGAGGAATGGCAGGATTTAAAGGACCTCCGGGCACTGTCCCCGCTGGGGCAGAGCAGGCTACTCTGTGAGGAGACCACTGGGAGTGTTCAGGGAAGGGTGGGGGTAGAGGAGAAGGGAAGCTGGGGTTTGGGGCACATTTTGAAGGTAAAGCCAGAGAGGGAAAATGGAGGGCAAGAGAGGAAGGGAAGGAAGGAAGGACAGTGCAAGGGTTTAGGGTGTAGCTGGTACAAGCAAGGGGTCCCCACAAACTAAGCCTGGGACACCTCTGGCAGGGACAGGTAGCTTTGGGGAGGTGTGACTTGTGCAAAAGTAACACAGCCCCTTACATTCAGAGCAAGACCCCCTGCCCAGCCCACATGGCTCTGTGTGGATCAGGAATAACACCCCTGCCCCTAGGGGACCCAGCCCCATTTTGAGGCACAGCCCCTTGGAGGACCATTGGCTGTGTCAGCAGGAACAGCTTTCCCAATGGCATGCAGAGGCACAGCATGAAGTGACCACGGGCATCAGACTGACTCTGCTATGGCATAGGATCAGGGGGGTACTTGGGCAGAGGAACCTGAACTTTGAGAAAAACTGCTCCTATCCTGAGTTTCACAGTAAACTGTATACCTGCCCAACAAGGATAACAGAGGTCTGTTTGCACAAGTTCAGTAGGCATAAAGGTAGAAAAACAGTGTTAAGGAATATTATTAGTTTCATTAGGATTAAAATAATGAATGCTTCTTTGTTTTAAAGTTGTGTGATTCTTTTCTTACATGCTGGGGGCAGATAAGTTTCCTGTATTAATCTCTTAATAGAGCAAACCAAGGAAAGGAAAAGAAAGGCTTATATTCTTTGGCAATATTGTACATTAGCGTTGATATGGTGCAGTTAATACTTTTTCTTTAAGGAAATTGCTCTGAATCTAAACAAGTGTTCTATCCTCCTTGACACTTAGCATTACCCCAAAACAGAGCTGAGGATTCATGGCTTCCTTAGAAAGGGCTTAGTTGTTGAGGACTATGGGATACTATCACGATATAGTTCATATCTGATAAGGCCCTAGGAAGTACTACTATTGTTTTGCAGGTCAGAAGTTAAGACTTGGAGAATGAAGATCCTAGCCCAAGACCCTTGAGTTGAAAGTGGTGGACCCCGATGGAAACCCTTCTTTGGTTGGCTCCCAAGTCCAGGCTCCCTGGTCAACCGCGCTGCGCAGCCTGGTACCTCTGACCTGAGACCTGGACTCCTGAGGTCCCTTTAGACTTCTGGAACTAGAAGGGGGCAGGTGCATCCACTCTCTGCTCCTTTCGCCACCTGTGCCTCTAACTTCTTGTGTCATCCCTGATGAGATGTCTGGACCTCAGCCTGAGGGTCTGGACGATGGCATAGGGAAAAGCGCAGGAGCTGATTAGAGTACAGAGTGCAGTTCCACTGAAGGAGAACATCTGTGGGCCAGGGCCGCTGGGCAGTCTGGCTTGGGGGCCGCTGGCAGAGCTCTGTTCCAGAGATGAGGAAGCCCTCTCTGCTCCCGAGTGGCCCTTCCCATCACCACCATGCTTCCCAAATGCTGTCCTTTTACTTTCTCCTTGGCTGCTCTGGCTGATACAGCTGTGCTTTACATGGTGCCGGATCCGTCTCCCTGTAGCTTTCATTTACTGTTTGCCGTCTGCAACAGTGACAGCCATTTAAGAAGTGAAATCACCTGCGTGGACCCCTGTGTCTGTTATTCTCCGGTGACTTTCTCCCCAGGTCTGTCACCCACATCCCCTGCTACTTAGTGTCCAGTTCTCACACCTCCTGGGTCATGTCCTTCAGGGATCACTCTGTGGTACCCAGACCTTGCTCCCGCACCACATGCTATGCGCTTGTCTGGATCCAGCTTTTTCCTTTGAATCTCTTCTGACATTAGATGAGATCTGGATCACGCAGTGTGGCTTCTCAGGAGCTGCTGGCCAAACCAAGCCTCTCCCATTCCTTAGCACAGGCTGCTGCTGAGCTGGCTGGCTGCTCCTGTGTGTGCGGTTGTTGATTTGGGAGCCAAGGTTAGGGCCAGAAGTGGGTTTTCCCTCCAGATTTCACCGTATCAGATCTGCTGCTTGCCACAGTCTCTTCTTTCCCACTCAGACTGTCTACATCCATTCCATTTCGTATCAGACTCTGTGGGCTACCCCGTGGCTTATGGTTATTGTTGACTCAGAGATTTTACTCCAAGAAGCGACGCAGTACACACCCACGGGCGTCTACTCTGATGTCCAGGTTGGTACATAGAACAGTGTGTAGATGTAGTGGGCACGGTACCAGCTCAGACCTCCTTGGCCCTCTTCCCCTGCCCTGTGTGTTGCTCCCCAACTTTCATGTCCTTTGGTGCTACTTGTCTGTACCAGTGGCCTCCACAGGATTTTTATACAGATGTGCAGTTTCCTTCCTGTGAAGTACCACAAGCTCCTGAGAATACATATGCCTTCACTCACTCCCACCCGGTCCCAGGGAAACTGAGGTAAAATGACCAACAAGTGTGCAAATGCCCCGGCCTTTGGGCCTTTGTCCTGGAAAAGGCGCCATTTGCATTCCAGAGCTGCCTCGGCATCGGCATCATGTGGAGCTGGAGTATCCCGAAGCTTGTTCCCTCACTTGTTCACACTTCCTACCTGCCCAGGATGGGAGTGTCCTGTTACTGCAGAGAGCAGCTTGGCAGCCAGGTGAGTCAGTCCTTGGCTGAGACTCTGTTTCTGGGAGAAGCCCCCGGAGCTGATGGTCACAGCTCACAGATACAGAGCACGTTTTCCATGCAGACGCAGACATCGCAGGGCTCTCTTTGCTTTCTTTCTTTTGAGACAGCATCTTGCTAAGTCACTATAAAGCCAAGGCTGTGTTTGAACTTGTGATCTTCCTGCTTCAGCCTTCCAGAGTGATGGAATTACGGGTGTATGCCATCTTACCTGGGCCTTCTGTTCTTAAAAGCAAAAATGCCAAAAGAAAATCCCTCTTCCTAGATTAGCTATCCAAGTTTTCTATGCATTAAAATACAGGTATGACTCAGAGTTTAATTCATCCAGGTGGGATTACTAATCAGTCAACCCATGCCGTAGCTTTCAGGGCAAATCTAAGTTACTCCAGGAAGCACATGGGCCACCAGGGAGCTGTTCCTTGGCCGTGCCTTGCGAGAAGGCCCCGATTCCTCTAACACTACTCACATGTTGGGCTCCTTCTCTTCTGTATTATTATTTTGATTTAGGTAGAGCTTGCTTCCTCTTAAAGACAATCAGCAGGATGCCTTTCTGAGAAAATAAATACATAAGATGTCTGCCTCTGCATTTAAGCATTTTCTAGTATAATCTCATAGCAGTAGCATATTTCCCTAAAAACAGACCAGGTCTTAGATTAATTTTTGCTCAAAAGATGCAGTAAGGCTTGTTTTCAGCAGATGTCTTATTTTTTACATACGACAATATACATTTATTTATGTATAAAAATCTACATTTATTCAAACACAGTCATGTCATCTTCTTCTGGAACATCAAATAATTCTCTGAACCTCAAATTCTAACCTGAATTTCTTGTCACTCCATTTCTTGTAGAGCCATTGGCCCCAATGTCTCATCTCCAGCCATAGAACTCTCCTTAAATGAGCACTTTTCTTTTTGGTTCCAGGGATCGAACTCGGGTCCTTGCACTTGTGCAGCAGGCAGCAAAACCACTGAGCTAAATCCCCAGCCCCTGAGCACTTCTTGTCCAGGTAGGCTCCTCATAGTGCATTGGCAACACAGCTGTCAGTGATATTACCTCATGAATTCTTCACCCAAGTCACAACCTCTTGCAGCCTGGGTGTCATAAAGTTCCCATTAAATCAAGTGTCAACTGAAGACTTATGAGACAGAGGTAGTAACAAAAATGATGGCAGTTAAGAATCATGGTCCATACAAAAGCAATGAAAATTTACAGGTACCAAAATTTAGAAAATGTTTCTTTATTTCACATGAGGGCATTAAGTATGTTCGTTACAGCACACAACATATTGAATTATGAAGATTCATATTAGACCCAGCCATATACATTATCAAGTGCAATAAGTGTTAAGTTCATCTATTTACAAAGGTGTTTACCTCTCATCCAAAGGCACCCATCTGGGTATTTCCAAATACTTTACTATAATTTATATTATCATTTGTTTTAAGTATTAGTGTCTACAATACTATTTATTTATATTTAATTATATATTATTATTTTATAATTCAATACATCCATCATGTGTTACAAAGGACGAACTAAATGTATCTGTCTGGCTGAGGATCTTAACTGGGGCTCATTTTTCGGGTAAGGCTTAGTATGAGCATCATGAAAAAAAATCACGTGAGGGCTTATTTTCTGATTAGGTCTTACTTGGGAGGATATAGGGTAGCTACTTGGAAAAGTCAGACTGATGCCTTCCGCTAGGACTTGGGGTTTGTTCCTTGTGTCTGATGCACAGAAAAGTCACAACCTGAGAAGGGAATGGCTCATCCTCCACTCCCTGCATTTGCTTGGCTGATTCCCTCCCCTCAGATCTGCAGAAGTACTGTTGGATATCCACTCAGGTGACCTACAAGTCACAAAATACTCCAGCTTTTAGTTGGTCCCCAAGTTCTGTTAACCGCCTGTCTTTTGAATCCACCCTCTCTTTTCTTTTCCACTGGCACTAGCTCTCCCACCTTGCCAGGGATTTAGCTCAGTGGTGCCACCGCCTGCCTCCCAAGCACAAGGTTCCAAGTTCGATCCCCAGTACCAAAAAAAAAAAACAAAACGAATCTCCCGCTTCAAACATTTTTTTTACAACAAATCAACATGATATCAGAACCCACAGCCTCTCCTTTCCACCCAGGCCCTTCTCTGCTGGCTGCATTTTTCTTAAAGCAAACCAGGCCTGGTCACTGCTTTGCTCAGTGGCTTTCGACAGTTTAGCCCCTGCAGTCCAGCTCAGCTGGCCAGAGGCCCTTTGCAGTCTAACCCTGCACTACTCTGCCCCTGGCCATCCCCCCGCCCCAAAGTTCAAGCTGTATCAGCAACCATGCATTTTCCAGCCCTTCTGAGCCACTATTTCTGCTGCCAGCCCTTAGCTCCACTCCCAACTAGTATTAGCACCAGGGACAAGTCACTTTACCTCCCCATGAGCCCATTTCATCATCTCCAAAAAGAGGGGGTTCTTACGGCTTAGATCTATAATGTTTCCCCGAAGTCTTGCTTTTAGAGTTGGGAACTTTAGAAGGTGACTGAGTTGTGAGGACACTGTACTCATCAGTGGATTCGTCTCCTGATGAGTTCACAGCTGATTGTGTTGTTCATAGGTGGGGCCTGGTCAGAACAGGTAGGTCACCAGGAGGTGGTGACCCAGAAGTGTTTATTCTACCAGCTCCTCCCTGCCATCTCTCTGCATCTGGAATGCCATGCAGCTAATAGCTATCCTTTGCTATAGTGTTTTTGTTTTTGAGTGAACTGACCATAGACTGATTCCACTGTAATCAAGCCAAAATAGAGCTCTCCTCCTTTAAATTGCAGGTGTCAGGTATTTTGTCCCAGTGATAGAAAAGTAATGAATACAAGGATATAATGGTACCTTTCTCATTATGTGCTCAAAAACCCTAAGACAAATCAGCACATTTAAGCTTCACTGCTAGTGCCATGTAAGTGTTCATCAGCATTTTATTTCTAAGTGCATACCTCTCTTCCCAATTTGATCAGGAAATCCTAGAAAGCAGGGTGGTCTCAGTTGTCTCTTAATATCCAGTGCCCAGCACATACTAGGTGCTTAATACATATTTGCTCAACAAACTGACTTATTATTACTCTGCCAGGTGCCATTGTTCATTGGTCAGCTGGTGAACCTGCAGAATTGTTTGCAGTGAGCTTCAGTCCCCCAGGGTGCGTTGATCAGCAGCAGGCCCATCCCTGTGTCTAGACAGGCTCAGACATTCTGTGGGTCTGGGTGCCTAAGCCTGAGTATTGGGTTCCTCTCTGTCTGAATTCCTTATCACTACCCCTGTTCTCTCCCTCTCAGAGCTGTGAATACAAGTGTTTCTACTCTATCTGAGAGGACTTTGTAATTCAACACCCTTGACCTTGGGCTGGAAATGTGTCCTTTTCTCATTGTGAGAGTTCACTCTCTGTGGTTTCAGAACAGGGGAATATGCCAGGACTTTGGGATGTTGTCACAGCTGAATGGAAGAAAGAGAAAGGGATGCTTCCGTGATGTAAGCACGCAGACAGCACAAACTATCAGGAGCCCTGGCATGGCTCCAGCTCACTTATTTTTGTCCTCTCAGCAAGCGATTCAATACCTGATCATTTCTGCCAAGAAATAACAACAATTGTTGCTGTCTGGGACTTTGCTGGAGAAATGAGTCCTGTTGAGCCTCTCAGGTAAAGATACTGATAGAGTTTTGACAGGATGTAGCAGAAAGCTACAAGGCAATTCAGAAAGCAGAGACCTGGAAGACATGAAAGAATTCTAGGAACTGGGATGGGAGAGAGAAATAGAATTCAGCAATTGATTTTGAGAAAAGGAAGGGCCAGGGCCGAGAATTTAGCCCAGTGGCGCCACACCTGCCTTGCAGGCTCAAGGTCCTGAGTTTCATCCTCCTGAAGAAAAGAAAGGGCAAGGCATCTGGAATTCTCTACACCTTTGTACTTAAATCAAAACATTTAGGATATCTCTGGGCATATGTGTCTTTTCTTTCCCCCTGGAGCAAATGGGGAGTATTGAAAGAGAACATAACTTTCCACACCAGAGCCTGTCCCAGCTCTCTGTTCTTTAGGTTCTGGAGGACTTCTGGCTTGGGCAGGAGTCCTCAGCCTAGGTTTCTCTTTTGAAGAGTTAATCCTTGTTTTGTACTGTCCTCTTACAGAACTATTTGCTGAAACCTGTGACTATGACTTAATTTTTTATCCCTACCCCATTCTTGATCTACCTTTCCATAGATTTCTTGATCCTACACCTCTTCCTATTTTCCATTTTTCTCCAGCTTCCTCATTTTCAGGGCTTCCTACTCCCCTCTCTCTTGCAATTCCTTGTGACCTCAGCTTCCCAGTATTGGCCTGGTAGGGAGGGACTATGGAATAAGACAGAGCTTGGCACTTGCTTAGCCACCTATACCCATTGGTGACAGCCAGTATGGGGAGCTACCTTGGCTGCAATGGTATGGGACTTTGGCTGCTTGGGCTGGCAAAGTTCTTGAAGACCTTAGTCTACCCTAGAAGCAACACGGACACATCTTAGTTTCTGTTTTGCTTGAGCATGAGTGAGTTATACTCTTGCTCTGTAATATCATTTCTTTACTCATCCAACATTTACTGAGCATTTACCACATGCCGATGACATGTTCTGGAGATTGGAAAACACAAGTGCAAACACAATCCAGTTTCCATGCAGTGCTCACAAGGTGGTGAGCAATCTGTTACTTTTGAGATGGACTACAATGACGAGTATTATACTATTAACAATATGAAAAAGATGGGTGGATGGAGGAAAAATGGATCCACGGACCACTCTTCCTCTCAAATGTTGACTCCATCTTGGGTGGTCACATGGTGGCTGCCATGATATAAGTAAACATTTCTGATGTCAGGTTTATTTTGACTTTATCTGAAAAACAGCCCATTTCCTTTACTTAGAGAAGGAGGAACAAACAACATTAATCATTAGCTTTTTTTCACCAGAGGTGACTACACAGATGTCTCTAATTCCGAGTGGCTTTCACCAGCCACATTTTGGCCACTACTCATTGCAAGGTAGACTTAGGTTTTAGTCTCACAGAACGCTACTATGAGTGGGGGGCTGTGTGAAAGGAGAATGGAGAGGAAATTTTCAAGAACCTCTTTTTGGAAAAGGTAGATGAATAGGAAGATGAAGAAAGGAATGTGGTAATAAAGGGGTAGGTTTGGAGTTAGAAGAGTAGATGTCTAGTTCCAGCTGTTTGCCAATTGACCTAAAGTGTCTGGGCCTTAGTTTTGTCATCTGCAAAATGGAGGTGACAACAACATCCACCTCATGGAGCCATTGTGAGAACTGGATGAGACATGAATGAAAAGCACTTAGAGCACAGGTACAGCTGTTCTGGGGATGACAAAGAACAGGCTGGATGACTTTGGAATTCATTTATAAACACTGGCCACAGCATCGTCATCTGCAGAAGGAGCACGTTTCACAGGATCATTTGGAGTTCTGTTCAGTGACATTCCTTGAGCATCACACTGGTCAGGCCCCGCACCTGCCTTTCGGGGGGAAGGGGACAGGTACACACACAGATGATGCTGACAGAAGACCTGGTCTCAAAGAGCTGCTGGCTCAGGATGGCTTGGGCTCTGAAGGGTGAATGGAGATGCTCTCTCTTCTTTTGCTGAAAAACATTTTGAGGGATAAAAGCCAGGTTAAGCACTCCAGGTTCTTGATGGGCTGGCCTCACTTCCCTGTTTCTGCTTCTCCACCCTTGGTGCCTTACACTGTGATATTTATGGTTTCTAAAAAACACACCATACCTTCTTTCCCTCACCTCCTTCCCATTTTTGTACAAGGGCCTCCTTTTGTCCCAGAACAGCTTCCTGCCTTACTGGGGCCCAGCAGGCACAGGCCAAGGCCCTGGGATCAGACCAGGGTTCTCAGATAAGCTTTGCTTTGTGCAGCCAGCTGCTGTGTCAAACTGTCCCTTGGTGAGTCAGCATCCTCGCCTGCAAAATGTGGACACAGGATGACAGTGATGCCTACTCCGAAGCAAGTGTCATCCCCAGGATTAACTCGGGCAGAATAAGCAATGTGCTCATCAGTGGGAGCGGAAACCACTGAGCACCACACTAAGCTCATCTGGCTTCCTTCTTCCTGCACTTCTGGCTGCAGCTCAGTCCCGTCCTCTGGGGGGACCCCTGGTCCCCAGGCCCCTGTGAGTCTCCTAATGCAGCCCCCCCCCCCCCCCCGATCCCTGTCTTCGCGGATCCGTCCGGAGTGCACGCTCCAGAGCACCGGGCCAGTTGACCGCGCTGGGCCTAGGAGGGACATGACAGACACTCTTAAGTTTCAAATGAGCGGCACAGGGCGAGGTCCCAGTGTCCCCGTGGGTGGCAGAGACGGCTGGGGACAGCTAGGGCAGGGATGGGACGAGCTCGGGTCTCCAGTCCAGACTCGTCCTCCCAGACTGCCACGGAGTCGCAGAGCCAGAAGGGGACCCGTGGCCCGTCAGTGCCCCGGGGAGAAAATGCTGCGGGACGGGTCTGGCCAGTGCAGGCCCCGCCCCTCAGCCCGCCAGGCCCCGCCCACACCGTCCCTCTCCGGCCCCCGGCCACGCCCCTCCTCTTTCCGACCACGCCCCTAACCAGCCTCTCCGGTCCCGACCACGCCCCAATCCTGTCCCTTCTCCCGGCCCCGCCCCCGCCGTTCCGCAGCCCCGCACTCTTTACTCTCCCCAGAACGAGAGCTGGTGCCCGCCCGCATCGGCAGCCCTGCGGGATGCTGCGCTCCACATCCACCGTCACCCTGCTCTCAGGCGGCGGCGCCCAGGCGTCCGGAGCGCCCAGCAGGCGGGTGAGTAGCGGAGGAGCCAACCGGTCTGACTCCCACTGGCTGCGCATCCTGCCTGTCCCCTCCTGTCCCCTCCTGTCCCCTCTTATCGCTTCTGTCCCCTCCTGTCCCCTTGCCAACTCGGTTGCAAGACGGGCTGGGGGGATTTCTGGAGTCCAGAGCTTCTTACTCTTTCCTGTTTCTGTCCCCTCGCTGGTGGTGGCACTGGATTAAAGAGCAATGGAGACCCACAAGTGATGATTGTTTAAGATTCAAACTTTCCTCCTTCCTCGGATTGGAAGGAAGGAGGCGTCCTGCATCCACTGGTGACAGGGCATCACTGATTCTGGAGCTGGTGTTGCCCCCGCGGTGCCTGTTTGCAAACCAGGGCTTAGCAGCCCGCTACGCGCGCTCACACCCGAGCGACCTGGGCTTATCCCCGAGCACCTTGGCAGCAGGCTGGTCCTGAAAGCCCTGAGAAGCAGGGCCCGGAGGTTTCCCCGTGGAAGCTGTTTCTATGTGCGGTCTTTGCAGTGTCCTCCCCACCTCACCAGTTGCTCTGTGAAAGAATCGCTAGGTGCCTGCAGGGTGCATCTTACACATTCCTTGTTCCTTCAAAGATCAGGGCCTCAGTGCGCACTGCTAGGCTCTTGGCTTGTGGGTTTTCAGTTTTTACATTATTATGGTGTTCATTTCCGATCCTTTGGCATCTTTTTACTGTGATCCAGACTGCCTTAGCCAAGTTTCCTCCAGGTTTATCTGCACTGGTGGTTAACTCCAAACCCAAGCCCACTCTGGGACTCCGGTAAAGCCAAGTCCTGTTTTGGACTCCTGTCTGTTTGCTAGTCTTACACCCATGCTTGTTTGCTTTTACATACTTTAGCCAAAAGTGAGACAGTGGTCACCTTGTAAGCTTTCTTTTCTTTTTTTGGTACCGGTGATCGAACTCAGGTCCTTGTGCTTTTGAGGTAGGAGGCGGAAACACTGAGCTAAATCCCCAGCCCCTCTAGTAAGCTTTTTTTAGCTGTAGAAGAAAGGTGTGTGTTACTCTTGGGTGTGGGCCAAGTGATAGGGTGTGTGTGGGTGTACGTGTGTTCGTGTGTGCATGCACGCACATACCAGACATTGTGGCTCATGAGACTGTAGATGTCCAGTCATTCACTGCATCAATTTCAGGGAGCTTGAGAGGACTTTGGAATTCCCACAGCTTTCCTCCCTCTCTGCCTCCTTCACTAGTGAGATTCACTTGGGTCCAAGTGGGTTTCCAGCCACAGGCCTAGCCTCACTCATGTGGGTATTTCCCTTTTTTTTTTTTTTTTTTTACATAAATCGTTGTTGATTGGAGCAAAGTTTTGATGGAGAAAGAATAAAGGCACTGAAATGATAGCCCCAAGCTGGAGCGGGTCCAGCTCCCTCTAGACCCGGGGACTGGCTGGGGTGGCCCATGTGGGACTGTGGTAGATCCAGGCATGGCTAGTATACCTTGGAACATTTTGAAGTTTTTTTCCCCCCCTCAAATATTTGCTTTTGAGTATTTCTTTAGTGCTAAGTGCTTTGGTATCTGGTACACTGTGGCACTATTGAGAGGGCTTTGCCTTTTGAGGAAGACTGCATAAATACCTTGGACCTGAGGACTCCGGCTGTGAGTCACACTGTGCAGGGCTGTCCTGGGCACACTGCTACATTTCTGTAAAGAGGATATCTAAAGGTTCTAGAGTCTGCCTTATCTTTATGATTCCCTGCTCTGCCCATGATTTATAAATATCGCAAGTGCTCTGTGTGTGTGTGTTGAAGGGTGCAGAGTGTTGGAAGTGGTGATCCACTGGTTGATTAATGGACTGACTGAGCATTTATGATCTCTGATAGTGGTGCAGGGCTGGACACTGGGGTCCATTCTACCTGTGGAGACAGATATTGTCACAGACTGCCATCATACAGTGCTGTGACTGTTGTTGTGAGGTAGAGTGTTCCTAGAGATCTGTGAAGTTAAAAGGTTCTTCTCCAGGTATTCACTGCAGGGCATTCATGAGCTTAGTCTTGCAGCATGAGCAACAGTTTGTAGGGCAACTGACACTGAAAGGAGAAACTACCATTCATCTAAATGCAATACTTGACATGGCTGTATGACAATGACGTGATGGACCTGCTTTGGGGAAAACACACACACACACACACACATATACTTTTTAGAAAAAGAAGAATGGAATGCCTTGAAAATAAATTGTAAGCTGAACAGATCATCGTGAAAAGTGTCCCTGAGATTGCAACATTTTCATCAGGCCTGTAGGGTTCTCTCATTTGTCTCTGATGATGGACAACTGATGACCTTGAACAGGACACACTGGCTGTTAAAATAAGTCTTCTGTTTCACGCACAGGCCTTAGCCAGTTAATGGCTGTGGGGGAGACCAGGCTATGTTGGCCCAGGAGTCCAAGCCAGCCAGCATCGGTGGTGACAAGGGACAGCGAGCACAAGCTTTTTGAGTCAGCGGCCAAGGGCAGTATGGCCAACCAGACTGTCACCAGTTATCTTCTCAGTGATGCCACCTGCAACTGTACTTCCTTCTTATCTGAAATCATCTCTCAAGGGGGAAAAACAGGCAGGGAGAGTAATTTCTGTTAGCTGATAAACAAAACTCAGAAGTGTGTATGGATGCCAACCAGCAGGAGTTGTGAAATTAAAAAAAAAAATCTGCCTTCAAACCAGTTGTGCACTAAAAATAGTTTTATCTATGGCAACAGCAGGGAGATACATTGTTTAGAGAATAACCACAGCCAGAATGATGACCTTGGGGAATGGAGGGGGCATTTTTAAAAATATTGACATTACAACATGATTTTGAAAGGAATTTTGTCAACAGAAGTTAATTGCTGTGTGAACCTTTGCAAGGAAAGGCTGCTTGTGTGGCCTGGCTGTGCACTTCGGGTTGAGGGCACCTGTGGCTTTGTCCAAGTTGTCCCTCGAGGGTGGGGTCAATGCCAGGCCTGTCAAGAGTGTTCTCCAGCACTGGGCTCTGTTGACAATAAGAGGTTGGTGGCTGTTGTCGCTGGCGTCATGGCCTCTCAGTGGCATGGAAAAACCAAACCAAAGAAAGCCCCCAAAGGCCACAGGATGGAGCTGTCTTCTAGCTTGCCCTCACCCTGCCTCAGACTTCCTCTGTTCAAAACCAGAATGGGCCTGGCAGCCATTCCTTTCTGGTAAATGCACCGCTCCTGCTCCCCAATGTCCCATTGCTTTCCAGTTGGCTCAAAACAAAGAATTTCCCTTAGCCAGGCCTCAGAAGGGTCAGACAGGTGTTCACATTCCTTCCTTTCCCAGCAGACAGAATCATCTGTGTCCTCGAGCTCTGTGACATCCTACAGGCACTGAGGAAGGACGCGAGGTGTTTGTCAGACCTCAGCGTCTGGTAGAAGGAATCTGGGGGAGGGCAGAGTCTTGCTGCATCCAGAAGACAGGTTGAGTCCTCCCCAGGGTCCTCCTGAGCCCGCCTCTGACATGCAGAGGCCTGTCAGGAGTTCAGGAGCGAATTTCCAACTTGCATGCCTTTATTCTCCTCTCACGGTGTGTTCAGTGTAGGATGGACTCTTGGGGGAACCTGGGTTATGGAGGTCCCACGCTAGTTCCCCACAAGGTCTGGATGGGGTTCCAGTCCTTTTTCTTGTTCCTGGGGCACTGCAGAAGGGCTGCATGTGTTGTGGTTCCTCTGCTGTGTGACCACATCTGGAGGCTGGTGTCCACCACCATGCTTTGGTCTGGTCACTTGGGAAACCCTTCCACAGCAGTAGCCCTGAGGGGGCTGACTGTACAGTCGAGTCACGAAGCTGTGTGTCCCAGGCTGAGTCACTAGAGAACAAGTCCAGATGCATCAGCCTGGGGTCCTTCAGTGATTGCCTGTGTTGTGATCTTAATGTATCCCCAGGATTTTGCCAACACGAAGGGAAGTCATGCAGTGGTGTTTGCCTCGTTCTCTCTTTAGATGAGTGATAGCTCCTAAATGTCAGTCACATTGCTGACTCTGATCATTTTTTTTTTTTTTTGGCCACAGTTGAGTTTTCTAAAATGCAAATCCAGTTCCCTGGCTCCTCTGTTTCTGGAGCCTCCTTGGTGATCCCAGGAAAGACTCCACACTCTGTGCAGAGGATCAGGGCCTTCTGCCTGGCTCTCGGTCCTCCATCCCCGTGTATTCTCTTCCCAGATGTTCCACACTGCCACTCCCCAAGGCTCTGGAGTGGTTCCTCGCCTCTGTGCCTTTCTCCCTGCTTCTTCTCTGATGAGAGTTCTCTCCTTGAGAAGTCTGTCTTGAGTCCTCCTCCCCTCAGCTTGTTCACATTCCCAGTGACTGACTATTTGAGAAGAAGTCCTGGTGGGATAGATGCTTAAACAGAAGAGTCTCACCAGGGTCCTGAGGAAGCCACAGTTAACATTCCATTGGCAAATGGGGCTGTCAGATCAGAAGGCTTGGGATAAAGCCAGCCCAGCACCTCTGACCACCAGGGCAGGAAACAGGTGACAGCTGGTTGGAATGCTGGCCAGGTGAGGAGGTTGATGGTTCTGGGAAGGCCTCCAGATATTCTGGTTGCCTCATCCTGTTGCATAGTTGGAGTTTCATTTCTTCAGTTCTCAGTCTCAGTTTTGCATGGAATCACCAGGAAGCTTTAAATAGCTGTGCCCAGGCTCCACTCCAGATCAGCTCTGTGGGAACCTGTGAAATCAGGGAATAACATCCGTATTTTTTTAGGAAGCTTCCCAGGTGATTCTGAGCACAGCCAGGGATAAGAACACTTCTTCAGCACTGCTCCTCCCTGACAGCTTTCTTGGAGAGACAGACATTCCTGGATCAGTGTTCCAGAAAGGTCCCTCAGGCCTTGTGAGAGGGAGGGGAAGGTGTTGGTGGGGGCAGGGCCAGGAGTATGAACTCCAGGACACACTGGTGGCTTTGTGCACCGTCACTGACCTGTGGTTTCTCTCTGGATCTTGGCATCTCGGGCACATTGTGTGCCCAGCACAGGAGTAAACCAGAGAGAGCAGGGAGGAGAGGTTGCTCCTCCTACTGAAGAGTTTTGTCCAAGGTGGCAACCCTGACATGGGAAAGAGAGGGCCCAGGACACTGTTCAGCTGGAAAAAGTGCCCAAGCAGGTAGATGGTGAGGGCAGCTACTACCCCTGGGCATGGCCCTGGCCTATTTTATGTGTCTCTAAGCTAAGAATGTTTTTCAGACTCAGCTGCAAAACCTAAACATTTCCTATCTGGTCCTTACAACACTAGATCGCCCCACCCTGATGTAGATAACCAGGCTACCAGGCTGTAAGTCAGGGCCACTGCAGACCGCAGGGGCTGACCCAGATGGGCACACTTCCTGCAGCCTGGACTCGGGAGGTTGGATACTTGTGCCAGCAGAGTGAACCTCCAATCCACCCCCTCACAGAGGCCACACCTCCTGTTGTTAGGAGAAGCTAGGCAGGGATCTGAAGTCAGGGGAGCATGCCAGGGATAAATGTAAATGCACATGGCTAATTTCCTTAGGGAAATTCATCATTGTAAATTGATAAGCAAACCCTTTTTTATTTGAGATGATCTTTTCCTAGGGTGAGCCTAAATGCCAGAGGCTGAGCCCATGATGGTACCTGGATCCCCAGAGTACTCAGGTGAGGGGTCAGAAGCGGGGCCCCAGAGGACCCACTGAGCTCCCCAGTGCTTTGAGTTGCAAACAAAGGCTTGGTTGTACCTGTGCTTGTGGGAGAGGCCTGAATGCTGTCTGCTCCTCCCTTGCTTTCTCTCCCAGGGGATTGGCTTGAAGAAAGTGGAAGAATCTCCCAGGAGTTTTAGATATAGTCTTCTTTGTTTTAATTCAACCCCCCCCCCCAAAAAAAACAACACAGAAAACAAAACAAAAACTTAACAGACATTCACTGAGCAAGCACTGAGTACTATGCTAAACATTATAAGGGCTATAAAAGCTAGAAGGTACAAAGCTTGCTTGATCTTTCCCCAGTGCTTTCCCTTCCACCCATTTTGTAGTGCAGTGAATACAGGAGAGACTCAGTAGCTGCCAGCTGATTTACTGAAATGACCTCAGATCTGAATGTTAGCCTCTTTCTCCAAAGATTTGAGTAATTTCTCGTCTTTGGCCAGAGCTTGTACTTCTCCATGTGGTACTTGTGGATTGGGAGGGTTTGGCACTGGCCTACCTCTCCATTTTCCACTCCTCCTCTAGCTCAGGTTGCAGGCCCATTACCATCCTCTAAACATGCCAACAACTGTGCCTTTGGCCTGCCAGGAGTGGCCTGCCTGATAGTAGTCTGTTGTTATGATGGTGGATTCTCTAAGCCTTATGGACCTGGAAAGTCCTTCTGTACCCAGCTCAAGTATCATTTCTAGGAGCCTTCTTTCCCATATATTCCCACCTCCAGTGAAGACTAGGGTTCTTCTTCCTATATTTCCACAATAATAAAGAAGACTTACAGACACCTTAATATGTGCCAGAAACTGTTCTAAGCTCTTTATACATGTTAGCTAACTTAATCCTCACAACAATCCTTAGAGGCTACAGTATTGCTAGCTCCATTTTACAATGAAAGTAACTAAAGCAGTGGTGATTAAGTAGCTTGCCAAAGTTCTCATAGCTAGTAGGTGTCAGAACCGTACTGATACTCAGGAAGCGCAATTCCACCCGTTTTAAATACAAGGCTGCTTGGCCTCTCAGTACCTTGCATGAAGTCAGCTACATGTACCTGGTCACCTTGTTGGAGGGTGTTTCTAGAGTATGAACACTCATGGGCACAGCTGTTTCTTTGTCATTGTGGTAGCCACATGTCCTTTCCAAACTATTTTATAAGTGGTTAAGTTCTCAGCAACTGGCTATGAGTTATGCTGTGTCCAGCTTCCTGCTTTGATCCACTGGAGTGAACTGGTGCTTGCAAAACCTAAATATTTCCTATCTGGTCCAATAGCAGGGGTTTCCATTGTAAGTAAGATGTAATTCTCTGCCTAGTTCAGAACTCAAGGGCAGAGACAGCTGCTGTGGGAATCCCTGGGAATAAAGTGGCCCATCTGCCTCTCAGGTATTGCTCAGTCTGGGGTAGCTCTGTGAATTGTGTACCTGAGTTTCAGGCACCATCATAAATGCTCAGAGATAAGCCCCACTGGCTGAGTTCACCCAGAGGGACTTTCCCATGGGGTGGCTGCTGGAGGGACTGAACAGAAGGAGGGCTCCATGCTGGGTCAGCCCAGAGGGTGGGGCTGGAGTTACTTTCCTTGGAGTTTCTGTTAGGAATACAGAGTACTTTCTAGAACTCTATACTGTTCCATCTGCTGCTCCTGAAACTATCTTGTGGATTTAGGAAGGATTGGTCTCTGACCCTGAAACATTCTCTTTCAGTATTTATTATTTCTTTAACTAGAGTGATAATTAATTTTAAAAGCAACAGTTGTAAATACCAGAGAAATCCCATTTCTCGGAGATAAGCAGCATCAACAGTTGGTTGTGTTTCCAGATTATCGGGTGTACTTGAAAAAAAATGAGATTATTTTTATCATTCTGTTCTGCAGCTTCGTCTTTTGTCTGTGACAGTACGGTGGGCCTTTTGTTTGGAAAGGGTGTGTGAGAGTCTCTTCTAAGCTGGGTTTAAATTGCTGATGTACAGTCAGTTGGCTGTGGGTCTGCATTTTGGAGATAATAACAGTGCTCTTTAATGCTCCCATCAAAGCACCTCTGTGGACAACAGTGTGGTAATACAGGGCTCTGGGGTGGAGCCTCGAGCAACTGCACACCTGCCACATAGCTTTGAAATCAAAAGTCTAATTTTACAAGTTCATTTTATTTTATGCATTGTGCTTCCCTTTGGGCTCTATCTTCCCTGGAGTACACAGAGCTCAGGGTGAGAGCACTGTGTAGGGAGAGTTGAGGAAAACCAGTGTTCGGGGCCAGCAGGTGAAGAGTGGGTTCAATCAGAGGGAGAAGCTGCCTCACTTCTTGGTGATTTGATACCTGTTGTTCCCTTTCTGAAAATTATGGCCCTTAGGACCAGGAATTTAGCTCAGTGGTGCTGCCGCCTGCCTTGCAAGCATAAGGTCCCGAGTTCGATCCCCGGTACCAAAAATCAACAAAAAAATGGCCCTTAGGAATTATTGACTGGGTAATCAGTCAATCAAAAGTTCCTTAGGGATCACTTGGCTAGAGTAATGAGCCAATCAGATGGCCTTTTGGAATTACATGGCTAACAATCAGCCAATTAAAAGGCATCACTTACCTAATATCCTAGATCCATTGACTGAATTGTTAACTTTCCTGAGAAGCAGCGCCTCATTTTGGCATGTGTAGGGTAATAGGACAATGATAATATCTAGATAATAATAAAAATATCTAGCATTCACAGAGGCTGGGTATGCGCTAGATACTCATTCCTGGATGATACCTGCAGGCTGGGTGCCTATCCGTCAGGGACATTGTGGGGTGTAGGGTTCCTTCATAGGCGGACAGGTAGGATTTCAGAGTCCTTCAAGATCCCATCCAACCTTACGTCTAGGCTGCTTGGAGGTTGCCTGTTGAGCAATATGGATCTGTGACCTGCTGACCAGATTGGGCTGGGCTAAGCACGGAAGGAGAGTTCCTTCAGTAGGGTTACCATAAAAAGTACCACAAACCTGGTGGCTTCACCAATATACATTTCTTGTCTGACAGTCCTGGAGGCTGGCAGTCCAAATTCAAGGTGTTGGCAGCAATGGTTCCTTCAGAGGGCTGTGAGGGTGTAGCCCGTTCAGGTGCTCTTCAGCTTGTAGATGACTGTGTGTGTGTTCATGAGGCTTTCTCCCCCCATGTCATCTATCTCCTAGATTCTCACTTTCATAATGACACCAGCCATTTGGTTTTAGGGCTACCTTTGGGACTTCATTTTTACTTGCTTACTTCTGGAAAGATCCCATGTCTAAGTAAGGTCATATTCTGAGAAACTAGGGTTAGATTTTAGCATATGAATTTTAGGAGTGCACAGTTCAACCCACAAAGGGCACAGTGGCATTCCCAAGAGTCAAGCCCCTGTAGCAGCGATGGTGAACCGTTTAGAGATTTCAGGAATTAACGTGTGCCATAGGTTCACCACCACCACCCTGTGGCATTTCAATGGGTGATGAACACAAGGGTTAAGAGCCCAGGCCATGGAGACCTCCGTGGGTTTGTGTCCTCAGTGCTCCCATTTCCTCATCATATGCCCCTCAGAGAATGAGAGTCTTCCACGGCAAAGCAGGGCTGGCAAGAGTACCTATTGCCCTGGGGTCCTAGTGGGGATGAAATGAGTGAGTGTCAAACACTTAGGAGGTGCCTGGCATGCAGTAAGTGCTAGATACATGATCAGCTATTATTATTGTTCCTGCCCTTTGTACTGCAGATCATGGGAGCCTATTTTCTGCCCTACTGGGCAGGAAAATCATGTGACTCAGAGCCCCCACGCTTGTTGATAGAATATTGATAAATCACACAGCTTATAGTATGTGTCACTGCTTTTAAGTATTTTAAGAGAAACAGTACAATTTAGACTGTTGTATGTGCTCTGTAACCAGGGATTGAACCCAGGGCCTTGTGGGCTCTAAGAAAGTGCTCTGTACTGAGCTATACCCCCAGCCCTAGACTTTTAAAAATCACTTAGGATCCTTTATTCCAATATTTCAGTGCCCTCTCTTGACAATCTGTAGTAAATTGAATCTCACAAGAATCTCAAGGATTAGCAGCAAATAACTAACCATGGTGGTGTAGCCAATTAGGGAGTCAGATGTTTTATCAATTTATAATTGTTATGTTCTTAGTCTCCTGTACCTTTTCAGCTGTCTTCCTTTTAGTTTGTATTCAGAAAATATAAGTTGCTTTGATTTGAGTTTTATTCTTTTATTTAAAAATTGTAAAATACTCAAAACTTTAACATTGCCTTCTTAGTCATTTTTAAGTGGAACTGTGGAGTCCAGTGACACTGTGTGCATTTACAATGTGTTCAACGATCACCACTACCCATCTGCACAATTCTTTCACCTCTCAAACTGACATTCTCTACCCAGTGAGCTCTGACTCCCATATCTCCCCCGCACTGTTAGACTTTCAAGCTCTATAAATTTGACTTTACCTGCCTCAGGTAGGTGGGATCATACAGTATTTGCCCTTGTGTGTCTAGCGTATTAGAGCATGTGTCAGAATTTCTTTTTTCTAAGGCTGAATAATCTTCCACAGTGTGTGTGCGTGGTGTGTGTGTGCGTGGTGTGTGTGTGTGTGTGTGTGTGTGTGTGTATATATATATATTCCACCTTTGGTTATCCATCCATTGGACGGAGGATGCTTGAGTAGCTTCCACCTTTTGGATATTGCGAATGATGCTGTTGCCAATGTGACATGAAAAGAAGTTGTGATTAAAAACCACATGTTGTTGTAGAAGAGTTAAATACATAATCAAATGGAAGGCACCTTCCTACTCTAAACTCCTGAAATCTGCCTTAGAGAATGTTTTGACCTCTATCCCTCTAGCTGTGCTTGGCCTGCACCTGTGAAATGAGATGATTCTGTACATGTTGCTGTGGAACCTGAGCCATTTAAAAATGTTTGAAATCTCTGAAGTCACACGGTGATTTCTTTGGCCTGAGCAGCAGGCTGGTGGTGTGGTGTCTATGCTGGGCTGGGCAAAGGTGGTCTCAGCCCCCTGGTCTCCTGAGTGGTGGGGGCAGTGGTCCCCTTGCCAAGTGGGGAAACGGGCTTTGAGAAGCCCAGGGCACCTGGCTCTTGGCTGCCTCCTGACTGGGCTGTCCTCTCCTCCTCTTTTAGGCAAATGTCTGCAGACTGCGGCTGACTGTGCCTCCCGAGAACCCAGCCTCTGAGCAAATGGAAAAGAAGCTTGTGAGGAAAGAGCAGGTGAGGCCATTCTAATGCCTGGTGTTGTTCACTCTAACCCGCTCCCTCTGTCCCTCTCCAAGCTGCTTGGAGGAACAGGGTTCCCAACCTTTGTCCCTGTCTCCTAGAGGTCAAGCATTGCCCCACCTGGGCCTGCTAAGCCTCCGCCCCTGCTCTGTTCTCTGAACACTGGCTCTGCGCTGCCTCAGGGATGATGGCCTTTGTGACCGGAGCTGTGGCTGAAGCAGCCCGGGGTGGTTGAGTCAGGGGACCTGTTGTGAGCTCCCTCAGCTCTGGAGTGGCTGGCTGGAAGCCCGGCGCAGGCAGCGAGGTGGCCGCGGTGTGTGTGCTTTCTTGGCTGGAGCCAGGAGCTCAACAAACAAACATTTTGTGCCAGCTCCTGTGCTATATGCCGAGGCCACAGAGATAAGCGTGACCTTGTCCTTGCTGTAGAGGGACTTGCCACTTTGCAGATAGGACAGACGGCGATCTGATACTGCACCATTCGGACCCAACAGTATAAGGGGTCTGGGAGCACAGAGAGGGGCTTGAGCGACAGCTGGGCGGGTGCCACTGAAGGGCAGTGATGAAGAGTGGGTGGGAGGTCCTGCCGCTCCCGGGCCTGTGCCCTGGCCAAGCCATTTGCTCATTCACGAGCAGTGAGGGCACCTACTGAACTCCAGGCTCCGAGAGGACAATAGTGACCGAAGCTGTGGACTTAAACATACCTGCCATCCTCGGAACAGATACTCTAGTGGGATGAGAATGAAAAGAACAGAAGCGTTACTTACATTTTGTACTTTGAGCAGCAGTAAGTGCTAATGGTGACAAATAGGTAAGAGAAGGGCTAGGAACGCAAGGGACTAGGTAGTACTTTTCCTATGAGACTGTTTTATATGAATATAAAATAAAATAGAATAAACTGATATATAAAGCTCATACATGGGATCACAACACAGTGAGTCCTTGGCCAGTGCTAAAGGAAGCTTCGCATCAGCTGGTGAGTGGGTGACAGTGTCCCTAAGTGCCCGGTAGGTCCCTGTCTTCCTCTCTGCTCCCCACTTCCTACCAAAGGCAAAGAGCAGAGGGTCTGCTGTGATGGTGAATGCCAGAGGATGGGAGCAGAGGAAAGAAGGCAAAGCTGTGACCACAGAAATGTGAGAGAGGGTAAGCTTGCCAGTCTGCTTCACAAGTAGGATGCAGCTTGCTCAAAGGACCTGGAGAATGTTGGTTCTGGGCAGAAGTAGGGAGAAACTTGGGCCTGGGACGCCTGGCATCAGGCAACCCTCAGAGAGCAGTGAGGTCAGGGTTGAGGACCCAGGAGGTGGGGTGAAAGGGCTCTGTCTAGTCAGCTTGGGAAAAACAGGAGCATCAAAAAGAATAATGAGATCTGGGTGTGGTGGCACACACCTGTGATCCTAGCACTCAGTAGGCAGAGGCAGGAAGATTGCCACAAATTCAAGGCCAGCCTGAACTACATTGATTAGACTCAGTCTCACCCCCACCCCACCCCACAAAAGAATAATGACAGCACAGGCTGAGCAGCCCTAATCAGAAAATCCTAAATCCAAATTGCTCCAGAATTCAAGACTTTTTGAACACTGACATGGCACTCAAAATGCTTTAGATTTTGGAGCATTTTAGATTTTCAATTTTTGCATGAGAGATGTTCAACTAGTAAAGCCTATGCAAAAAATCCAAAAAACCCCTCCCAAATCTGAAACACTTCTGGTCCCAAACATTTCAGTTAAGAGATGCATAGCTTTTAATGAGGTTGATACATTGAATGATGATGATGATGATGATGATGATGATGGTGATAAAATCCACAACTGTAGTGATAATCAGAGAGGGAGCAACAGGGTGCGGGGGGAAGCAAAGGTTTTTTTTTATGGCACTGTAGCTCATTAATCAGGAAAATCTGTATCCTGAAGCCCCTGGCCAGGCCCCTCCCTGGGTGTAGAAGCTCGTTGGTGAGAGGTGACGGTGGCCTGGAAAGTTGTGAGTCTCAAAGCATCATCAACAGCTGCCGCACTGGCTCTGAAGGGCTGGAGGACCTCCCAGTGGAGCAACCTGGCAGAGGACCTGGCAACCAGGTGGTCCAGCCTGCTGTCACCTCCTTCCAAGGTGACGCGGTTCATAAGCACACATCGTCACTTGAGTACAGACCCACCTGAATTAACAACAAGGATCAGAAAAACCCCAAATGTGGGACACTACAAAAACAGTTGGCCTGAACCACTCCATGAATTCCGCCTTATTTGAGAAAAGATGATAAGCTGCAGGAAAGAGACACAGAGGAAACTTAGCCTGAAACATAGTGAGTGAGCCTTGAATAGATCTTGAGTCAAAAAAAAATTATAAAAAGCACATTGGAGGGGCCAGGGATTTAGCTCAGTGGTTCCGCCGCTTGTCTGCCAAGCACAAGGTCCGGAGTTCTATCCACAGTTCCAAAAAAATGAAAAAATCTCATTGGGATAATTATACAATTTTGAATATCAACTGTATAGTAGATATTATTGAATAAATGTCATTTTCTTCCATATGGCTATGTTACTACGATGATATAATTGAACTATTCATTCAGCTTCTCTCCATGGCATTGAACATGCACCAAAGGAAAAGTTTGGGGTCAAAGCTCATAACCATGGAGAAAGTGCGATTGTGGGACTCTAGCTGCTGGCCCTGTGATGGCCAGGATTGAGGGGCCTCCTGATGGGGGACAGCCTTCTGCCCTCAGCACACCCTTCCCTGTCTGTCCCTTTTAGAGCTGATGGCTTTGGGCACATGGGCCTCTTAGAGGAAGTCATTTTTGAAGGAACGGCTCAAGCTGGCGTGTGTGACAGGACATGGGCCTTGGAGGCCAGGCTGACGCTGGGCTGGTAGAGGACCTAGCAGGGCCACCACCCCTTGGAGAGCGAAGCATTCACAAAGAAGCCCATATGGTTACCTGTGATAACCATGTTGTGTACCAATTTGCCTGTTTGTTCTGAACAGTGCTCTTCAGGCTTGGTAAAGCAACAGGGACTTTTCTTCTTCCTTTTAATCAATGTGTTATGTACAGAACCCACACATAAAGCGAGGCAAAAGTGGCACTGGTGGGGGCTAAAGTCCTCCCGGCCCCCGATCCACAGACATCCTGCTGTGGGTGCTGAAGAGCTCCAAAGTTCCCAGGAGCTTGGGGAACACTACTGGGGTAGCGAATGCACCTGATGCCTCCTGTAAGGTCTGTGACTCACTCCAGAGGAGCTGGAGTAGAAAGGAGGAGAGTGGGGTGGCGTTTCCCTGGGGCTGAAATTCTGGGGTGGTGGCAGGACTTGAAGGTCCTGGTGGGAACTGAGAGGCTGTTCTGAGTGACCTGGTCAGCCACCGTGTCCTGCCGAGGTCCTGGCTGTGAGTCACTGGGAGTCCACACGCCAGCAAGGGTGCTCTTTCAGGCTCACTTCTTCTGATGTGGTTCCAAAGCATTCGCCCCTCCCTGGGGCCCACAGAATTGCAAGGTACCAGAAGCTCTGAACGACCTTCCTTCCAGGCCAGATAACTTTGCTCCCTCTGAAGGGGGCGGTGTGCAGTCAGGGAACTGGAGCTGGCTTGGATCTGGAAGTGGAGCCTTAAAAGTCTTGATTGACTCCTAATAAAGTGAGGCTTCCAGGAGGGGTCCCAGGACCTGTGAGAGCTGCTGCTGGCTGAGGGCAGGCCGGGCCTTATTTTCTGGTGTTGCCATGGAAGCTGCTTAGTATTCTGGGATGCCAGGGGGCGGCTGGTGAAGCATGGACGACTCTGCCAGCTGAGAGTCCTCCTGTCCCTGTTCTGGCGTCATCAGAGAGGAATTCCACACGGTGCAGGTGTGCTCTGGGAAGGTGTGCCCCAGAGGCTGCCTTTGCCCAGCTGCACGAAGGTGTTTGGACACTGCTGGAGGCAATTACAACAGGGCCAGCAGCTTTGTGTGGAGCTGTGTGATCATGGAGTGTATTTGGGAGGTCTCTTCGTAAGCCAGATGCCTGGCTGCCTGTTCCTTTTCACTTCTCTTCTTCAGGAGGCCTCAGGTGCCTGGGTCTGCTTCCTGAAGTCACAGGTGAGCTGCTAGATACTTAGCTGCCTTACTGCTCTAGGAGACTTGATTACACTGCTGCAAGAGTGAGTGAGTGAGTACACACACCGGGCACACACAGTGCCTGTAAGAGGCATTAGAGAGGTGGTGACCAAATGCCAGATGTTTGCCTCTCTCCCTTTTCTCTCCTCCAGTCATTCCCCTCCTGAGGCAGCTGTCCTGCTTCCCCTCCTGTAGTGAACAGGGAAAGGGGACATTATTAGAACCTCTGCAGTAAGTCCTAGTCTCCTGTGAGCCACAACAGCACAAGGTGAATGAATTAATATATAGACAGAAAGTGAGACTTAGAGAAAAAGCTGAGCTTTGGCCTGATCAACGCCGCTGTGGGTAGCAAAGACCCCAGACCTGGAGCTCGCCACACCTTTATTCAGAACCTCAGCAGAAACAGAAGTAGCAATTGACTCAGAGGGTGCAGCAAGGAGCCTAAAACAACGAGGAACTATGCAAATAGAGATTTGGTTCCTGCCAGGATGTCTCCTGCTGGTGTAGTCCTGCCCTAAAACATCACAAAGTCAGGGGACCATTGAGGTCTTAGGTGTGACTGGAGGTAAAAACGGAGTTATATCTGGACATGCTGTAGCTGGCCTATAGACAGGAAAACTAGGCCCTAATCATGATTTAATTATAACATGATTTTTCCCCCAAATCATGTAGAATTGCTCCCGACACCCGCCTTCCTCCTGGGCTGCGCCTTCTGCATCTTTTTGATGTTATTCCGTCCTTCTGTGTAAATCTGAGCCTCTCTCTGCTGCTATGTCCAGCCCCTGCCTCCCCGTTCTGCACAGTCCTGACCTCAGAAAAGCTGCACCAATGTGGCCTGGAGCCAGCTTCTCCAGGAAGGTGCTCTCCCCTCAGCCCACACACTGGCCTCCTTGCCAGGCCTCATCTCGGTGCTATTTTTACATACCAGAGCTCCGATATTTTATAATGTCAGCATTTAAAATGAGAAATCTGGGTCATTTCTGTGAATAGATTCTCAGAAAGTTCTAGCTAGCACCGTGACTCTGAACGGAATGTAGGCACACGAATTTAGATGTTCCAGCCATGGCCTGTGCTATAGCAGGGGACCTTCCCACTTCCTGGTCACCCGTGAGAATCAGGCTCTTGTCTTACAATTGGTTGCCATGTGGATTTGGGTCCCCAGCACTGCCAGGGGAGCTGGGGCAGGGGGAGGGGGAGGAACGGGGACACCAGTGCCTGTGCTTCACTCCCTGCCCCTTTCCAGGAGTCTGACCACCCCACCCCACCCCAGGGAGTCCCTCGGCCTTGCTCCCTTTCTTTCCTCCAGAAACAAATATTTGCTCTTTTAGGATCTGACTCCCCCTTCTCTGAGATGGTTTGTTTTTAGTAGAATCTTCTTCCTCAAACAGCCTACTTACTTGGGAGATTCAACCCTGGGCCCCGGCCCCCATCCCATTAAATTGCAAGTTAAGACACAGGGTTCAAGAGGACCATGACATCTCTCCAGGTAGAATAATTAGGGTAATCAAATAAATGCCAAAATATTGCTGCTGCGACTCTGTGCTGGCGAGGCATCGCTGGTTTGGGTTCAGATCCGGATGGCCCATTTGCTCCAATCTCAGCACATCTAAAGCCAACTCAGTGACATCGCCTTGGTTTTCCCTTGCTTGGTCTGTCCCCACCAGACACATGGCATCTCCTCCCTCAGAACCCCTCCCAGGCCCTCACCATGCCTGCAGTATGTCCCCTGCCATCTCTCAGCTCATCCAAGACCTCTCCATCCTTTAGGGTTCAGCGAAAGCCTTGCTGGTCCACGAGGACCTTCCCTAGCTGCCCTGTGCTTTGGCGACTCTTCCTCCCCAGAGGAGGAAGCTTCAGGCTGCCTTTCCTGCACAGGCATGCAACCATCTGCTGACAAGAGCACCATGCAAGTACAGATCACATTTCTGCAATGTTTGTATTTGACATCCACTTAGGCATAGACGCATCCAGAGAACAGAGGTAGCTTCTTTGAATTCTGTCTCCTCTGAGCCCAGCAGCTCCCTGCCTGGTCCAGAGCAGTTGTTTAATGAATGGCTCTTGAGTGTGATGGCTGAATTTTGTGTTGGTCACCTCAGGCTGCCACAACAAAGCACATGCATGGCTTGAACAAGAAATTTATCCTCTCATAGCACTGGAAGTTAGAAGTCTGGGGTCAAGTTGTTCCTTCCGGAGGTTCTGGGGCAGGGTCCTTCTGAGCCTCCTCTGCTTCAGGTGGCTCTTCCCAATTCTGGCTTGTGACTGTGTCACTGAAGTCTGCACATGACACACAGAGTTCTCCTGTGCATGTGTCTGTCAGAGTCCAGATTTCGCCCTTTTTATAAGGATACCAGTAACAGTGGATTAGGGCTCACTTGAATAACCTCATTTGAACTCGGCCCTGTCTCCAAATAAGGTCAACTTGTGAGGTGCTGGAGGCTAGGAATCCAACATATCTTTTGGGTGGCGGGGGGGATATTGTTCAACCTCTAAGAAGTTTCTTTGTATAATATAATCACCTCGAATTATATGAGCAACCAAATAAAGTAGCTGTGGGCTTTTATTTGTATATTCAAAATCAAGAGAAGGGGAATGTTGAATAGTTTGTTGGGACTCTTTTTATGTTGTGAAATTGAAAAATATGGAATGTGTTTATAGAATTGTTGAACATTAGAAATAAAATTGGTAACAGGTAATTTTGAAATTAAATAGCTATCATTTCCAAAGAACTTTATAAACATATGTATCCAGAGCATCCCTAGCCTATTCTCTGTGTTTCTTTTTGTGCAAAGACACACACACACACACACACACACACACAAAACACATGAGACACTATGAGAGATGCATGCTTTGAAACAGGATCTTGACCATTCTGTGTTGAATTTTAAGGAATCCGGTTTGGCTGATCTGTCCTTGTGGTGGTGAAGCCGACAGTATTGTAAAATAGCTGTTACCATCCAGCATTGTGAGTGCCCTTCATCGACCTATTGTTTTTAAAGCAGCTGTTCTCTGGCCTTGAGAACCTGAGTGAGGGTGAGCAGAAATGTGATGTAGATGGAGAGTCAGGAACTTTCATAAGCAGTAAAATGCTTCCAAGGAGGAAGCTCTTGCCATGGGGTTTACAGTCCTTTCCTTTAAAAGCCTGGGTGAATCAGCCTGCCAGTTCTGGAGGTGGCAGGACTGCTTGCTTATACAACACTGGGGACGTTGCCAGGTGAGGGAGCCTGTTGAGATGATTCAGAGGAGCAGAGGGGGTGGTTGCCCTCCCAGGAATGGTTCTAACAGCCTGGAGGATGGGAAGAGGCCTGGGCTTCCAGGCCTGGCTCCCTCACCTGCCAAGGCAATGCCGGCCATCAAGTCATCTCCAGGGGCCTCAGTTTCCTCTTCTAGCAAATGCAGGTGTTAGCCCACAGCCAGTGATTCTTCCAGATGTCTGGCTGTGGAGCTGACGTAGCTATCTATGGAATGCCATTTGCAGACAGTGCAAGGTCAGTGGCTGAGGCGTAAAGTCAGATCAGGGGACACCAGCTGCCGAAAGCTCCCCCATCCATTAACACTGAGAAGGAGCTAGGAATATTGTTTGCACGCCTCTGGACTACACAGGATTTTCAGTTTTTCTGAAGTTCAGGAAAGTAACTAACTTTGCACGGGCCACGTGGCAAGTCCACAGTAGACTCGCAGTTCTAAGGTAGGTCTGTAACTCAGTGGTGTAGCCCTGGAACGTCAGCCTGTGTCCTCCTATCAGGCAAAGTCTGCTTTGGATATTTACATTTTATCAGTCAAGGTTACCCAAGGTGTGTCCTACACACCCAGTTCCAGAAAAGCAGTTCCCCCAATTTTTCCTTTCCCAGATATTCTCCCCTTTTACCTGGAGGTTGTTGAACCTCGGTAGCTATTGTCTTTTGTTTGTTTGTTTGTTTGTTTTTTGGTACCAGGAAATCAAACTTGGGACCTTGTGCTTTCGAGGCAGGCACAGGAACCACTGAGCTAAATCCCCAGCCCTCAGCAGCTGCTGTCTGCAAAGAAGCTGTCAAGTAGAGAAGTATCTTGAGGTAAAGTCCAGGGATGCTACTTTCACTAGAATTGTCACTCTTTCTGGGACTTCAGCGTGGCTAGAAGTTTTTCTTTCCCTTCTCATCTAAGCTTTCGAGGTGATCAGTCTGTTTCTGAGGATGAACTTATTTAGGAAGTCATCGCTATTCAGCCTGTGACATTGTCAGAAATAATAAATGCTTTGATAAGCTAAAGGTTTCCATTTCTCTGAGGATACAAGGCTGGCCTTCCCTCTCCCGTTTCTCTTCCAAGATGTGGAAAAGCTCTCAGGTTCAGCTTTAATGTTCATTTTTGTCATAGGAAGCCACAAGTATGTCACACATGAGTAGTAACTGGACGAGTGACTCATGAAGATGGATCCACAGGCCAGACAGGCTGGCATGCATTCCTGCATGTGCTGGCAGATGGAGTGGATGCCTATGGCCAGGTCTTGGGAGCGCCAGGGCAGCGGCTGCCCTTTGGCTGGAAGGACAAGCACCAAAGCAAGGTGTATAGGAAGAAACTTGGCCTCTATTTCACCAAGTCATTCTGTTACTGAGTTTGGGGGTACTGGAGTCCCCTTCTAGAGATGGTTTCTAGGTTCTTTCGGTCCTGAGCAAAAAATAGGTCAAGACAAGTGCAAACGGTAGCAAGGTTTTACCTTTACTAAAGGTAGGAAAAGAAATAGCTCTGTAGAGCCAATTAGGGCCACATAAATGTAGGGAAAGAAGTCCACCCAGCCTGAGGGTGGACCACCATGTGAGAGAGAGCACAGTGGCCGAGAGCTCAGTGGCAGCTTCCCTTTTTATATCACCCACTCCTCAGGTCTGGACCATCCTATCAAAAACCTGCTGGAATTGTTGCAAGAGGTCCATACGCAGGACTTGGGGAACTGTTCTGCACATGTGTCCTGGGATTTTGCAGTTCACAGGCCACACCTCCTTTCCCAGCCATCTACCATGTCCTAATCTATTGCTTCAGTTCAGTTCCCGTCATGGTCTTCCCAAGTCACATTGGCAGCCTGGATGTGTGACTCCTGGCTCCTGGTGGGCTTTCCTGGCCTAGGCTGCCTGCAGTGTAAGTTAGTTAGTGTTTCTGTTGTTATTTATTCCCCCGAGAGTCCTTGACCAAGGATTTTCTTCCTTTGCACAGATCAGTCCTGGTGTCCCAGATGGTCAGACACTCCAGATATTTCAGCATAGTCCCAACCCCAAATACTTAATCTGCCTTCCCTAAAGGTGCATGTATGCTTCTCTTTGTGCTAAGTATTGGGATATGGCAGTGCGCATGGCAGATGTGGCCCTTGCCTTCGTGGTGCTTGCTGCGTTGTGAGATCACATATTCTAATTCGGGAGTTGGAAAACACAGTCAGCTGTCACTGGCCCCACTAATCCAGGCTCTCCAGGGGCCAGTGAATCCCTTACAGCAGGGATTGAGATGGTGCTGCTTTTCTGTAGTTGCTCCTCCTATCCCAGTTTCTCAGGAATTGCTAACTGTGCCATTGGATGAGCTTGGAGGTAGGTTTCTAGCTGTACAGTCTCACAGGAAATACCCTCATGCTTGTCACATCACTTGCTTGTTCTTCATCTCAATGCCTGGCACTTCGGGACAGTGGAAGAAGGCCTTTTGATTGGTTGTTCCCCTTTCCCTTCTTCACTAATAACTTTCTTTTCATTCCAGCATTTATTAGATATAGGGAACCAGAAAGGGATCATTACCTGCAGTGGTCCTGGTCTCCTGCGAGCCAATACAATGTCCAAGAGATAGGAAAGAGGGAAATGAAGACACACAGACAGAGGCTTGAGAGAAACCGAGTCATGCTCTGGGCAGCAAAGACAAAGGACTCCCAGGACATCCAGTGTTGATTCATTACAAGTGTGGGAAGAGGGGAGCTGGGCAGGCCTCGGAACACCTGCTGGTAACAAGTACCAAGCAGGCAGGACTGTAGAATGAGGGCACAAGCGTATCTTTGCTGAAGAGAACAAACTGTTAATTCAGAGGGGGAAAAATTTAGTCGGAGTCATTGACCTTGACTGGAAGTGAACTCAGCCGACCCCTGCTACTTCCAATGTAGCACAGCCAAGTTATTGAGGGGCAAGAAGCTTGTGCCGCTATAGCCTGCAAATACTGGGCAGAAGCGTCTGCTACAATTAGGGCTTTTGTTTTCAAGGAGATTTGCTTGACGTTGTTTAATACCCAGAAGGCTTGTCATAGGTTTCATATATATTTTTAAAATTCGATTTTTTGCAAATTTCAAGCAGCACTGTAAAGAGGGTTAAAAAAAAAACAAACCCTTTTAATTATGGAGCATTCAAACTTGTACAAAATGAAGACTGAAATGTGTGGTGAATCAGTGCCCCTTATTCAGCCCCAGTAGCTTTCCCCCGCCCTGTGTGAGTAAATACATAGGCCATAACTATTTTTGCATGTTACTCTCAAAGATACTTTCTTAATATTATCACAATACTTTTATCATGCCTAAAAATTAATATTTATCTTACAGAGAGATATTTTAAAGGATACCAGAGGAGAAAAATTCAGCCACAGACATTGCCAAACATATCGGCTCTTGTTATTTTTCCTAAATTCTCCAATTTTAGGTTAGAAGCATACTGACATTTTGTAAAAATAGCAGTGTCTGCTGCTTGGAGCTTCTCTGGATACAAGTTTTGTGATTGGAGTAAATGTCAGTTCACCATCCCTCCATCTAAGAGGAACAAAGAAAGATGTCCCTGCTCTGGACCAAATGAGGTGCTCTGGGTGATTCCCCAATCCACCTCTAGCTCCTAAAGCTCCCCAATCACTCAGCAAATATTTACTGAGAAAGTCATTGTGTGTCCGTCTCTGCCAGATGCTGAAGATTGTAGTGGGGAAGAAGACAAACAAGACCCAGACATCCTGGAGCGGAGGATATTGGCAGGGGGCAGGGTGGGCCACTCCGACTGGCCTGGGACCTGAAGGCTGGGCTCTCAGCATCCCTACCCTTTGAGACTCTGGAGTGGGTTTTCTGTCCTGATTTTCAGCTAGTCTGGGTGCACTGCAGATAAGGAAGGAACTTAGATTTGGAAAGACAAAGACAGGAACTTGAATGTTGTCAGCCTCAGATCGTATTTACACAGTAGAGTTGCGATGAAGACTAAAGAAAATACTTGTGTAATAAAATTCCTGGACAGCAAACATTTCTCCTCTTCTCTGTCTTCGTATAGATTTCCCCTCCCCGTCCCTTCCCCTGCTGTGGCCAGGAGCTCCAAAGTATCTCGTTTAGACCTTGACAATTCAACAACTTTTACTTTCACGGTTTCTTTTTTAAAAATAATAATTAAAAAAATTACCAAGTCAACAACATTTGGATTTTGTGCCCTCCCCCGTTAAAGAGTACAAAAGAACTGAGAGGAGAAAATGACATCCCATTTTACTGAGGAAATGGTAAGTAAGGTTTCGATTGCATCTTTCTGGACGTTTTACACAAACACACACATTTTTTATTGTTGCTGTTGTTTTGAGAGAGGGTCTAGGTATACTGGCCAGGCGGGGCTCTAACTTGTGACCCTCCTGCCTCAGCCTCCCAAGGGCTGGGATTTCAAGCATGCACCACTGTGCCTGACTAAAACACATACATTCTTAAAAAACAAAAAGTGGGAACGTGAAATTTGCCTTCAGCAGTCTCCATGTCCATGGCTCCAGTCCCCCTCCAGTCCCTCTCCGATTCTCTGTACTCCACAGACTGGGGCTTTGTCTGTCATCAGTTTAGGCTTGTTTTTCAGGAACTGGGTGGAGTCTGTGGTCTGGCGAGGGAGCTTTTGTTTCCGGGTGTGTGAGGAGGTTGGCGTTTTCCTTTAGCTACCAAGGGCCATGTGACAGCCCACTGCTCCAGACTTAGGAGCACATTTCAGGAGTGGTGGTGGGTTCTGTGGGACCCGGGCCAGAGTCATGGTGCCAGCACTTGCCAGAAGAGTGGGGGCCCAGGCCCTCCAGTCTTAACTCCTCCTACACAGGTGCAGAGGAGGGGATTCAATGGATATGTTTTCTTCCTTATAAAGATCTCTAATGGTAAAAAATAAATAAATAAATTAATTAAAAATTCAAACAGTCCAGAAGAGTGTAAGGAAAAATGAAATTCATCCAGTCCCCAGCATCTCTGTGCCACCCCACTGGCTCCTCTTCAGAGTCACTATTATTAATAATTTGTCATGTATCTTATTCTAGGCTTAAAAAAAAAGTTTATTGCTGGACATGGTGGTGCGCACCTGTAATCCCAGCACTCGAGAGGCTGAGGCAGGAGAATTGCCTCGAGTTCAAGGCCAGCCTGGATATATAGTGAGACTATCTCAGAAAACAAAAACTTAAAAGATGTTTACAAACTTTGGGATCATAAAGTACTTATTATTCTCCTATAATGAATGATTTTTAAATGCAGATTACGGTTCTGAATGTCAAAAAATATTTTGTGTAGACAGAAAAAATTTGTGCAAAGTTGGTTGAAAAGTTAGCAAAAACCCCCTGCGCCCTGGGGTTCAGGCATCTGCAGGGGTCTCACTGAGGTGCCAGGGCGCCCCCAGGGGAGGGCAGGAGGAGGCTGGTGCCTCCTGTCATTTAGCTTGGCTTCTTTGTTGTCTCTGACCCCTCCATGTTGTGGAGGCCCCAACTCTGTCCCCCTATATCCTGCATCCTGTGTCAGACGCACCCTGCAGCGAGGAGGAGGCCTTAGTGTCCCACAGGGCTGCCTGCTATTGACATGTGCAATCCTAAGCAAGTTCTTTTACCTCTCTGAACTTCAGTTTCTGCAGCCAGGAAGTGGAGAAGCAAATCGCTGTTAAAGAGTGGTTGTGAACATTGAACGTGCTCAGGAACACCTCCAGCCTTCTGTGGGTGGGCACCAAACCTTAATTTCCCCTTTTCCTGCTTCCCAAGCCTTCATTCCAGACAAATGTATTATGACCTGGACTTGTCATCCTTTCTCAAGGGGATTTTCGTTTCAACAACAATCCAAGCTTTAATTGACGTAATTAAGGCTCAGCTTGCAGGAACAGGAAGATTCTTTTGGACTCAAGTCATATAGCCTCTGTCTGGCTTTTCAGAACTATTTCGTGAATAGTCACAACAGGTTGTGTACTAACCCCGCCTCTTTTCAACAGAACTCGGCCCCAGGTCAGCCCTGTGCTTGGAGGACAGTGTGGTTGCCAGGTGACTGACAATCTCAACCTCCCATGTTTCAGCCCACACACTTAGAAATAAGGTGGGAGTCATCAGACCAACCAGTACAAGGAGAAAAACAGCATCACCTAGAGTATCGCGATGCAAGTCCTTGCACCTCAGTAGGAATTAGGAAAGATCGAGCCCTCCAGGAGGGCAGGGCTTTTCGGCTGCACCACAAGGTTGGCGGGCAGGGCTGCGGCAGAAGTTGGCACAAGTGCTCTGCCTCCAGGGTAAAGGCAGAAACCAGGCGAGGTATCTGCCCCTCTGCCACTGCAGCCAGGCACCCAGAGAGGGGCCCATTCTGCAGAATCCCGCGAGGTACGCCCATTGTCACAGCTGTTTCCAGGAGGCTTACAGAGTCACTGTGCTTTTTCTCTGTTTCTACCCCCTTTAGCCTCCTGAACTAAGCAATGGAGAATCTACCAGGAAACTTCCTCAGGGCGTGGTTTATGGTGTGGTGCGAAGATCAGATCAAAACCAGCAGAAGGAAATGGTGGTGTACGGCTGGTCCACCAGTCAGTTGAAAGAAGAGATGAACTACATCAAAGATGTGAGCCATTGAGGAGTTTTCAATTTCTGGCTTATACTCCTTTTGTAACATGTAAGAGGGTAGAATTGGAAGCACTGATGTGAACATAGCAGGCATTTTGGGAGAATTCTTAGCGTTCTGTTAGCTGGAAGTGTTTTTAGATATCTTCACATTAGTGTTAAAAGTACAGATGCAATTCTACAGCGAGGCATAGTTGAACTTCTGAGGGTTGATGTTACTAAGCAGGGGTCCTTAGAAGACCAATGGCTTCTTTCTTGCATGTATGGAACAGAGGCACTTAAGTGGTTTTGCTCATTACACTGGACACACCTATGTATAAATTTGGACAACTGTATACACCTGGATATTCTTGGCATAACAGAAAAGGCTACTCAAAAAGGAAATTTATCTCCTATGGCAATGAGTCTGGAGGTAAGTAGGCTTGCAGGCAGGGTATATCTAAACTCTGGTTCTACTTCTCTATTTCCTTTGGTTTTTTCTTTCTTCAGTCTCAGGCTCAGGGTATCTTCTGAAAATATGTCAGTGTCTGGAGGAAGAGACGAGACCACTTATCCCTGGATACTTTTGGATACTCTCTCCCCCGTTAGACTTCCCCTTATGTCTTATTGGCCAGGGCTGGTCACATGCCTCGTCCCCCAGACCTATCACTGGCAAGAACAGGAAGACGTGACTGGTTCAGACCAACGACAAGAATTCTAGGAAGTCAACCACAGTAGATGTTGTCCAACCCAAGCCAATCAATGCTATTTCTTTATATTCAGTATTATATTTCTTATCTTTTAAGTTACATATTCTTTTGGGAAGTTTTGGAAAATGAGAAAGTGTATGAAGAAGAAAACACCCATAATCTCACCATTCATCTGCTATAGTTGTTAACATTTTGGAGCATTTTCTTCTAATATTTGATATCTGTCTATATCCCTTTCCCTCCTTCCCCTCAGTGTCCCCCTAGATCAGTGTTAATGAACCATTTAGAGTTTTCAATGATAATAACAAATAGCTGGCTGCAGCACACGTGCCATAAATTTGCCGCCACTGCCCTAGATTGACCTATGCTCCTGTTGGCCAGACCAAGTTGTTAGATGAAAGAGGAAATGGGCTGCTTTCAGGGGTGGGGATGGGCCCTCGCGCTGACCTGTGACTTGGCAGTGGAAAGCCCCAGGCCTGAGTCCACAGACCCTGCTTCCAGATGCAGCTCTGAGTCTGGCCTGGCAGGTCACCTTGGCCCACTCTTGGCTTCTATTTTCTCATGTGTAAGGGGTGAGCTGGGCTCTGATCCCTAAGGTGAAAACCTGCAACTCTAGAGCGCACCGCATTTCATTTTGTGGGTCTGCAGATAAAGTGCAAAGCCACATTTCTTAGCTGTTGTATGGGTTTTAGAAGAACATTTCTTCTTGAATTTTAAAAAGTAAAAATAATAAATTCTTAGCAAAAAATATGTGGAAAAGCTACACATACAGAATGTGACTGCTGGCCTCAAATCCCTGTTTATTGTACCTCCCAAGAGAGTATAACCATGCAGAATATTCCACTCCTGCTTGCTCTTTGCAGCACAGACATTCTATGCCTCCTGTATTTTTCTCAAGGAAATGCTCATCCTTTCCTCATTTATATGTTCCAAATAGCATGGGATTGCCTTAGAGGTCAACCGTCCACATAGAGCCCAAGTTACAAGTTGCCCAAGACAAAGACAGCAGGTTCAGGCTGATTCTCAGCTGTGGGTGACGCATTGCAAAGTCACAGGGCTGGTTCTGACCTAGAAAATTACCAGCCTCCACTGTCATCTGCAATTTAAAGCTAATTTTCAGGTCCCACCTTCTGTAACTGGCTTCCGATCCACCCCTGGTCTGTTCATTCTGAAGTGTGCTTGTGGGTTTGTTTGTGCTCTTTCCCTGGTGAGCGAATCTCTAGCCATGTTGGTTCTTGCAGTGTTTACCAGTGAGAAGATCCCACCCACGCCCATTGGTGACAGCACAGGGCCCAGCGTGGGACAGCAGAGGACAGTCATTCTGTCAGCCTAGGATGAATTTGCCTCATTTTCCCAAAATGTTTATAGTCGATGGCAAGAAAGAAAACTCTTATTACTAGAATCCGTCTAGGAAAGGCTGGGTCTTCACTCCTCTCTTCTTCCCCCCTTACTTGTCCACCAATATCCAGTCTGATTCAAAACAGGATGTTGCTATGCAAACACACTTCCATCATCAGGTGTCCCATCACTGTCCCTAAAAACTTGCATTCTCACCGAACTGCAGCCCTAAGCCCATCTAAGCTGGGAATCCTGGGGCACACCTGGAGCAAACCGGTCCAACTTCGTTCATCTAGGGACACCAGAAGACAGGAAGAAACAAAGTCTGTTTGTAAGGTTCCTTGTTGTGGCTAAAAATTTTTTTTAAGTCCTGTTATTAGAACTGTGTTTGTGTGGAGAAGCGTTTTAGGGTTCCCTTCACTTTTCACAACTAGTGTTTCCTGTACTATTGGTGATTATTGAAGGACTGACTTTTGAATTTGTGAACCCTCCAGGGAACACATTTCACTGCCTTACTTTCTAGGCATTTAGTTGTTTTTTGGTTATCAGAGCCGGCACAGGGAAAAATTAAAGGCTGCTGTTTGCTCTTAGGGGTTTTGGTTCTCTTGGCCACATGTTTATAGGAAACTTTCTACTTATAAAAATGTGATAGGAAAAGGGATAATAGGCCTTGCCCAGTTTGGTTGGAGAGTGACAGGTGAATTTCAACAAACCATTCTTTCTTCAGAGTTTATTATTTGGATAACTAATATTCATTATTATAGGTATATATAATTATTATTTATAATTATTGCTACTTGGATAATTGCTTTCTAAGTAGGTGTCAGTAGTGACCTTCACCCTTCATTTACAAGATTATTATTTTTAATATATTTTTTTGTGGGGCTTTGTCTCATTAGCAAAGTCTCGGACACCAGGTGTGAAAATGTCATAATAACATAATGATCCCTAATAGCATTTTTTTTTGTGGGCTGTAGGTGAGAGCCACTTTGGAAAAAGTAAGGAGGCGCATGTATGGAGACTACGATGAAATGAGGCAGAAGATTCGACAGCTCACCCAGGAACTGTCCGTAAGTCAGTGTCTCAGTGGCAAAGTGGGTGGATGGATGGATGGCAGAACTTGGGACTTCCTCTCAGAGGCTGGTACCTAAAGATGCCTGAGTGTATAATTTTCTTTATAAATGGAGCCATATTTTAAATGAATGGAGGGAATTTTTGTCATACATTGAAGTTTATTATTAAAAGAAAAACTTATGGCAATTATAATCTTCTTTATATTCAAAGCATTCCCCCTACGTCTATTCCTAAGAATTTACTCTACAGATTAAACTCTCCACATGTGAAATGACTGAGGGATGAACTAATCTATTGCTGTATTTTCATGATAGTAAAAAAGATTAGAAATCCAAATGTCCATCAAGAATAGGAAAGTAAATTATATCTCTCCAATAGAAAACATACAGTTGAAAAAAGAAAGAGCAACCTGGCTGTTCAAAAACAGGTAGGGAAAGATTTCAAAGATACAGAGTAGATGAAAAAGCAAACTGTAGAAAAATATGTATAGTTTGCTACCATTTGTATAAAACAGGAGGAGAAAATAACTATTTCAAGGTATTTTGTTTTGTTTGACCAAAAGTTGCTAAAAGGCTAATCCAGGAAGTGATTAACAGTGGCTCCCTAACTACTGCGTTTCCCCCCAAATAGGACTTAGCTGGAAAATAATCAACTTTGAAGACTAGAGGTGAAAAATGCCAGCCCCAGTCAGCCCTACCTCCTTACAGAGTAGCCACCCAGCAAGAGAACAGTAATGGCAGGGATGGCAAGGGATTTGGGGCTGGCACTTTCGATCTCTAGTTTTCAAAGCCAATTATTTTCCGGTAGGTCTTATTTTCAGGGAAAGGGTAGGGGTGCAGATGTGCACGGTGATAACCTGGCCGATGTGATAGAGGAGAAAGGGAGGTTTATTTCCGTCTGCACCTGTAATACTTTTTAAATGTTGGCACCATGTCAGTGTACTTCTATTCAGAAATTTAAGAAAAATAAGCTTCTTCTAGTCTAACTAAGCCAATGCTTGTGGGACTTAAACGACATATGTTATTAAGAATCTCAAAGATAAGAGACTGTGCATATGTGACATCCTCCCATAAGAGCCAACATCTGCAAGAAAGAGGGCAGTGACAGCCTCCATGTCTAAGAGTTCAGTTTATGGCTGGGCTGTGGTTTATCTGTCTGTGCAGACCTATGGCCTGATTATAGGACTGGGGCATGTAAACATGCCCTCCTGGCCCATTCTCACTGGAATGTGGGAGGAGACCGGTGACAGTCTCACCTTGTCACAGAGATCCACCCTGCCATCCTCTGACAGACACTAATGACTGCCTTCAAAGCCCAGGGATGGAATTTGCAGTAGCAGGGTAAACAAGACCCTGCCCCTTGCTTCCATCACTGTCTCCCACACATCTTTATTTTCTCATGCTCCAGCTGCCCCTGGAATCCTGACTCCTTGCCAGTCTCTTTATCCCCTGCACCACCCCATGTTCTTAGATGGATGAGGTGAGCTGGGCTACTGCCCTAGACGGTCCTGAAGGACATTGGGCCTCTTGCTCCTGCCTGGTCTACTGTTTCACTCCCTCTTCCACCAACAGGGGGCACCTCACAGGCCCACCTCAGGCCTTCCTGAGGACCCCTAGTCCTGTGGCCTCCCAGACTTTCCATCCCAGCCCTTGCTGAAGTCTAACTCAAGATTGGCTTCTGATGAAACTTTCTCACTTGTTAAACACACACGCCCAACAAGGCAGCAGTAATAAAAGAACCCTTGAGAACTGTGTTAATCCAAGGCACGTTTTTCCAGTGGTCCATACAAAGAGCAAGATGGCAGAAGCCCTTATCTCTTTCTAGCTGTGCCACTTGAGCTATGTCTCTGTGAGCAGATCACTTGTCCTCTCCGATTCTGTTTCTTCCCTGTGGGTACTGTGTGAATAGTACCCACAGGAAGAGTATTTATGTTTTTCTCTTCACTGGGTCATGCAGACATTGGCTTTTAGTATACAGATTGACATAAATTGGGCTGGGGATTTAGCTCAGTGGCGCTGTGCCTGGCTTGTAAGTGCAAGGTCCTGAGTTTGATCCCAAGTACCGCCAAAAAAAAAAAAAGCTTGCCGTAAGTCGAGTTGATATGGACATAGCTACTGTCTAGCTACTGTCAGAAGGAAGCTCCTGCCTCACTGAAGGTTGCCATGGGTGTGTGGATTGGCTCTGAGTGACTGTCTCCTCCTCTGTCCAGGTTTCCCATGCTCGGCAGGACTATCTAGAGAACCACATCCAAACCCAGTCCTCTGCCCTGGATAGTTTCAATGCCATGAACTCGGCCTTGGCGTCGGACTCCATTGGACTGCAAGTACGTGCTGTTCCCATCTGTAAGAGAGCAGCCAGGCAGTGCCAGGCATGGTTCCCATCCCTGTGTGGAGAAGCCCCAAGTGCAACACATCAGCATCCTTCTCCCTAAATCCCTAGTAGCTCAGGAAATTCCACACAGTCACAAAAAAGACAGACTTACCTCAAGACAATCTATACCCCCTCATGGCAAGTAGCTCCCAAGGCTGGTAAGCTCTTTTTCTTAATTTAGAATTTATTTGGCATTAACAAGAATCATGAGTATTCCTGTATTCCGAAGACTGTCTTGAAATACCAGACAGGGAAACAGAAAGACCCAGCATCCTACATTCGAAAAGATGTGTTGTCAACCTACTTCAAGAGAATGTTCTTTCATTAATTTGATTTGCTGAGAGCTAACCATACAAATGGTTCTTTCTCTTCCAATCTACTGAGCATGCAGATGTCTCCAACAAAGCATCATGTTTCCTTGAAATAGCTCTCCTTGGCTTACTTTCCCAGTATATAAACAATCCTCACTGCCCCTCCAACTTTACTTGGGTCTTGTCATCTTACTGCCTTCCTAAAATGTCCATGAACTATTTAAAATCCTTTCAGGTTCTATATAAATAATTTAGGAATAAGTAAACAGATTTTCCTGTTGGGCTTGTCCACTCCCCTAGAACCTTGTATTTTCCATCAACAGCTGATATCGTAGCTGTGGCAGTGACAAAGCTTGGCCTTCATCCGCAGTGGGTCTGGGCGGGTCTTGTGTTTGGTTTGTCTGGGATGCCCGTGTGTGGTGAGGCTTTTCCTGCTTTCTTTGTGTATGCCAGTTTCCCCATGGCCTCAGGCCAAGACCCACTTTGGCTCTGGCTCATTCAGAAGCCTTTATTTTTCCCTTCCCCTGATCAGAAAGGGGGCTCAGCAAGCATGGAGGGCTTAACCCCACCAGAGTCCATAGTTGGTTGGTATCTGTACTGTGTCTATATTTTCTTCCCCAGAAAAAAATTTTCCAGTATTTTCTGGAATCTTCTTCAGATGTTCTATCTGGCCAGCAGTTCAAGCATTTATCCCAGAGGTCAGCTGTTAGCATAGAGTCAGCCCTAACCCAGGCACTCTCACCGATTCTTAGTTATAGTCCAGGCTCTCAGTCCTGGCCATCCAGTTATAACTAACTAAAAATTAAGTCACTGTTTGAAGATCATAGGATTCTTTTTCATGCAGACCTTAGCTTCTTCTGCTTGTCCATTCTACCATGTTCATTTTTATAGACAGAGAGACCAGACCCTTGGCTTGATTTCACAGAATATCAGCACTAGAAAGGACTCTTGAGATGCTTTCTGACCTTTTGTTGTATGGATAAACCAAGGCCAGCAGACAGCAGTGATGTGAACCAGGGGTCTGGCTGGTGGCAAACCAGGATGAGAGGAATCTGGTCTCCTGGTCACTGTGGGTTTTTGTGTGGACGCCAGAGTATTAAGTACTTACAGAGCCAGAGGGGCTTGGGCAGAGGGAGCCGCCTTCCAAAGCCCCTGGAAGCTCACATGTTGTGACTTCATGGTTCCAAATGGCTTTGGTACTTCCTTTAATATCTAACTTTCTCCACCAACAGTTCCTTATTCTGGCTCCAGTAGGCTTAGGAGCCAGAGGCTTGTTACTGGTCACACAGGGGCTGAGGAGGGGGCACTGGCTGATCATCTAACAAGATAGTGTTTCCAGATCTTCTGGTTTGAAGTTGTAGATGAGCTGGGGAGGTGGTGCAGGTGCCCTGACTCAGTACCCAGTCGTGGGTGCTGGAGTTTGCACAAGCCATTTCTCTTAGGAGGGCTAACCAACTGGAAAATGAAGCAATAAATTGCAGCACTATTAATGTAAACAAACTCATCCCTTTTGGTGGCCTGGAGTGATAATCCACAGGCTCTTGGCCCTTCCCAGGCACTTGTCCAAGTCACCAACTCTATCCTTTGGTGATGCTTCTAACCTGGGAGGGAGATAAAGCATGTGGCGGCTTTGCCATGTTGTCCCGGGTGGAGCAGGCAGTCCACAAGTACAGCCGTGATGACCCTTCCAAGGAAAAAACAGGGATATTATCATTCTATGAAATTCATCTTTTCTTATTCTGTGTGTGGTAAATAGAGGGGGAAAAACAAAGAAGAAAATATTCATAATTCTCGCACATTGTGGAAACTGTTATTTGGATTTATTAGTGGGACTGTACTATACTCTTTCCAAACCTGTTTTTTTCCGTGTGAATTGATGTATTTATGCATATTTTTTCCTTGGAAAGAGTCCGTTTTAATCCATTTCCAACCCCCCTAAGCAGTAGCATGTGGTGTTGGCAACCGCTGTGGGAGGTTTTGGAGAGGTTTGCTGGCCCACAGGGATACAGATCTCTCAGCCACCATGGGAAGCCTCGCGTGGGAAACCACAAGGCCCTAGGTGGGGCAGTGGTGGCCTGACAGGGCGTGATAGGGCATGACTCTGGCCATGTTCCCTCACACCACTACTCTGGCTTTGGTTTTATTTTCATTGAAAATAGAAAACCCTTGTGGATGTTACTTTGGAAAATAGCAACATTAAGGATCAAATCAGAAATCTGCAGCGGACATACGAAGCTTCCATGGACAAGCTGCGAGAGAAGCAGAGGCAGCTGGAGGCGGTGCAAGTTGAAAATCAGCTGCTGCAGATGAAGGTGTGCTGGGCAAGCCAAGGTCTCCTGCCAACCTTCGCTCTTCTGTCCTCCTCCTTTCTCTCCTCCCCCGGTTGGCTCTTCCATTTTTCCTTTCATTATATTTTTTACCCTTTGTGGCCAATCTCATGAGGTGAGCCTTAAACTAAAAAGGGTTGTTGCTGAAAAAGTCTGAAATTAATGAGTCTTTTCCTCAGCATAGGTGCTTTATGATTTGTTCCATCCATGAATACTTTCTGGACGTCTGCTCTGTGTTTGCCCGGGCTTTCCTGTTTGTGCAGGGCAGTGTGTCCCCAGACATCAGGGACATCACCAGGCAATCTGATGGCCAGGTCTCTAGGGCCAGCCTCTGGTTTTCATCCTGACCCATGGAGCTAGACAGGCTGCCCCCTCCTGTTCCTCTTAGTCCCTCCTCCAAGTTTAAAAAATAGTTGCAGGGACTCAGGTTATGTCACACAGCCTGTGTGTGGTGTCAACGGAGTGGGACTCTTGCTAATGATAGCCCCACCTGGGAGTTTCCATCTTGTGGTTTCTCGGTGCTGGCACTGCACTTGCCTAGTGATAAGAGGCATTTAAAGAGGTCAAGAGAGACTTGTCACATCTTGGGAGCAAACCTACCAACCTGTTCAGGTTGAAGGACATGTCCCTTATCCGGAGGTGACACGCTCAGCAGACTCAGCTCTGGAGCAAGCAGTAATTGGAGAAAGGGATGAGAGCGTGAAATCAGTGGCCTGGATACCTCGTGTGAGGTCGTGGGTGGGCAGGAAGGGGCACCCCGCCCACCTAGCTCTACTGACCCTTCCCTCCCAGTCTCCACCTGCTCACACCACCAGCGGTGCCCGGTTTAGTGTCCCTGCTAGGTTGGAGTGCTTCCTGCCATTTGGGAGGGTTCACGGGTGGGCAAAGATGAGGCTGTATTTCTTATAAGTTTAACTGAACTCTGACCTAGGTGCAGGATTGGCCAGGGCAGCTCATGGGGTTGCTAAGCAAAGTTCCGTTTCTACCTTTTGAAAAATCCATGCCTGTGCTCACCTTTGTCCTGATCATCCTAACAGCTTGGTGTACAGTGGTGCCAGTTTTCATTTATTTGGGCTGCATGCACCCCTTCCTCCTCCAATGCTCCCTGCTGCAGGTTCCTGCTGCTTCTTGTGACCACAGGCCTCGATGATGGTTCCTATTCCCGTGTGTCCACATGCAAGCTGTCCCGGGGGAGGCTGGGGGTCATCCTGGGACCCACCAGAGCAGTGGCACTGCAATGAGTCTCCTTGCAGGTGGAATCCTCCCAGGAGGCCAATGCCGAGGTGATGAGGGAGATGACCAAGAAGCTGTACAGCCAGTATGAGGAGAGGCTGCAGGAGGAGCAGAGGAGGCACAGCGCTGAGAGGGAGGCGCTCCTGGTGCGTAGTGGCCACGCCGATGGGAGACATGGGGAGTAGGGCTTGCTCTGAGGGAGATCTGTGGGCTCCCAAATGGTTGAGGATCTGGGAATCCATTCCTTTGCTCCTTCACTTGGCTCCGCTCTTCCCTCCTGCCTCCCCTTCTGCTCTGAGCAGGGCTTGTCTGCAGCCGTGCCCTTCCCCTCTCTACCCGAAACCCCTGGTTTCTCATTCGGATTCCATCCAAGCTCTCTATGAGCCACCGCCCCAGGTCTGCCTTTTATACATCTGAAGTGTCTGTCCTCTGACAGACTGCCTGGGCTCCTTGCTGTGGATGTGGGATTGTTATACCCAGCATTAAAGCCAGAGCAGCACGCATTCTTGGTAGGCAGGGACTCCACATCTGGATCGCTATGTCCTTAGAGGCTTGACGATTGACTGAGCTTTCTTGGGAGTGAGTATGGGAAAGATGTGGACGTTCTCATTCCACTGCTGATCTGCCACTAAGTCCCTTCACACTGTTTGCGAATATGGGGACATCTACTTAATGTTATTTAAGCATTTGCAGACTCTTTTACACCTTTCAGATTTAAAGTTTCAAGGTGAAAAAGGGAGAAAAAGTAGTCAGGCTCATTAAAAAGCCACACAGTGTGTCTTCATTCATAGATGAGACCAGAATCATGGAAGTTGAATCTGCTGTCTGTGAGGCGCTTCTGGGGTCTGAGGTCAGGCTTTGGAAGGGCGATCATGGCTTAGCAAGGCCCGTGCTGAGAGAGTATGTTTGTTTTGCAGGAAGAAACCAACAGTTTTCTGAAAGCAATTGAAGAGGCCAATAAAAAGATGCAAGCAGCAGAGATCAGCCTCGAGGAGAAAGATCAGAAGATCGGGGAGCTGGACAGGCTCATCAAGCGCATGGAAAAGGTGACACATGTCACACTTTTTCTCCTTGAAATGCGCCTCTGTGTTCCACAGTTCCCTGCAGGCCTGCCAGAAAATACTGAAGCCCTCAGCTCTGATTCCTCTAGGCTGTTTGCAATTTTTTTTAAAAAGAGCTATAAAATATGAAGAAGTCTAACAAAGTTCTAATTTTCCCCTATTCTCATGCTTTTAAAGGATATATTCCATATGAAATTCTTTACGAAATCCTAAAACTTCAGGGCCCAGGCATGCACCAGGCTTGCCGTTGAGTAATCAGGCCCCTTTGGGTTGCCTTGAACACCCAGCTCTGTCCTGTCTGTGTGGGAGGCTGGGACCCAAGGCAGGGATGATAAAACCAGTCTAGAGAAAGGGAGGAGTCGGAAACTAGGCAGGAAGTGGAGGAAAGGGAAGAAGGCAGGAGAGAGGGAAGAGATCAGGAAGGATAGTGACATCTAGCAGCTGACAGATGAGTTCCGGGAGAGGTCCCCGGAGTTCAGGGCCAAAGCTGTGGCTCGTTTCCGAGAAATGGCTCTCCAGTTAGACAGAGGTGACCTGTCAGGGCGGCAATATCGTGAGCATGCTGTAACTCCCTTGATGTCTGCCTCAGTGCCCTCTATGCCCCCCACAAGGTTCTGACCAGCATGGGAACCCCATTAAGTTCCATGTGTACAGCTTCCAGGATCACTGGGGCCCTTTGTATGGAATATCCTTGCTTCGGAGTTCTAATCTCACCTCCACCCCTTTTACCGAGAAGCAGGCTGTGGCTCGTCTAGCGCTAATATGGCATCAGCTGGAGGTGCTGGTGGAGACCTAGGGGAAGTGTTCTCCCAGTGGCTTCTAAGAAGACACTGGTTAAGTTCAACACGCTTTCTGGGTGGCAAATTTTGCTGGGGCAGCACCTTCCAGAGAGACTGTGTGTGTGGCCAGAGCGGGGGGCTTAGCGTCAGGCAGACCCAGGCTCTGTTCTCGCCCCTCTTTCTAGAATGGCAGTTATTTCATTTTCCCAAGCCCAGTTTCGCTCTTGTGAAATGCTAATAATGTTCTTTCTGATGGCTTTTGTGAGAAGTAAATAAGAAAAACTAGGGCTGGGGATTTGGCTCAGTGGTTTTGGTGACTGCCTTGAAAGTGCAAGGTCCTGAGTTTGATCCCTGGTGCCAAAAAACAAAAACAAAAACAAAAAAAGATAGTAAATAAGAAAAACTCACAAGTGCTGAGTGCAGGACCTGGCCCCAGCCAAAGATCTAGGTCATTTATTTTTATTTTGTTATAAGCTTGCGTAAGTGACTGTACCCTAGTGGCAGCTTTTATAATTGATCTTCTCTGTACCCTTGGGGTTCTGAAACTTCTAGTTTGTCCCTGCTAAACTCCACATGCTGCCCCAGGAGGCGGTGATATTGACTCTGCCAGCACTTAGGAGACACGGAAGATGCCTCAAATCTTGTTGGCTTTTTCTCTAGTGATTGAACTTTTATCCTGTCTCTAAACCTTTCTTTCCATTTAGGCTGGAGGAATCTTTTCTTTTTCATACTACTGGGGGTTTAACCCAGGGCCTTCACACTAAGCTACCTCCTCAGCTCTTAAGTTTTATTTTGAGACTGGGTCTTGCTCAGTTGCCTAAGCTTGGCTCCAACTTGCAATCCTTCCGCCTCAGCCCCCCAGAGTGCTGGGATTACAGGTGTTTGCTACCTTGCCCAACTGAGAAGTATATTCTGTATTTAGCTAGGATTAGATATATTCTTTCCTCTTCAGGGATAACCTTTGAGAGCAAAGATCTGGCCAGAACTCGGTCCTATTCTGTGTACACAGCAGTGTGTGTACCTTGTTGTCCTTTTTGGGGGGTTTTGCTTGAAGCCAAACTGTCCTTTGATTGGCTTCTCCATCGCACACCTCAGTTTACTGATGTCTTACTGAGCACTGTATTGGAAACACCTTTATTTTTATCAGTGAACATCTTCTAAGGAGAGCACCTTCTGGGGGCCTTGGGGCAACAGGTCATCCTGGGTCTGGCTGGTGGCTTCACAGGTGTACCCAAAGGGAAGAAATGATTGTGCAGTGCACACCCAATACTTCTTGCACCTCAATTTTTTAAAAAAATAGATTTTTAAATGTGCTGCAGTTAGGTCTTGAACTGCCTTATGGCATTTTTTGAGGGGGTGGGGAGCACCCATTTGTGAAAGAGCTGTCACCCTCATTTCAGGGCTGATGAGAACTGGCAAAACATTCAGGCCAGGAAAAACTTCCTGCCCAGGCCAGACTGTAAGAATGTGTGTCTGCTGTAGCGATTTTTAAAACAGTAGCAAAACCCAAGTCAGTTTCTTCCCACCTCAGTGGTATGATGCTCTTCCTGGCCAGCCTGGCTTTCCCCTGGGTGCCACCTCTATGCTTCAGAAGTAGTGGTAGTTAAATTTCCAAAGAGTTGCTTTTAATAGGTTGGTGGAAAAGAAGTTTGGAATCTATGTAATTTGTAAAGGTTTGTTGTGGAGAATTTCTAAGTGTAAAGCTGAGGCAGGACTCCTCTCGGTGACAGGACTTGATAAACTTCCATTTTAAGGAAACTGATTGCATAAACATCTATGCTGTATTTCTAGCACAATTTCAGTGGTGATGGACACTGCACTTTTAATTAATATTTTCCCATTTTCTCCATAGATAATCATCCAGATTCTTAATTTTGGGTAAACTTTTGAATTTACATATATACAATAATTTACATATATACAATAAAAGTATCCAAAGTGCAGAGCCTGATACATGTATATTTTCATTGCCACTGTAACAAATTACTACAAAATTAGTAGCTTCAAACAACGCTAATTTATTCTCTTTAGGTTCTGGAAGCAAGCAGTCCTAAAATCAAGAAGTTGGCTGGGGTGGATTCTTTTTGGAAACTTGAAAGGAAAAGCTCTTTTCTTGACTTTCTAACTTCTCGGGGCTGCCTGCATTCCTTGGCTTGTGGCCCCTTCCTCCACCTTCAGAGCCAGCACTGTAGGATCTTCCATCTTCTCTCTGAATCTAACCTACTGCCTTTCTTCAAATAAAGACCCAGGATACCACTCCATACACCATTTGCAGATCTTAACCACATATTCAAAGTTTGCTTCTCTATGTATAATAGCATATTTCCAAGTTTCAGAGATTCTGATGTGGATAATTTTAGGGAATCATTATTCAGACCATAGTACACTTTTTAGAAGTGCCCACAATGTGTAAATACCACTAGCTTGGTATATAGAACATTGTCAGAATTTCAGAGCTTTTCTTTTATGATGATTTAGGTAACAGTCAAGAATTCTACAATGTCACAGGCTACTGACTTATAGCCTTTTTTAGAACTGCTATACATTTTCATAAGATACCTGAGTCAAGGGTGATGGAATATTTTTTAGCAAATCTTGAATGTGGTTTTACCCATGGTGTTTGACACGGATCCATAAATATATCTGTAAATGCCCTCTAACAGATTTGCCCTTTGAATTGGTCTGGGCTGTGGGAGACTGGGTGGGTGTGTAAAGACTGGAGGGTGTCGTATAGACTGGGACTCACGAGCACCAGAATTGTTTGGTCCAGACCTCCTCTGTCCAGCTTCTCTGGGATCTCCCTGTATCTATCTGTTTCAGGAGCGGCACCAGCTGCAACTGCAGCTTCTGGAGCATGAGACAGAAATGTCCGGGGAGATTCCCGAGGCTGACAAGGAAAGGTAGGATGCAGGGCCCTTGGTCTGGGAGTGGATGTAGCGGGTGGGTTGCCCTGGTGTGGTGGGAGAATTGGACCTTGCGTTTTCACCGATGTGCTCATCACTGGTTGGAAACATACCCGGATGTGACTGGGGGCTGAGAGCTTCTGGGGTGGGGCGGGCTCCTGCGCGAGCGGACTCCACCTCTCCCTGCCTGTGGCTCCTTCTTGGCCCAGGAGACGCACTGAATTCTGGGGCCGTTGTGAAAGTCCAGTCCCCTGCAGTTCTTCATAACCTTGAGCTCCACAGGATGCACCTTGGGTGTTGGGAAAACAGCAGCTGTAGTTAATAACACGTGTCCTGGAAAATAATTGAAAAGAATGTGTTTTGTTTGCAAGTCCTGCCTTTGGCGATGAGGATGTAAAACCTCGGTGGGAAATGTGGCCATAGTAAACTGACTTTTCAAGGAATTCGAGGCACTGAGTCTTTCAAGTGAACGCTGGACGACTGGAGCACCTTGGGGAGTAACAGTCTCTCCGAGGCCCTTGCTCCTGTGGGACTGCGAGTTTCCGGGGTGTTTGGAGTCTTGGATTTCACTGTAGTGCTGAGGGTCAGAGCTGGGAGGTGGCACCAACCCCTCCTCTAGGGCGCCCCGCCGGCGTCCCACAGAGCGGAAGGACCAGCTGCTGTGTCCTTTGGTTTCATTGACCCAAGCACAGTCAGAGAAGTGCGTGTGCTGCTTTAAGACAGAAGGAAGGAATGTCTCGTGACGTGCCACTGTTTCGATGCAGTTGTCTCTTGGCCTCTTCCTCGTTCATCCAAAATAAACAATTCACAGAGCAGCTGCAACTCCGGGTTTTCCAAGACCCTGGCACTGGGTTTCAGATGTTTGTTGTGCTGCTAAATTCCTTCTGCTCTGTTCTCCTAATCATAGTACCTGGCTGGATGTTCTAATCTTCTAGCAACTCCGAAAGAGAGCCTTGTATACTTGTAAGTGGGTGAAAACATTCTCCACCCCTGGAAAAGCACAGTAATTGTTCTTATTCAGGATACAACTCAAGCACGGGAGGGAGAGAGGCTCTGTGAGGGCGGAGACTTGACTCCTTTATGCCTAGCATGTGCACAGGAAGCAGAGTGCGTCTTGGAGTTTCATTTCCTGGTCTTGGCGGTATTTCTCCAAGGCCGGGACCTTCTTGCTGGTGTGGGCGCTTGGGTGCACGACTCAGTTGCCTTTTCTTCCCCCTGTTAGGTATCAGCAGCTGGAGGAGGCCTCAGCCAGCCTCCGAGAGCGGATCAGACACCTGGATGACATGGTGCACTGCCAGCAGAAGAAAGTCAAGCAGATGGTTGAGGAGGTAAGTGCCCGGCAAGGCCTGAGGCTGGCACTGCTGCCCGCCTGTGACCTCAGCCTTGGAACATAGCGACGCTCTACCCGCTCCCCTGTGGTCCGCGAGTGAGCTTGCCCAGGCCAAAGGGGGTTCCTTCACGTGCCCCGTGCAGGCTGCCGGTTGCCCTAGAGGAGCTCTTCTCTAGACCACGGCTGGGAAGTGCAGCTCGTGGCCACGGCCTCTCTGGGGCTGACGCTGCACGGGTGGCAACTGCTCAGGGTGTGCAGGGTGGAATGAGAGAAGGTCACTGTCTTGGGCCTCTCACTGCTGCCCTGGGGACTTTGTCCCCTTCCCTTGCCCGCTTTACTCTCCTTTCTCTCCTCTCTGGTCTCTTCTTCATCCTCTTTCTTTTGTGACACCCTTTCTCTCCTTATCTGTGTAACCTGAAACGAAGCGATGTTCCTGGGGTTATTATCCTGTTCTGTTTTTTCCAAGCAGGTAAGTTGGAACATTTATGCTTCTCTAAGAGGCAAAGCATTGACTGTCATTATGCGCTCTCTCTCTCTCTCTCTCTCTCTCTCTCGCTCGCTCGCTCTCATCTTGAAAACCTGTGCTGTGACCAAACTAGTCACACATTATGTAGGTTTGTTGCTCAGTTTTAAAAAATCCAGTAAAAAAATCTGATAGAAAAATGACAGTACTAGCAGATTTGTAAGAATTCCTTTGGGCCTTGTTCTCTAAATTGCAAAGAAAAGAGAAGGCGTCCGTTTTATTAAGCATTTCATTGGCAGCAGTGAGCACCACTCTAAAAAGATATCTATTTCCTTAATAAATGATTACAATCAAAAGTGTTTCTACTTCTAATAAATAATTCATACTTGTGAGATACAAAAGATTAAAGGATAATTAAGATCAAAAGGTGGCTCACACCTGTAACCCCAGCCCTCTGAGGGGCTGAGGCAGGAGGATTGCAAGTTGGAGCTGAGCCCGGGCAACTTGGTGAGACCCTGTCTCAAAATAAAAGATGAAAAATAGAAAATGTCTCAAAATGAAAAATGAAAAAGGGCTGGGGATGGAGCTCAGTGGATTCAGTCCCTAGAATCACACAGACACACGTTTGCACCCCAAAAGCCCTTTTGCACTAATCCATAAAAAATGTTGGGGATGTGAGTGCGGTGTGGTTACAGTCAGGGAATTGTGAGAGGGAAAGGGACAGCTTTTTGCGTCGGGTGCAGGATAGACAGACACAGTAAAGTCTCGTCCCCAGAGAAGCCTGGTCGTTCCGAGCTGGGCTGTGCATGTCCCACACGGACTCACACAGGCCTCAGTGGTGCAGCCGGGCTCAGTGCAGACCTAGCCCACCTGGTCCTCCCAGGCAGGAGCAGTGCCAGCCTCGCTGTGGCCGTCCTGCCCCGACAGGCACTCGATGCCGTCTCCTCAAGGGAGTGCGAACCTGGCACAGTGTCTCGGGAGCTGCTGCCCGAGCTTCTGAGCCTCTCACACGTGATGCCTGGGGCCAGGGCCACCTCTTGTTTCCCCATAGGATTCTTCACTGTGGGCCTGCGTTTCCGCAGGAAAGTGTATGTTGTACTCATGTCTAGTGCTAGAGGACCATTGACTGGAACCTCACATGGACTGGCTCTTGATTCTATTAAACCCTTAGCTGTAAGGATTTAAGGCTCTGGTACAAGACGTAGAGACTTTTTTAAAAGACATTTTTAGCCAGGTGTGGTGGTGCATGGCTGCCATCCCAGTGCTCGGGGGGCAGAGGCAGGGAGGTCACCATGTGTTCAAGGCCAACCTGAGCTATACAGCAAGACCCTGTCTCGAAAAACAAAAAATAAAGAAACAAAAGACATTTTCAGAGAAATTTAGAAGTCTGTGTTTTGTATCCTCCTTCCAGAATATAGTGAATATGCCAATTTGAAGGAAGTGGGGGAACACACACACACACACACACACACACACACACAGAGTTCTTTGACTCTTTGTCTCTTGGTATTGGAGGTGTCGCTCCCAGGGCCACCCCCACCCCCAGGGATACCAAATCCTTGGGTGCCCAAGTCCCTCATGTAAGATGGTGAAGTATTTGCATTTACCCCACGAGATTCTCTCATGTACTCTAAATCATCTCTAGACTGCTTATAATACCTGATACAATGTCAATACTATGTGAATGGTGTACTGAATTAAGGAACAATAATAAGAAAAATAGTCTGTACATATCCAGCACAGATACAATTTTAATTTTTGCAAATACTTTTTGATCGAGGTTGACTAAATTCGCAGGTGTGGAACCCATGGATACGGAGGCCAACTGTGTGTGTGTGTGAGGGGTGAAGTGGGCGCTCTGCTTCCTACGTGTGAGCTCAGCTCTCCCGGACTTCTCTGAGTTCTGGTGGTGCTGGCTGGAAAGGCCCAGGTTGAGCTCACCTAGCGGCTGGCTGGGTTTTAACAATGAATGGAGATTAAAATTTAAAGAGACTTTTTATTTTGAATTTAAATGATCTCAGTCATATGGTTAAAATTATTAGGTCTGTCCGGCATTCTGTGTTGACTTCTATAACCAAAGGATGGTTTTAAAAAAAAACTCAGAGGTTATAGACATTTATGGGAGTCCATTGTTTTAAAATGACACATGTGGGCTGGGGATTTAGCTCAGTGGTTCTGCCACCTGCCTTGAAAGCAGAAGGTCCTGAGTTTGATCCCCAGTACCAAAAAATAAATACATACATACATACATACATAAATACATAAATAAATAAATAAATACATGAATAAATAAATAAAATGGCAACTGTGGGTAAGGGACATTGACAGGGAGCACATTCAGAACAGGAACCGCTGGTCCCGTGGGGAGGTCGCTGGTGACTCAGGAATGGCAGAGGAGTTGGGCAGGATGTGGCCAAGGCGGGACACAAGGTCTGAATTTACCTTGTAGAAAACCATCTTGCACAAGAGGGAAAATGTTTCTGTGCTGTGTTGTGATGCAAAGCCAGGCCAGAGCCACTGGGTGGCATTTTCAAAGAAGAAAAGTTCAGCTCTTTGCTCAAAATTTAGAAAATATTCACAATACTAGCTGCCCTGGAGGGGTATTTAGGCTTCGTTTCAGGTGTGTTCCTTCTCATGGAGGAGTCAAGCTAGATATTTTCTAGAATTCCTCCAAAACTTTTTGTTCTGTGAGCTGAGCCACTACACGGAGGAAGCCTGATAACTTTATGTAAAGAACTCTCTCCCATTTGGTTTGCTGTGCCTGTTGCTATAACTGCATTGCTTTTCATAATGAGCAAAATTAGCAAAGTTAAAGCTAAAGCACTCGGCATCACTTGGGTCCAGACTACTGAACTGAGCAGTGTGAACTTTGGAAAGCACACTTTAGAGGTATAGTTTTATTTGTGAACATCTGCTACCCAGGGAGAGAGGCAAACTTGACCCAGAACAAAGGCAGCCTTTGAGTGTGGCAGATGTCAAAGACAGCTTCCTCCTGTCATACGGCAGTAACGTTGGCGTTTTTCAGGTTGCCAGGAAAGGCTCCGAGAGAGCTGGGAGGAGGGATCCTGAGGCCAGAGCAGTGCACCTTGCGTCACATGTGTGACTTCTTATGTCCACAGGGCCATTTGTGCCTCCTTATTTTTCTCACCAAGGTCCAGCCTGCTGCCTTCCCATCGAGGGGACACTGACCTGGAGGAGACAGCAAAGTATTACTTGCCCTCCAGTGGGTGGATTTACATTTTTGCCAATGGGCAATGATACTGTTCAGCGGGATAGTAGTAATTTATTGTTGTCTCTGAATTTCATCGTGTCTTTCTTCTCATCTCCCATCACTGCATGTGATATGGTAAATGTGTCTTCCAAGAGACAGCCTCTGAGGGAGTTGCTTTTCAGCAGCTGAGGAGGCATTATTTCTTCCGCCTGCTGCTGCAGAAACCAAGTGTGCTCCTCCCTCTTTGTAATAGAGATGTTTAATAAGTGCAAAGGTGCACGGGATTGATTTTCTCATCAGTGCCTCTCCACCCAGGCTGTGCACTGGAATCTTCCTGAGCCTGGCAGAGGAGCAGGAGGCAGACGGTGCAGGGGTCTTTGCGGTTGTGCTTTTAAGACCACAAGTGGTCCAGTGTGTGGTAGGATTCTCAGTTAGGGAATCCCGGCTCTCTTGCTGGCTTCATGTTAGTACAATCAGCCGCCTCCCTTGCAAGCTCCTGCACCGAAGGGAAAGCTGTGGCGGACTCGGAGTAGAAGGTCTCCAGGGCCAGCCCAGGAACAGGAGCACTGACAGGGGAACACGTGTCCAAGTCCAGGGCTGTGGAGGACCCTCACAGGGGACCTTCAGTCCTTTCCGGCCCCTGGCACTGGGCCCCAGGAGATTCTGTAAAAGCTCAGCCTTAATGATGCTCTGGCCTGGTGGCATCCAGACTGTGGAGTCTTCCTAGATGCTACGCAGACAGAGGGAAGATGTTACTGTAAGGAGGAGGAGGTGGGACAGAGCCCGGCCCACACCGAGCCTGTGGAAGTCAGGGACCTCCCCTAACAGACCGAGGGTGGCTCTCTTGTCCTCGTCTCACTGGGCGTGTGTGCACTTGTCTGCCCTGCCCTGGCTTAATAGGGTGACAGAGCTATCATCGTAAGTGACTGTACCTCTGGGAGATGAACTGGGTCAGGGGACAGGTGACCAGGAGCTCCTCAGAGAGGCAAGGCTTTGAGCTTCTGGCTCTTTGGCCAGCATACAAAGCTTTCCTTCTCGCTGCACTGCAGGCCTCAAGTCTGCACGCATCCCTGCCTGTAGAGACCGTTGGGGGCATTTGGTGAGAGATGGCCTATGAATAACTGTGAGCATGAACTTCACAATCACTAGTTGTGGAAAGTTACTCATTTAATTATCTACAAAATGGGATTAATAACAGTATCCACCAGATAAGTGTTTTTGATAGAACTTCAATGATATATAATATATAAAACATTAGCATCTTAATTGGAATATAGTAAATACACAGTAAATACTAGGTTCTGTTGCTATTCTTACCACTAATGGATGGACTCCTGGTATATATGCCTAAAGGAAAGAGACTAAAAGCAGAAGTAGCTAGTTGCTGTCCTGACCAATACACAGGGCTCCCCTTTTCCCTTGGGACCTTTGGGTTGTTTTTGTTTCTCTTCTGTGCTCTGTAACCATCAGACTCTTGAGTAGAACATTCACAGAGAAAGAGATTTTTAAATGTAACCCCCCTCTAATCTCCCATTGTGAATGCTTCCTCCGCTTGCTGGCACACAGTTCATTTTTAAAACTTTCGTGTGTGGAAATGTGCAACCAACAAAAGTACCCTTTGGCCAGATGCCCTGTGTTGACAGCCATGCGGGGGAGGGAGAAGGCATGGAGCCCCGAATTCTCAGCCCTAATTCCCTCAATTGAACTGTCTCCAGATCATGTCGCACGAGCTCTTCTCCAGATTTAGTCTCCGGCTCTTTGGAAGATGATAACCCGGTAGCCCGCAGTGGGTGGAAGCAGTTCCTTTTGGTGTTCGTGATTAGAAGAATGCATGTGCACTCTACTGCGGGAAGAGGTGTTACTGAGGAACAAAACAGGAAGATTTGGCCACTGGGGGCCCTGCTTTGTGAAAACACCCATATATGGTAACTCGACTTGGGCAGCCTCAAAATGCTGAGTCAAGAGAACGTAAAGACCCACACTGTATCTTTTTTGTTTTTTGGTACCGGGGATCCAACTCGGATCCTTGCACTTGTGAAGCAGGCACTGGAACCACTGAGCTAAATCCCCAGCCCCTCCCACACTGTATCTTTAGAAACTTGGTTTCCTAGATTGCAAAGAAAGAACTGTATTGAAAAATTATGCCTAAAAATAATTCAGAAAGTGCTAAGTGGAGACTGGCCCAAGATCCTGGAAAATGAAGCCTTTCTGCTAGAAGATAGTGTGACAGAGGACAAAGGACATGAGTGCCAAGACGGAAGGGGTCTGTCCTGAACCACACCCTACACCCCGAATAAGCAGTCCAGTGTCCGTGTGGTTTGATTATATGTATTTTAGAGCACGGTGGCCCTGAGATTTTCCTTTCTGAATGGATCTCAGCACCACTGGTCAACTTCTTGTTCTTCTTGTTTAGGAGAAGTTTGATTTGCTTCTGTCACTGAATGGACAGTTCAACCGATTTCATGACGAGAAGTGTATTTGGCTCAAATACATTGACATGAAACACACTCCATGCATCTGTGTTTTGGTAGAGGTCTTGCTCCATAGCCACACATGCTGGTATTTCTTCAGAAATTCACTGAGTTGGGAGAGGCACCAGGAGCGGCAGTCTAGTCAAGGGTGGCATTGGCCCACAAGCCAGGGTATGGGGCTGGTGGGGTGGGTCCCTGTGACAATGGCTCCTTCTCCTCTCCCGCACGTGTCCATGGTAGAGTGGGTATGTGGGTCCTTTCCTGTTGAGGTTTGCCTTTGGTCTTTCATTTTGATGCTTCTGCCCAGCCTAAGTAAATAGGGAGTGGGAAGGAAAGGAAGTGATGAGTAATCTTCCGCATTCACAGGGGGCTGTTACTGTGGGCACGGTGCTCGGCTTAAATGCAGATCTCACACACTCTGCTGGGTTCCGCAGGGAGATGGCATCAGCTTGGGAAATTGCTTCTCTAAATCGTACCCTGGCCTGGTGACCTGCACTGTTTCTGGGGATTGCTTTACTCCTATGGTGTTTTTTGAGTCTCTGGTGGAAATGTCTCTGGCATCTGTTCTAGTGGAATGGATTTGTTAGTATTTCAAAAAGTAGAATAACATGAAGTTAGCGAATGCCTTGACCTTCCGAGAGAGTGGGCACTGGTGTGAGTCGGCAGGGGTGGTGTGCTGTCTTCCGCCCTGGAGTTTCCTCTGGTCCTGGAGACCAGGGTTTATGGAGCAGATGGTGAGCAAAGAGCCCAGAGCATCTACACAGCCCTTAGCGCCTCCTACCTGCCATGCGCTTGCGCTGCATGTGCCTTCTCCCTGCCCCAGTCCCCGGCCCAGGCTTTCTGGTGATCTTGAGGCTGGCTCCCCTCCTCCACCGACCCATCTCCATCTTCTCTGCTCTGCCTTTGCTGGTGAGCCTCAGTTTAACTCTTTCCTGGCCACATTGTGACATGTTAACTAGATCTACTGCCGGCCAAGCCTGAGTTCTGTGTTCAAGTCCTGCCCCACCAGTCTCCCCACCGCACCTCTCCTCCCTCCCTGCGGTCACTGGACCCCCAGCCTTGACTCTGCAGCCCACATCTTGCTTCACAGCGCCCCCCAGAGGAGATGCTCTGCAAAAGTGTGAGGAAGAATTTGTGCATAGTACGTGAAAGTGTTACTTTCATTTTCTAGTGGTTAACATGATGCTAGTCACTTCTTTAAAACCCAAATTCTTTACCTAAAATGAAGTCTTTGAAGGTATCTGAAAGAACACAGTGCTGTCCACCTTCCCCACTCTATGCATTCTAGAAAGAATTATTGCAGGAATTATTGATGATAGGGATTGATGGGTGCACTCACACCCAAACTGTCCTTTCTAGGAGAAGGACCCTTTTGGGGAAATGTCACTGAACCTACATTCTCTTTGTTGAAATGCTTTCTAATTGGCTTTGAGCATTTTTCCAGAGACCAGGTGCCCAGTTTCTGCCCTAGAAAGTATGTGAGGCCGCACAGTTGGTGTTGAAAGCCTTACCAAGTGCTGAGTGGGCCTCTGCTCTCAGGGCTGTGGAGACAGAGCTCATACATGCACATTAACCTTCACAGAGGCATCATCTGCCCACTTTTGAAGTGCAGGAAACTGAGGCTTCGAGTCATTAAAAATAGGTAGCCTGGGTCCAGGGATTTAGCTCAGTGGTTCCCCCACCTGCCTCCAAAGTGGAAGGACCCGGGTTCAATCCCCAGTACAAAAAAATAAATAAATAAATAAGTAGCCGGCAGTATCTCAGCAAATAATCATGGTTCTGGGTTCACACACAGATCTTTGAGTTCAAAGCCAGGCTTTGTCCTTTTCTTCTTATTTTTTAAATATGAAAGGAAATTAAAGTGCAGAAAATTATATTTCATTATTCCCTATAAATAATGAAAACACAACCCCTTGTGCCCTTCTCTGCTTTCTGTAAATAAAAGAAAATATTACAGGTTAAAGATGAGGCTGTTCTATTTTATTCCTGCCCAGTTCTGCTCCTCTCCTTCTTCTACCTCATGCTTCTACCACAGAGATTAGTATATAGCTTAGTGTGTGTTTAAAAATTTACATAAATTTTAATTTATAATTTAGATAACAAGTAGCATTGTCGATATTTTGCAATTTACCTTTTTTCCTAGTTTAATATTATTACATACAGATCTAAATTTTTCATTTCAGTAGCTAATATACTTTTACTTGGAAATATTGTAATCTGTAGTCCTATTGATACACATTTAGTTAATTTTCAAAGTTTTATTCTCCCACAAACAGGGAAACATGTCTCCAGCAAGTCTTTCACTAGGAAGCACACTTAGAAGGGGTGCCGCCAGGGGGCGGAGTGACGCAGTGTCAGCGTCACCGGGCACTGCCGTGGCTCTCCAGAGCAGGCCACTGCCACAGTCGCTCTTTATACAGCAGAGGTTTCCAGACACTCATCACCACGTGGCCCCGTGTGGACTATAATTTCAGTCAGTTATGAAATCGCATTTCACTCTTTTAATTTTAATTTGCGTCAGCCTGGTCACTACTCATTACAAGTTGTGAGAACGAATGACTTTCATAAAGTCATTGGACACTCAGGTGTCCTCCTTTATGAATTTGTGTTCGTATTCTTTGTTCATTTTTATGTGAGGTTGTTTGTCTTTCCTTCTGCTGATTTGTACCAACTCTGTATTCATATAATCATCAAAAAATATTTGGCTGACATTATTGTCTCCTCAGTGGTGTTTGTTTGTTTGTGGTTTATCTTACATAATTTTTAAATTTTAGTAGCGTTAACAGTTATCAATGTTTCTGTGCTGCGTTGTGTGTCTTATTTGTCATAAACGTATTTTCTGTGATAGTTTTAGTTTTGTTTTTCATCTTTAGGTCTTTAGTTACCACCTACATGTCCACTCTCTGTTCTTCCCTTAACTTTTCTCTGCTTAGCACTTATTTGTCCTTTTTGCCTGTTTATGTTATTTGTTGTCTCTTCCCCTCCACTAGAATGTAAGCTCTAGGAGGCAGGAACTTTTGTCTGTTTATGACTGTATCTCTTAACACCTGGAATTTTCACTGGTATATAGTAGATGCTCAATAAATAGTTTTGGATAAATAAAGAATAATCCATGTGGAATTTATTTTTGTGTATATTGTATGAGTAGGGCTCCTTTGAAGGGGGGGAGTGTCATGGAAACCTTGTTTCTCCAATATCATTGCCTGCTAATTTTTTCGTGTCATCTTTGCCAACCTGGTGTTATTTCCCCTTTGCCATGTTGAGGCAGGAGATTAGGGCATGGCAGACTGGCTGGGGAAGTAGAAGTGGCCTGTTAATTGCACAGTTCCAGGACACATGCACAGAACACTTCCCAAAGCCTTGCAACATAGACATCTTGTGAGAACTCCAGCAGTTTTGGATAGGACAGTCTAGACCTGACATCAGCCTGAGGAGTGGGAGATACAAAAGGACAGCCACAGTTGAGCTCTTGGCTACTGCATTCTTTCACAGTACTCCACTCTCATGCTGCAGAGCATACTTCTTTTCCTACTTTTACTTGGCCCAAACTCGCTTAGCAGAGCTCTTTCTTTTTCTGCCTTAATAAATATAAAATCTCACTACCATTTGGGCTTGTCTCGACCAATTCTTTGCTCATGACTGAAAGAATCTCTGAACCACCTCTGAAAGGAGACTCTAGTGCCCCAAAACCTGGTAACAGTTTCTTTGACTGTTCCTGACCCCTTGCCCCTGTGCAGTCCTTGTGAGTTAGGGAGTATGTGTATAGGAGCCAGGTACAATGTATGGGAAACTCATCTCTGCTGACACAGGAAACATTTAAGAAATGCCTTTTGTGGAACACTACTTCCTCCTCTCAGGACTTTCTGGCTGACATTTAAACTCATCAGAACTCAAGGCAAAATGTGATCAGTGATGACCCTTTGTGACTCAGTTCATAGGCTCCGAATGAATGAAATCCTTCTTTGCATCCTGCCTCTGGTCCTGCCTTTGTATCGTGAGCAAATCACATTTCTTCTCCAAGATTCTGATTCCTTACCAATAACATGAGAATGCTCACAGTAGTCCCTCCCCAGAGGTGGATGTAAGACCTACTGATTGCATATGTGCCAAGTGCCTGTTAAAACAGTGCCTATGAGTATGAACTGATTCTGGTGTGGGTGGAGAGTCTTTAGGGAGGAGAAGGGTTTCCCAGGGTCTTGCAGGATGGGTTGGATCTTTCTAGGCAGGGATTGAATGAGTGGAAAGGTCATACTAGATAAGATATAGAATAAATAAAAACAAAGACATGGAGACTAGAACATGTGAGTTCAGGGAGCATTAATCTAGTTAGGACTGTAGGAGGGAATGGTAGGTAAATGAAGATGTTGGAAATGTAGGTAGAAAACAATTGTGGTGGGTGGAACGCCACACCAAGAAAATTACTGTGCTAATAATTCCTTAGTGGCTCCACATGGCCAATCAGATCTGAGCCCCAAGTGTCTCCTCTGGCATGGGTCCTATGCAAGCAGGAAGAAGAGGGTTAATATTTTAGGGCACTTGAGCTTTGGGAACATTTTTGAAAATACCACTTTTAAAAATCACCAGCTTCATGCAGTTGTGAACAGTTCTCTCCCTAGTAGGACTGTTCAGCGCCTGGCATGGTATCTTTGAAGATGTGTCTGTGGAGGAAAGCACAGGAGTAAATCTGCTCCATCCTTACTTCTCCTTTCCACCTGCCTCGTAAGTCATGGAGAAAAAAACAGCGGGGGGAATCAGAGCCCCTGCACATCTTTTGCAGAAAGGGTCATGCGCCAGCCTTCCTCCCAGCCTGGCCTTGCTCTTCACTTCCATCTCACTCCTTCTGGCCTCGCTGCTCACTTCCGGCTCCACTCCTCCTCACTTCCAGTGCAGTACTACAGGGTTCTGGAGTCCTGTCAGGGAAGCACAGGCATCTTAGAATAGCAGGAGGGTGTGAGCGAAGGCCTGGCCTCAGGGAGGAAGGGACTGACTTGGGCCAGGTCTCAGCCTGGCCCATGTTCAGGCGGCTGTCGAGGGGCAAAGGGGTGACAAGTGGGGGTGAAGTGGTCAAGTGGGGGTGACCACTTCAGGCTGTTTCTGAGCATCAAGAGCTAACTCAGCCCTCTCTCCTCCCTCCTTTCCTTCCTTCTTCCCTCCCTCCCTCTCTTTCTTCCTTTTTTCTCCTTCGCTTCTAGTGAATGCACTCAGGGAGTCCACTTTATCCATCCCTCCCTGACGTTTTTATAGCCAAGTCATTTTTAGGGACCCTGGAGAACCAGAGCACTTGCTATTCCTTGCTTTAAAGAACAGTTGGGTTCCCTTTAATATAAGGTAGAAATCAAACCAAATTAGATTTTACCTCAGAAGCCAGTTTCAACCGATCCTTTTGAATAATGCCATTCTATTATTATATATTACTTCAAGCTTAATAGAAAAAATTGATTAAAATGTGAGCCTTGTTCCTATCTAGCCTGGCTGAATGCCACAAGACGCATTAATTGAAAATGAATTTCCACAAACCAAATCAAGCATCATGAAGATGAAAAATGTACCTTTTTTCCTCCATTCCTTCATTGATTTTTCATTTTCCCCACTCAGAGCTTCATTTAGCAATTTCTCAGTTTCGTTTTGTTGTGGCCTTAATTCATTCCCCTCTCTTCCCCACACATGAGGTAATGTGCCCTGTCCCTCGACCTTCTTAAACTATTCTTCCCTGCTGCATTAATGTGGGGCAGATTCTGATCTTTCATATTTTTCTATCCATTCTTATTTTCTCTTTTTAAAAAGAAGCTAAGCTTTGTTATTTTTATTCTTATAGTTTTGTGGTGGCTTTTGTCAAGGAGAATGAACTTTAAAAATACAGTAACTGTGAAATCATAGCATTACAACACTTCCAAAATAGAATTAAGGGGAATATATATATATATATATATATATAAATATAATATAATATATCAATTATCTTTTTTTCAGTATGATATATGGGATCACACACAAATCCTATTTTGATGAGGAAAATACAGACAGCTGCCTGCCAGATCATAGAGGGATCAGTAGGTTGGGTTGGGCCACACCCTGGGCAGGGTGAGAGGAAGTAAAGGGAGAAGCCAGGAAGCTATGTGAGCTCAGGAAGGTTCCTTCCCCACCCATCAGCTGGATCTGGTGAGATCCAGCTCTCACTGGATCCTGAGGAGTTTTGCAAACGATAATGGGGATCTTTGAGTTATTCTTGTGAATTTTTCAAATTTTCAAATATGACAACATAAATTTCCCCTAAAAAGTGTCCAAGAGCTCATAGTAAAGTACCCTACTTCTTTATTTTGACCTAGCATTCATAACCTGGATAGTCTCATTTTGTTTAGGGACATTGACTGGCCATTACACATCTCTGATAATTGTTCATCTAATAGGGAGGCAAATTATTTTTCTTCATTATTGCAATTCAAAGTAGGGAGTTTTTGTAAGTGACAGTTTACAGGAAGGCATGGTAGAGCGGGTGCTGGGGACAGAGGTTGGGAGACTTTGGTCATGAATGTGTGGCATTTTGTGACTTGGGAGTATACACAAGCAGCCCCACACCCTGATCTCAAATATGTGTACCTGTGGGCCTCCACAGGCTTTCCTAAAATTAAGATGCACATAAAACAAATTTCAAAGAAAAGTGAACAATGATGTCATTAACTTGTGCAGTCTGTATTTAAAAAACTGAATTCTTTCCCTTACAATATTTTAAACAGTTTGATAAAATGTGATTATCATTTTGTTTTTTGTATATTTTTGCTATGAGACTTTTCAGGGAGGACACACTAAAAACATAGCCCTTCTTGGATTTTTCCCCCCACTTTTTTGTTAGTGTACAGTGGTTGTCAGGTTAACGGTTTCACTTTGGCAGACTTGAGCATGCACGTAACATATTTTAATCATTTCCCCCCCCACCTCTCGCACCACCCTACCCCCTAGTTTCACATTTTGGGATTCAATAGGTGTAGTATATGTTAATCATATTCATGCCCCCTGTGTCCACCTTTACAGCCCCTCTCCCTGCCCCTTTTATTCCCTTCCTCCTGGGGCGGGAGTGTGTGGCCAAGATGTGTGAGCAGGTGAGCCCACCTTGTCGGCCCAGCCTCAGGATGTCATTTGTTTTACAGACAGCTGTTTTCTGTGTGTTATCGTTTCCCAGCTGGTGAGAAAAACACTCAAGCTGGGTATGGTGATGCACATCTGTAATCCCAGCACTCTGGAAGGTTGAAGCAGGAGGAGGGCAAGTTTGAGGCCACAGTCTGGCCAACTTAGCAAGACCTTGTGTCAAAATAAAAAATGAAAAGGGCTGTGGGTGTAATCCAGTAGTAAAGTGCCTCTGGGTTTGATCTGGTACTAAAATTGCACAAAGAAAAGAAGAGAAATGATACTCAAAGTGCAATTTCTGAACAACCCATATAACCGCTAATATTTAATGCTTACTTGTGGTATTTCCTTATTAACTTCTCTTCACAGCCCAGGGTGTTCAGTACTGAGTTAGTCTCCCCAGTCTTGTACAATTGAGTACACATGACCTAACTCTAACTGTAGAGCTGTATTGTTTCCTGACGTCTAACGTGAAGTGGAAGTGGCCCTGCTCTGTGCATTCCTAGTGTGTGTTGGGGAGGGGGGGATCTCAGAAGGTTGAGAAGTGTCACAACTTCCAGGGTTGCATGCAATCAAAAACAGAAGCTCACTAAGTTTTTGTACAAATTTGTTTTGCCTGGTTGACAGAGCTCTGTTTGAGACAAGTTGGGAAGAATCCGTTCCGGATAGCAGTCTGTTTGCAAAGCAGTTTATAAACTGGGTGGTATGCTGGGCTGTGCACATACATCAAGGTGAACTCACCTCCCAAAAGGGGTGATCTTTTATTTAAGATAATTGATAGGGGGATTCCGGATTCCATGCAGGGAGGGGGTAAAGCAGTGGCACAGGTGTAGCCTCCCGGGTTTAGAGACAAGCCAGCCAGGCAAGTTAGGAGGTGACTGAAACGGTCATGGAGGCAGGACTGCAGCGTGTGCAGAGGACAGGGTGGCCTAAGTGTGGGGCTTACTAGACGACAGACTGGGCAGAAAAGGAAGGTGGGATGACAGGGGACTGAGGCCATAGACTTCAGGTGCCACACCGGAGGTTGGGACACTGAGGGTTTTTGAGTAAAAGACAGACTTCTCAGCATCTCTGGGGCCTGGACGACTGTGTGGTCAGCAGTCAGGCGACTCCAGTGTTGTGTGCTTATCTCAAGCCTCCTGAGCAGGTGAGTCAGTTGTGGCTAAAGAGAAGAAAGCTACCATCGGTTTTAAGAAGCTAGAACTTTCACTCCCCTGTCCCTTTTTAAGAATCCAGCCACCCTAGAGTCTTAAGAGACTCAACATCCTACATGATCTGTGAGGCCCCAGAACATACATTCAGTTTGAGTGCCAAAGAAACATGCTTATCAGGACAAAATTAGAGAAATTCTATTAACATTGGTGAAAAGGGTCCACATTTCGTCAAGGTATCGTTTCCCTTGTTCTATGAAGGGGTCTTGCTACATAGCTGTGTAGTGTTTAAACTTAGCTGTCTCACAAGATCACGTCCATGTGTGAATCACCCAGGTGAGGCCTGAAAGTGTGCTTCCGACTTAGTACTTATTAGCAACCTGAATTGAGCCAGTAAGCTAGGTCATTTACCACCACCTGGTGACAGCCAGACAAATTGCAGCTTCCCAAAGAGGAAATAAACCTCCAGAGGGTCAGATTTACAAATTTAAAACACATCAAGAAGCGACAGCAGAGGTGCCTAATGGATTTCACTTGCATACTAGCTGGGCAGAACCCTGGATTTGGAAGTGGCCCCTGATGCAGGAGTTCTTTGAGGGCACAGAGTCAGCAAGGCTGTCTTGGTACAGCTGGGTCCCCAAGAGCCTGTTCCACACCACGTTGCCCCTGCAAAAGGGGCAAAAGTGATGGATTGTGTAAAGATGGACAATTGAACTCACTGATTCATTCGTTGTCGAACAATACAAAGATGACCAAGGTCTTCACTCTCAGGAGGTCACAGTCTACAGAGGGAGAAATGCCACTATAGGCATTCCTCGTTTAAGAACTGAGTTCAATTCCTGTGACCAGGTTGTTAAATGAATTAGTGACTCAATGAGGAATTGTATATAGCATGCACATTACAATAGTCACAACAAAGAAATGGTCCAAGGAAACTCCAACCTGATAACTTTGCTTTTATTTGCATAACTCTTCCATTCAGTATTATAAATGTATAATAGAACATGAAACTACGGCATTGCACTGTACAGCACAATCAGCAAAAATTATAGTACTGTAGAAGAAGGCACTATAAGGCTGCACTGTCCCTCATGCTCCAGCATTGTATTTTATTTTACTTTATTTATTTATTATTATTTTTTTTTGGTACCGGGATCAAACTCAGGTCCTTGTGCTTGTGCAGCAGGCAGCAAAACCACTGAGCTAAATCCCCGGCCCAGTGTTCCTGCGTTATAAGTCTGAATGTGCTCATAAATCCAACAGCACGCCTCAGTAGTAAGTCCAACAGTCAAACAGGTGGGTCGTTAAATGAGGAATATTTACAGTCATATAATAAATAGTAGCTCACTTTTGAGCGCTTCTCAGGTACTTGGTGCTACAAAGGACAATATTCAAGACTTTCTAGAGTAGTCAGAAATAACACCATTTTCCATACTAACGTGTGGTTTGGACACTGTAGGAGGAGCTGGAGTTGGGAGTCAGATGTCACTGGCCTGGGGTCAGACCCAGAGTGTGCTGTTTCAGAAACTGGTGCCTCACATGAGAAAAGGCATGGGATGTGATCTGGGGCAGCACTGCTGGGAGTGGACATCGGGGTTCAGACTTGGCCCCTTTGGAGGGTGCGTGGGGCTAGGCTCTGCCGAACACACTTTCCTTCTGATTCAAACAAGTCCGACCTGGTCACAGATTATGAGACAAGATGCCTTTGTAAGAAACGTTCAAGGACGGGACAACTGCGTGCACGGTCAGTACAGCCACACAGGCGCCTCAGGAAGCATCATTTGCCGGAAACCATTAGGCTGTTGTCAGAGTGTCTGCACCCCAAATCCTCCTCCTGGCCTCTTCTTTCGCCCCAAAGCAGGGGCCTTACCAGTGCTTACCAGCAGCTCCTTCCTGCTGGTGTCTTTGCTTTGTATTGATTTACAGACCTTCCTTGTATGGGGGTGGATCCTGGCTCCAGGACACTCCTCGGTGACCAAATCTGAGTTCCTTATACAAAATGACCAAGTGCTAGCACAAATCCTATGGGTATCCTCCCATGTATTCTAAATCATCTGTAGATCACTTATAATACCTGATGTCAATGCCACGTGAATAGTTGTTATTATGTTTAGAGAATGATGACCGGAAAACAGTCTGTACGTTTTGGTACAGACACAGGTTTTAATTTGAATATGTTAAATCAGCTGTTTGAATCCAAGAATGCACCACCCCCTGTATTTTAGGGCTGACTGTATTTTTAAGCTAAAATCCAGGGCACAGCAATGAGCAGCATCCTGTCCACATCCTCCTGTGAGTGGGTCTTGCCTGTGCTCTTGAAGTACCTCGCTTGCCTTCTCTAACTCACAAGTCACCGCGTCCTTCAGCAACCTCAAAACCTGTGCAGTGAAATCACCTTTTATGTTTTTTGGTTAAATGTCATTCCTCAGTATCTTGGAACCTTTTAATGAATTCCAGTGCCTATTGTGGCTGTCATTTAAAGATTTTTAAAAGTCAGTTAAAATCTTAATACTGTAGAAAGGAAAGGAAAAGGAGCGTTTGAAACTTATTCCTATAAAACTGTAGAAAACTCACCCGAACTCTTTCCCCCGGCAATCTCCTTTCAACCCAGAATTATTTCCATTTAGCTAACCCCTCGTCTCGCTTTTGCTTTCACCATGGCAAACGTTTGTTTTTCTGTACCCTGAGACCTTTTGGTAAATAAACACTTTTCCATTTTGCAATCTATTTTGCTTTTGGTGTTTCTGTACTATACTCCATCAGATTGATATTTCACAATTTACTGCTCATTCCTTTAGTGCTTGACATTAAGGTTAGTTCCATTTTCTCTCGATTATAAATAATGGGAGCAAGAACATCTTTATATATACAGCCTTTTTCCTATGTGTGAATTAGATCCTTAGGATAAATTCCCAGGAGTGGGATTAGTGGGTCAAAGGGTTTGAGCAGCTTTATGGCTCTTAATATTTATTGCTAAATCGCTGTAAGGGTCATTCTAATTTACAGTACCACCTGCAACACTGTGGCATGTCCATTGCTCCAGCCCTGCACTGGCCTCTCTTTGTCTCCAGTTGGGGCCAAGTTTACTATTATGAAAGGGTAACTCGTTAATGTTTTTATTGGTAATTTATTTAATTATTATCAATGGACATGTTTTCATCAGTGTATTTCTTATGTTCTATTTTGTGTGGTTTGATTTTTTTTAATCAGGGGATTATATTTTTTGATACCACATGGAATTTGAAAATATTTTACAGTGAAAATGTCACATGCTCTCAGAACAGAGAGAATAATCAAAGAAGCCCAATAGACTCTACCCACGTGCAACAAATAGCGAGACTGTGTGTGCCGTATTAGCTTTACTTACTCCTGTTTTTCCCTCTTTTCTTTCTTCTGTGTAGCATTTTAAAGCAATACTCAGACATTCTGCCTGTGTTTCTTATATGCTTCACTGTGTGCCTCTAAAATGTAAACTTTAATATCATCCCAATGCCATCATCACAGTTAATAAAATTAACAATGATTCTGTGGTCTTATTTAATGCCAGTCTGTAATAAAATTTTCCAGTGGTTTTTTTTTGATGCTTTGTTCCCGTTGGCACACATTATAATTGCTTTTGGTTGTTAAATTCTAACGTGTCTTAATCTAGGATACGCCACCCCTGTTGTCCCCCTCTGCTTTACCCCTGTGGGGCCACTGACTGCAGGACCTGTGTCAGTTATCCTGAAAAACTTCCCATGTCCTGACAGCATCAAGCATGTCCAGGGTATGCTAGACAGTTCTCATTCTGGAGCTGACTTTTCATTCCCTTATTGGCTCTAGAAGCTTGATTAGCTCAAGCTTTATTTGGGGGAGGGCAAGAATACCTCATGGGTGGTGGTGCTGTGTGCTTCATTTTGAGTCACTTTGGAGCAGGCGCTGACGGCTTGTCCCCCCTTGGGGGACGCTGATGATGAATGGAGCAGGTGGTGACATAGCCCAGGACATAGCCGTGATGCCCCTCATCAGCTCCCACCCTCAGCGTCTCATCTGTGATGATGGTGGTTGAATCAGTGTTTCATAGAGATTGCAAGGGCATAATTTTCTTACTCTGTCATTCTCATTGATTAACTGGAATTCTTTGGTAAAGTAAAAATTTTCCCTCATAAACTAGGGATTGTTACAGTCCCAAAATGCAGCCTATACAAGAAAGGCAAGATGAATGCTTTATTCTTTTTGTTCTTCAGTTGCTGATGTTTTGTCAATTCCAGTGGTATACAATGAGTTGTCGCTTTTTTTCCTAAGAATTATGAAATACTCATGTTCTTCACTATTTACATATTCAATGTGTTTTACTCAGTCACATTCATTTATTTTTGGGGTGCTCAAATTGTCCTACCTTTGGCCCAAGGGAGACCTTTCATTGATTCCATCTTCTCCACCTGAGTTCCCCCCTACCCATTGGTAACTATTACTCATTAGGGTTTTGTCTTTATGTTTCATATGCAAATATACATGTGTTTATAAGTCCCTACCTTACACCCAAACTAGTGCACTACATGTAAGTCAATGTATGTTTTTCACCTCAGTGTCTGAGCAGCCTTACAGTCACCACTCTTAGGATGTGGCCAGTTGAACCAGCCACTTAACTGCTAGAGTTTCGCATTATTTTGTGTTTTCTAAAACACAAAAACTCTGTGTCCAAGTCATCTTTTTTTCATCAAGTCATTTTTTATTTTGGCCAATGTATCTTTGTGATGTGTTCTTAGTAATGGGATTGCTAAGTCAGAGAGTAAATGCATATGTACTTTTTCTAGATGTTGCTAGGCTCCCTTCCACACGAATTGTGCTCTTCTGCTGTGTGAATGCTGAACACTAACATGAAATATTGTTGGAAAGTCAGTGTTGCTCCTGAACCTACACACTGCTCTCACCATTGTTCAAAGACATGACGCAACACAAGAACCCTGGTCTGGTTCGACTAGGAAAACATGATGTATGAATGGAAAGGCAAGGAGAGTCCAAGATGGAGCACAGTGTATAATCAAAGGTGGCAGCCCAGGGTGGGTCTGTAGGTAGCTCTGCCTCATTATTTCAAGCCTCATGAGTCTGTGGCCCTCTGAACTTCATTAGCACTTGCAGCAAACCTTTCCCCAATCCAAACCTTTTGGCCCCTGGTTGAACAGATCTGAATGCACCAACAGGAGTAACAGAACTGATGTTTGAAATGCAGGCTGCCTGATAAATTCAAGCCAAATAATTATTTTTTGTGAAGTTGTAATTGCACTTCTCAAAGCATGTTCCCTAGGTTGTCTCTGGGACGTTAGTAAGGGTCACAAAGCACCCTCAGAGTGGAGATGCTGGGCTGAATCATCCTAATAGGATGGATCCTGATTCTTACTTCCTCGGCCACAGCAATCCCTTTCATAGAACATCTCAGATCAGGTGGTTCCAAGAAGCATGGAGAACCTGTGTGCAGTTTCCATTCAAATGACACCCAGGGGCCTCAAGTCTACATTTTTAATTAACAATTTCCATTTGTTTCTTTCTAGATTGAATCATTAAAGAAGAAGGTGCAACAGAAACAGCTCTTAATATTGCAGCTTCTAGAGAAGATATCTTTCTTGGAGGGAGAGGTAAGAACAGTGGCTCTGTTGTCAGTGTCCTCTGCCATTACGTTTTATGTGGCAGATCCTGCCACCAACACGTAATTAAGACTATGACACTTTCCTGGCCTTGTAAAATTGATTGAAGGTTAACTGCCAGCTCTGTGCATGAGGCTCGGGTGGCTCCTTTTGCTTCACTTTTTTCGCTCTCCTCCCTCCAGCTTGCTGCTCGACTCTGCTTTTTGGCTCTACTTTGTCTCTGTGAAGAATTTTCTCAGCAAATCTGATAAGTAGCATGGACAATTGCCCACATTTGTATGGTGCTTTGCAATCTGGGAATATTTTCATGTACATTCTTCATGTGATTTTCTCAGCAATTTTAAGAGAGGCAAGACAGGATTATTATTTCTGTATGAGCAACAGAGGCAGAGAGAAAGTGGTCTTGCCCAGGTCACCCGCTTAGTAAATGCAGGATCCCAACTGAAAAATAGACTCTTAATACAGTGCTCTTCTATAGGTTGAGTAAACACATCTTACAGCTGACCTAATTTGTCCTAAAACTTTAGGATATTTAGTTTTCTTGACTCTCTGGCTTTTTGAAAGTCATTTAGAGATTTTGCACAGGTTCCAGAAATAGAAATTATGGGTTTGGAAGAACCTTAGGAGGTTAGGTATTCATCGAAGGAGAAGCCAAAATCTATTTGTTCCTAATGGCTTTTTACTAGGAACTTGGCATTGAGCCTCTTCCTTTGAAGACAGCATGAAAAGCTGGTCTGCCAAGTGCCTGTCCTTGATTCTGCCCCTCATAGCATCCCTCCCCAGCAAAGGGCCCTGGAGATAGCAGTGCAGCAGGGAGAGAGGAGGAAACAACATTTACGGGGAGCTTAGTGGGGTGGTGGGACTGCTAGTCACTCTCCATGTGTTCTGTGGTGTGCAGACATTCAGGGTAGGATCAGACTCACCCAAGTGTGGATGCTGGGTCTGCTGCTTACTGGCTGAGTGATGCTGCAGAAAACTCCTTATAATCATAAAATGGGGACCTCGCTGCACCCCTGTGGTGAGACAGTGAAATACAAATATCCGGAAAGTGCTTAATACATACTAAGCACTCAACTTTTAACTTATCATTGTTCCTCTTTATTAAAAGGGACATGCTCCGATTCGATTATATTGCCTAGTTTTATAAATGGGGAAGCTGAGGTTCAGGGACATTAGGATGCACCCAAGGTGGTGGTAGAGATGAGTAAGCCTGGATCCAGAGCTGCCCTTAGCTGCCCTGTTTTCTGGGTCTTCATTTTGGCAGCAGTCGTAACCAGCAGCCCCTCACGACCCACAGGTAGCAGGCTCATGGTGCGAGAGTCTCAGTATCTTGAAGCTGAGTATTTCCTGGTGTCTATTCCTCCACTCCCTGTTGTGCTTCCCGGGCTCAGCACCAGCCTTAGGAATGAATGGTAGAGATCCAGAGTGCTGTCCTGGCCAGGGCCCAAGAGCCCAGGAGAGGAGAGGAGGAGAGGGCAGGGGAGGGGAGAAGAGGGGAGGAGAGGACAGAGGTCCACTGGCGAGGCAGAGCCAGCGTCCCTCAGGCTGGGCCGCTCAGCAAGCTCACGTCTGGACTGCAGTGCCTGCGTCTTACACACAGGCCTCTTGTCCCCCAGAATGATGCCACCCTGCTCCTTTCAAAGCCATGGATTTCAGGACTGCACAGAGGGTCCCTGGCCACTGAGCTGCTTCCTCCTGGCTAGTGGGCTGAGATTAGCCATGGAGGGGATCTGTGAGCACAGACTCACAGTCTCCATGGAGCCTGGAGATCCTACCATTAAAACTTTACTAGCATATCCATTCATTTGATTCCACAGTTTTAGCTAAGGGTTCTGGGTTTAGATCCTGGCTCCTGCTCTGGTCTTAGGACTTTTACCTTCTTAAGCCTCAGTTTCAATGTTTGTGAAATGGGTATTATCACACCACTTGAAAGGAGGTTTACAAATAGTAAATGAAGTAATGTATGCAAAACATTTAGAGCAGTGCTTGATATAGTGTGAAAAATTGACAAATGATAATTCTTTCTTGATTTATTGGCATTTTGAAGACTTAAATTCTTAGCTACATTCTGCCATTTTCCATACAGGATGCTGGGTGTCTTAGTTATTTTTCTCATTGCTGAGACAAAATACTCGATATCCAGAGTTAAAGGAGGAAAGGTTTATTTGGCTTGCAGTTTGTAGAGGCTTCAGTTCATAGTTAGCTGGCTCAAAGGCAAGGTGGCATGGCACAGGGACATTGCAGAGGAGAAACTGTTCATAGCAGGCAGAAGGCAGCAAATCAGGGAAGTAGCAAGCAGCAAGCAACAAGCAGTGACTCTCTTGCTGTCCCTTATATCTTATCCAGGTTACCCACCCTTAGGGTAGGTAGAACTCACACCCAGGGTGAGGCAGCCTTAATCCTAGCATCACACTGTGAGTTAATCCCAGCATCACATCCTTGATCCCAGCGTCACATGCTCTGGATCCAGCCACCTCCAAAAAGTCCCACCTATGACTTCATGAGGCTTTGAGAGGACATCTAGATACAAGCCATTCCAGTGGGCAAATAATACCACTAACAACTAGGCTCTGTTACTTCAGCTTTACAAGGGGCAAGAGGGCAGCAGAGTACTTGGATCATCTCTGCATTACTTTTATTTTTAGAGTTTGAAAACTTTGTTGGTTTTTTTCCCCCAAATCATCTGAGGACATTCAATAGACAGCCCAAGAGAAAACTCTGTACCTGATCTTGGGTTCACAGGAAAGGCCTGGCTTTTCCCAACATCATGACTGGCAGTTGAAGACCTTTCTTTCCTTTTAAAAGGGAGAATATGGAAGTAATTAATTCATTTCTTAGATTTATCATTTACTCTTACCTGTAGTTTTGCTGTTGTATTTTTTGTTTTTGTGGTTCTCGGGGTGGAACTCAGGCTGTTGTGTACTCTAGACAATCATTCTACCTCCGAACTACATGCCTGGCCCCTTACCTGTGTTTAAAGTTATCAGATTCTACATAAACACAACACACCACACACACACACACATACACTCACACACATCTCAGAGAGACACACTAGATTCCTAAAAGCTTACTCTTGCCTGGCTCTGTCAGATTCCATTTTCATCAACTGATTTAAAATCTTCCCAGTAACAAAAATATGGCCATTCTTTTTTAAAATTTATTTATAACAGTGTTTCTGTTTACCCACCTTCTGGAGAAGAAATTTCTCTATTTCTGATACTAAAAATGTTTCTCAAATAAAACAACAAGCATATCTTCATGAGGTTGATCAGCTTTCTGAAACCTATTCCATCACACTTTTCTCTGCTGAAAATCCTCAACTCACAGCAAAGTTCGTGGCAGAGGAGAGGAGTCACACGTCTTGGTTTTGTTCATCCTGCATACATAACGTGTGCTGTGTGGCACATAACCTCTCAGCATGCCTGTGATGCGTGCCTAGGACTGTCATTGATTTTCCTTTGTGACACTGGGGCTGCAGCACCAGGCACCAGGACTCCCATATATATTTTATTGGTCACAATTTTTATTTAATGTGTGCTACGGCTCCTGGCCCGTTGCTCCCCTGAGCCAGAGGGGAGCTGGAGGTGGAGGGAACGCCATACATTTGCGACATTATTTCCCCAACATGCCCAAAGGAGCCACATCAGATTCTTCCTTCCTGGGAGGCACATGAGCCTCCCAGTCCTTGGGCCATATCCGTTTTATGTGCAGACACAAGGTGGTGGTATTTGAAAGCAGGAAACGGCTATGGTTTGGTGTGCAGTCCTGTGGTTCTCCACCACTCCACACTGGTCTTCGAGGCTGGGAAGCAGGTGTTCTTTGTTTTACTCTGTGTCAAGTCCTATTGATTTGATTTTAAAGTATGTCCGCTATCTGTTCCTCCCTCTCTGTGTTCCTCAGCTACCAGACTTCAGTCTCTCATTACCTTCTAGTTTTTTCCTTACTGACTTCATTGTGCATAATTTATACAAATAAACTGCTTCTGTTGAAAGTGTACACAAGTTGAGTATCCTGTATCTAAGACTTGTGGGACCAGAAGTATTTTGGTCCTAGTGTTTTTGATTTTTGGAATATTTGCATAGACTTTACTGGTTCAGTATCCCTGTTCAAAAATCCCAAATTGGAAATGCTCCAGAATCTGAGACTTTTTGAGGAGCATACCAGTGCTGAAAAGTTTCCTTTTTTTTTTTTTTTTTTGTATCAGGGATTGGACTCAAGACCTTGTGCTTACGAGACAGGTGCAGTGCCACTGAGCTAATTCCCCAACCCAAAGTTTCAGGTTTTTAAGCATTCTGGATTGAAGATTTTTGCATTAGAGATGCCTAGTAGCACCAGTGAACAGCCACCACAATAGAGATACAGAATGTGTCTGTCACCCCCAAAGGTTCTCAGTTTCCCTTTGTATCTGTCTCTTTATTCACACCCACTAGGCACCCCCTGCTGTGTCACTTTTTGTCACTGCAGATGTGTTGACTTATATAAATGGAATCATGCAGTATGACTGCTCTGTGCCTAGCTCCTTTTATTCAGCATAATGATTTGACACGTCTAATTTGTGTACAGTCCTTTTATTGCAGAGTACTGATCATCCCCTGAATACATCAATTTATCCATTCACTCATTGATATACATTTGAGTTATTTCCACTTCAGGACTCTGGAGAATAAAGCTGCTATGAACATTATTGTACAAGTCATCATGTATATATATGTCTTTTTTCCTCTTAGGTAAATTCCTAGTAGTGCAGTAGCTGAGAGATAGGGTAGGAGTAGATTTTTCTTTTTAAGAGACCTGTCAAACAGTTTTTTAAAGTAGGTGTAGCTTTTTATATTCCTGCTAACAGTTTGAGCTTACCAGTTTCTCTACATCCTCATCTTGTTTTGGAAGATGTACCCTTCCCAGGGTGTGTGTAGTGGTATCTGATCATGGTTTTAATTTACATTTCTTTGGTGACTAGTGATATTCAGCATCATTTCTTACTGAGCATCTTTTCATGACTTATTGGCCATTTATAGGTCTTGTTTTTGAAGTATCTGTTCCAATCTTTTACCCTTTATTACACTGACTATTTGATTGAATTCTAATAGATTATACAATTCTTTGTTTTGAGGCAGGGTCTTGCTATGTAGTTCAGCCTGGCTTTGGACTCACTCTATAGCCCAGGTTGTCCTTGAACTCAAGGCAATCCTTCTGCCTCAGCCTCCTGAGTGCTGGGATTACAGGTGTGCACCACCATGCTTGGCAAGAATTTTTCTTTTAATTTTTAAAATAACTTTATTATCAAACACACACACACATACAAAAAATTAAAACCATTCAAAGAAGAACAATGCAAGGGGAAAAAAACTACAATAATATTCAAATACAGTAGAACTCAAACAAAACAAAACTGAAAAGCACTTAAGCATTTTTCCATATAACTTAAAAAAGCACCTCAAGCACCAACAAGACACCAGAAGATGTGATTTGTTTCAGAAAGATCCCCTAAACCAACACTGAACAAATAATGATCTGGAAAAAAACTCTGGTTAGTTAGCAGACTCCACATAAGCCAAGCTTCTCCCTAATTTAAATTTCGATGCAGTCATATGACACACAATGGAATCACGATCTGAGATTAGGCCATTTCATCCATGTGTATCTTTAATTTCACTTTCAGTTTCTCACACTAGAGAAATTATTTGTTATTTACACATGTGTGTCCTATTTATTTCACTTAAGAGGATGGCTGGCCTCAATATGCATTCATTTAGCTATAAATGTCTCTAGTTTCTCATTCTTTATGGCTGAGAAGTACTCCATTTTATAAAAAAAAAACACATTTTCTTTGTCGAGTTTCCAGTTGATGGGCACTTGGGCTGTTTCCAAGCTTTCGCTATTACAAACTGTGCCGCTATAAACATGGGTGCACATATATTGCTGTGGTATGATTTTTTTAATTCTTTTGGGAAGATACCCAGCAGGGGGATAGCTGGGTCGAATGGGACCTCTAAGCCTAGTTCTTTGAGGTATCTCCATACTGATTTCCACAGTGCTTGCACCAGTCTGCACTCCCACCAGCAGTGGAGAAAGGTTCCTTTGTCCCCACACCCCTGCCAGCATTTGTTATTAGATGATTTCTTAATAGCAGCCATTCTTTCTGGGGTGAGGTGGAATCTCAGTGTTGTTTTCGTCTGCATCTCTCGAATGACCAGTGATGTTGAACATTTTTTCATATATTTATTTGCTGCTTTTAATTCTTTGTCTGAGAAATGTCTCTTCATTTCAGATGCCCATTTTTGAATTGGGTCTTTGAATTTGGTGGGTCTGCTTTTTTTCAGTTCTTTATATATTCTAGACAGTAATCCTTTGTTTAAGGTACTGTTGCTGAAAATTTTTTCCCATATTGTAGGTTGTGTCTTAGCTCTGTTGGTGGTTTCTCTTGCAGTACAGAAGCTTTTTAATAAGATAAGATTCCAGTTGTTGATTCTTTGTGCAAGTTCCCATGCCACTGAGGTTTTGTTCATAAAGTCTTTTCCTATACCAATATCTTCAAGAGTTATACCTAACTTATCTTCCAGCAAATTTAGTGTTTCTGTCCTAATATTTAAATCTTTAATCCACTTAAATCTTAATTTAGTGCATGGTGATAGGTATGGGTCTAGTTTTAATCTTTGGCAGGTTGAAATCCAGTTTTTCCAACATCATTTATTAAATAGGCTATCTTTTCTCCAATGAGGATGGTTGGTTCCTTTGTCAAAGATGAGTGACCATATCTGTAGTTGTTTCTGCATCTTCTAATCTATTCCACTGATCCTCAGGTCTGTTTCTTTGCCAGTACCATGCTGTTTTTATCACAGTAGCTTTGTAGTATAGTTTCAAGTTGAGGATTGTAATACCCCCAGCCATATCTCTATTCTTGGCAAGAATTCTTATTTGGGATCCAGTCCTTTGTCAGATATATGTACCATGAACATTTCTTCATTCTGTAAACTTGCTTTCCTTTCATTTATTTGGTAAATATTGGACAGATTTTTATTTTTATGAAAGTTCAGTTAATCATTTTTTTCTTTTATGATTTATGCTTTTTGTGTTCTGAGAGATCATTGCCTACTACAAGGTCACAGAGACCTGCTCCTGTCATTTCCTTTAAGAATTTTTTTTTTTTTTGTACCGGGAATTAAACTCAGGTCCTTGCACTTGCAAGGCAGGCAGTGGAACCACTGAGCTAAATCCCCAGCCCTCCTCTAAGAATTTGATATGAAATTCTTTCTTTTTCCTTTTCTTTCCCGTTCCCTTCTCCTCTCCTTTGCTCTCCATTTTCCTCTCCTCTTCCCTCTTTTTTGATCAGCCTAGCTAGAAGGTTATCTATTTTACTGATTTTCTGAGACATTAAAATAGCTTTTGGCTTTCTTGATTTTTTTCCTATTGTGCCTGTCTGTTTTCTGTTTCACTGAGTTTTGGTAAGGTATTCTTTCTAATTATTTTGGGATTGCTTTGCTCTTTTCTTATAGCTTGTTGAGATAGAACTTTAGGTAACTGATGTTAGACATTTTGTTGTTCTTAGAGCCATAAATGTCCTTTTTAGAGCCTAAGCTCTCCTTCAGCAGTGTCCTACAGCTTCAATATTATATATTTTCATTAACACTCAGTTCAAAATATTTTCTAATTTCTGTGAGATGTTTCTTTGATTTATGCATTGTCCAGAAGTGTTGTCTTTAACTTACCTCTTCTCACCTAATTTCACGTACTGTCTGATGCACACTAATTTTTTGCTGATTGCATTAAATTGTCATAAATATACTTTAAAAAAATTGCTGTGTTTCTGTGGGTGGCTGATGTGCTCCCATGAAATAAAAGAAAGGATTTGGGGACACATGTCCACCATTCATTGTGTTCAGCTGGGGCACGTTTGCTAACTTTGCCTCTTATGCCCCCTTGCAGTAGGTCGTAGATGCAGTGTTCTGTGAAATCTCATGGCTGAAGTCTTTACACTGAGAAACAATAAGGCCATGGGGTTGCTAGAGTTTCCAACCTCTTCACAGTAGTGTTTCCCTGCAATAACCCAGCACCGTGCATCTATACTGAGAATGGGGCAGTAGATGCAGAGCCCAAAGATCTGTCAGAGCTTGTTAGCTGCTTGGGAGTCTGGAATGCATTCTCTTATATCACTTCCCGTTTATCAGAAAGGATCCATAGTTTTTATGTCTGTCAGAAGGGATCCACAGTGTTTATACTACTTCCTGTTTATCAGAAGGGATCCATAGACCTTTAATGCCATAGAACACAGGCTTGTTGGAGATTACTGCTTTGCTGCTTGGCATCACTCATGGCGGGGGGGGCACTGAGCTGTAACTCTCATTTTTTCTTTCAAAGCTCAAGCTACTGTTTCTATAGAACTTTTACTTTTCCACATGCTACCTAATGTCTTGGTCTAGTGCCTCAGCTTCAACTCCAAATTAAAAAGTAGAAAAAGCAGGGCCAGGGATTTAGCTCAGTGGTACCACACTTTCCTAGAAAGTGCAAGGTCCTAAGTTCAGTCCTGGTACTACAAAAAGAAGAAGAAGAAGAAGAAGAAGAGGAGGAGGAGGAGGAGGAGCAAATACCTTAATATTGTCTAGTTATGTGAATGATATGCTAATTGTAAAAGTATCTAAGCATTTATTTATTCAATAAATTTTATTTTGTATCTCCTACTTGTCATTCATCAAGAATTCACCAGGAAGATAGATATAGTCATTACCTCTTGAAAAATTAATATATATGTATTATTCATAGATATCATTGTATATGTATATATTTTCAAAAAGGCATCTGAAATTCTCAATACAGGAAGATAACCATTGTTAGCTTCTTCCTGAAAGTTTTCTTGCCCTTTAAGTTTAAGATACCATCACTTCATCTATTTTCATTTCAATATCCTCAACTTTCTTGTTCCTTTGTTGTTCATTTTCCTCATGGGACAAATTTTCAATTCCTGAGCATCTAATCATCCACCTATGTAATGTTTGCTTCTGGCCTAAAAAAAAAAAGAAGAAGAAAAAGAAAACTGTTCAGAATGCTAATTTTAGTCCCAAGGAGCTTGTTCTATTTTATATGTTTGAGATTCTGAATTTTCCACACATATGAAATACGAATTATTAAGTTATAGAGGTATTTCCCACTAAATTAAATTAATAGACTCACTCATTTTATAGTTTTAATGAGAGAGTGTTAAGAGTTGAGCTGGACCTTGTTTATAATGGCAAAGAAGCGATAAATATCTAAATAAATTCCTATCAATGAGATTCATGCAATGGAATGCGGTGAACCAATTAAACTAATTACTGATGTAATGTATTGATGTAATATAAACTAATTAGAAACTAATTCTAATAAACTAGAAAGATATCTACAACAAATTGTTGACCAAAGAAAAAGCACATTATAGTAAGTGCACTAGAATATGCATGTATAGTGGATACTAAGATATGCTGTTTTCATTTATATAAAATTTCACTTATGTAAAATTGAATATACAGTAAGCATACAAACAAGAAACTATATGGATTTGATTGCCTCAACCTCTGCTGCATTAGTTCTCAACAAATACATTGTTTTGTTTGAATAAGGAGTTATGTGTGATAAAGTCATGGGGGAAATCAGATAATACATATAAATTGTATTATGCATATTTGTCAGGAAACATACTTGGTTTACTAAAAGTACTATTTCCCTCCTCTCCAGAATAATGAACTTCAAAGCAGGTTGGATTATTTAACAGAAACCCAGCCAAAGACTGAAGTAGAAACCAGAGAGATTGGAGTGGGCTGTGATCTTCTACCCAGGTATTTAGGAATTTCCTGTTTTTCTCACTCAAATTCTTCTTTGACTTAAGAAAATACTTTACCGGGGTGTTATTAACAGAATTGCATTCTTTCTACCAAGAATGTTTCTGGAGATCTAAGTGGTAGCTGCTGAGGGCTTGGACTGGTTTTTGTGGGAACAGCTGCATTGGGCAGGGAGGGGCTGTGGGTAGGAAAGGAGGGCCAGGCAAGGCCACTCCAGAGGGAGACTGATCTCATCAGTGAGTGTGGGCATTTCTTTATTCATTCATTTATTCAGCAAATGGCCATAACTACCTTCCTGTCCCAGACGGGAGGCTGCTGACAGGTGTGGGTCCTGCCCATAGCAGAGTCTGGAGGGACAGACAGACATGTGACAACTGTGTGAGAGGGCATACAAGGTGCCTTCATGGTACAGCAGAGGCAGGCTCTAAATCTGGAGCCAAATTCATCTGTCTTCAGAACTGTAGCAGAGTACTCGGGAGCAGGGGATGTGGTTCATACATAAATGATGTGCTTCCATCACCCACACACATGTGACAGTGACAGCCTGGTTTGCTCAGTTCTACTCCTGGGGTAGGACTGGGTCCCTCCTGAGTGAGATGCGAGGCAGGACCTAGGAACCTGCCCTCCAAGACTCACTGTCTGTTTTTAGGTGCATGCAGTGTGCTTGCCCTAGGGATCATGAAACAAACTTACTACAAGGGTGCTAATTACACATCACTTATTATTTAGGTGATTGGGGTCATGAAATGCCTGTGTGTCCTGTTGCAGGAGGGGACTTTTCTACAGGCAGGACATTTCTGGGTACTGTGCTAGTTATGAGCAGTCTGGAAAAACTGAATCCTGGAAACTTGAGTGTCTCCATCTGAGGGGAGGAGTGATGAGCCCATGGCTAAACTGAGAGGTGGAATATTTGGTTCCAGCCTGCCCAGACCAGCAGGTCATTCTTAATGGGGCCGCAGTTTCCTGATCTGTAAAGTCTGTGATTTGACCAAGTGACTTCTGAGGTCCTCAGCGTTTCTAATGGGAAGACCTCATCTCCTGACTTTACCTTTTTAATTCATTACTGATGGCTTTTGCTGCTGTTGTTGCTTTTATTAAAATGAGACACTTGCTGTTCTCAAATAACTTACCCAAACCAGCACCAAGCTCTTTCTTTGACAATATTCTCATTTCACGTTGCTCATCTTCTAGTAAAAAGAAGGCGATTTTATCATTCTGATACAATTAACAGAAAAATGTTTAAGAAAAGAAAGGAATACATAAACTCTGGTTCTCATCCATATGTGGTACAGCATACATGATACAGATATAACCAAAGAGAATAATCAGTTGTGTTCAGTGGCTCCTCTTAAAATATAAATACTTTGGCCATTTCCCCTCCTTTTTATTTTTCAAGAACCAAGTGGCTTAGTCCACTCTAATTGCCCACATAATAAATTTTGCTTGGCTAAGACGGGTACAAAACTATGTCTGAAACCAATAAATTGTTTGTTTTCTAATCCCCGAATTTTGGCTTAAAACTAGCTTTTCAATTTGTATGCCCAAGTACCGCCCAAGGCAAACTTTTATGGCGAAGTTATGAAACCACAAAGTGGTTTTCATAATGGAAGTGCTGACAGACCCTTAACTTATGGCCGCGGTGAACTTGGAAGCCACTCCAGTATCTAAAAGCAGCTTTTCCATAAACGTAACGTTTGGTTTCCCCCAGGAGCCCTCTTAGCGATTTAACTGCCTCAGCCGGTCAGCGGAGGAAATGAGAACTACACATGCGCGCTTCTGCAGGGGCAGAAGAACATTCCGTTCGCTTCCTCACAATTATTTATGAAGTGCCTATTATGTGAAGCTCACAGGCAGGTACCGGTGGTGAGGAGAAAGGAGCTTTGGAGATACCTGGGCGGGGTCAGTGGCCCCCCAGTCCCCCTGGGTCCTTATGGAACTGTCTGGTTCCCAGTGGGGCTCCAGGTCGGGCTTGTGCTTGAGGCGGAGGAGGCTGAGCAGGAGCTGGCCTGGGGGACCTCTTCCCTCCTCACAACCACCCAGGAGGGTCAGTGTTCATTCTGCTCTGCATCTTGAGCATCACAAACAAATCGGAACTCCAGATATAAAAATCGAGGTCCAGAGAGAGAAAGTGCCCCCCCGCCCCAGAGTAGGGACCAGGCCTTTGCATCTCGGTGAAGTATGCCTGAACTGGAAAATACTCAACAGAGTTACTGAATTTTGTATGTTCTAACAAAATTCGTGGTTCTTTCTTGGACTTCATACTTGCATCTAAGTAATAAAGGATTAAAAGGTGCTTTCTAGAATATTTTTAAAATAGCCTTTTTCAGAATATTTGTGATCAATAAAAGTGCTGATTCAGCCTCAATTACACGAAGTGCCTGCTTCTTACTCCTAGTTGTTCTCCCATGAAGAGCTCAGCAGGGTCCTTTTGGGGAGTCTTGGGCTGCCTGCGCTCTCTGCCCAACCAGCTGCCTCCTGACCCCAGCCTTGGGGAAGTTACTTCACCTCCCTGAATCCTTGGCTCTTTCATGCTTAAAATGGGAAAGAAGATGATAGTTCAGATCTCTCTGGGTTGCTATGAGGACTAAATGAAAACATGTATAAAGCATTTAGCATGATAACTGGACTAAAGTTAGCACTTAATAAAAATTAACTCTGATGGCTATTAACTAAACCCCAAACTCTGATTTTACGTGTAAAATTCTGTATCAAATATAAGTGAATGTGAGCATGCTCAGATAATGTTATTAGCTTAATTTTCCTGGTGGTAACTGGTCACCGTATGAAGTGAGCTGATAGTCTAATTGAGCACAGTGTTCTTCTCTAGGCATCAGGCTCTTCGTCAAACTCCCAGGGGTTTAAAACCTTAGGACACTGTGAGTATCATCCTGGAGACCAAGACTTTAGCACACTCATCCAAACCATGGCATCTGGCTTAAGCTCTTGTCCAGTAAACATAGGATGAATGCATGTCTCTCAGCTGGGGCTTAGTCAGCAGATCTGCGTTATATTTTTTATCTAGTGAAAGTTGTAGGAGAAGTGATCCTTGCTTACGTTTCCCTCTGTGTGCTTATTATCACTGCCCACTAGAATGCAAGCCCTGTGAGGACCGGGGTTTCTGTCCATGTCCGAGCTACCCCAGCCTGGGACCTACCTAGAGCAGTGCCTGGTGCAGGTCAGCTCTTGGTCAGTTGCACTTGTCACTTGCAGCCATCTTCCCATAGCACTCAGTAGCTCTTCCTAAGCAGAACACAGGACCTGCCTCTGGTGCTTGTGGGATTTCTCCCTCCTGGTTCGTTCCCTGCCTGCCTGGCCTGTCCTCCTCCATTTTCTTTGATGGTTCCTCTTCATCCTCCAGGGTCCCCACCACAGGACCTCCTGTGGTTCTTGTCTTGGTCACAGATGTTTGTGTCTGGTTTTGTAGCTTCACCATGGATGGGCCACAAGGCAGTATGAACTGCTCTCAAACACAATTCCTGCCACTGTCACCCGATGGGTTCTCCCAGCCAGTGTAGCCTTGATCCTCCTGCTCACCATTTCCATGAAGTCGTTAAGAATACTGGCTTAGAAGTTAGATATGGAGCTGAGTCTTAGATCTGCCTCCTGCTTCCTTCTTGACCTCTGAGAGTTTCAACTTCCTCATCCTGAAAGGAAGATGTGGTAGGGATCCCCTCAGAAGTAGGCTGGGAGAACCAGTGAGGTACCAAGGGTAGAGTACCCAGCGCCATGCCCACGTGTTCCTATTTCTGTGGATGCTGCTGCCACTTCTCAGTAAACTAAGCTTGGCATCCTACAGTCACCTCTGAGACAGAGGATTATTTTTCTCTGAAACTCAGTTGCTCCTTCCATGTTGTCCTTTTGCTTCATGACTCACCTTAGACCTCCCTTTCCTACTGCCACCAGCCTGTCTGAGGCTGGTCTTCCCTTGTCATCTCTTCAGGGCCATCTCCTGCCCCCACTTGACACCTGCTCCCCATCCTCCAGGCTTAGGATTCCATGGATTTCTAGGGAGTAAGGATCTCAGAGTGAGGAGAGAGGGGAGCAGCTGTGAGGCAGGGGCTTTGAAACACCAATTTTATTTTTGAAAACAAGAGTTTGGTTTGAAAAGTGTGGTGCATGTTGGTTAGAGCCACTGAGAACTATTTCAGGTCATGTAGACTTCATTTACAGAGAAAAGTGAAAGTCCAAAAGAAAAGAGACTTTTTTTCTTCTTCCCCTTAGAGAACTGAAATATGGTTTCCAGTAAATTCATCAATCATGTCTTAAGGTGCAATTTGATGAAGAAAATATTCCACACAGTCATAAGTGCCTGGGACATAGTGCCTTGAAATGCTTGTGTTTTCCTATGTTTGTTGTAGAGATCAGAACACAAAGCAGCATTTTATCAAAGCTTTCTTTTCTGATTCTGCTATTGCCTCCCCTAGGGGAATCCTGCCCCTTTGTGGATTAATAAAATGTTAAAAGTAACCTGACTGTGTTAAAGAAAATGGGTGAATTTCAGCTCTGTGGTTGGAATTATTTGTGTTCTTGAAGTCCTATTTTTTCCTAGTGATCAGCTTCATAAAATACCCCACTTCTTTTCTGAAAGAGCTAGGATATGAGTGCCTGTTTTTGAAACCCAGAGGTTCACCTTTATAAATATTTCTGCATTTTATGGGCTTTTAGGATATTGTCACCAGAGACCATTTCTGTTATGTGGAATTTTCACAGGAGTTGGCACAAATCACCATCTGGCTTCTGCCTCTGTTGTTCTCCTAAAATGCCTGGTCAGGTCATCAGGGTCCAGGGAGATGCCAAATCCCATGGATTCATTAGTCTCTGTGGCAGATGACACCGACCACTCACTCGTCAAAAGTCCCTCACTCGACCTGGTTCTCATTGTCATCTGTATGTGAAGTGATAGCTCCCTGTGCAGCCTGTGTGAACTGCTGAGGTCATGAGATGACCGAGATGTGATTTTTCACCCTCATAGAAATTATACCCAGCAATGGAAATGAGTGCACAGAACACGGGGTGCAATAAGAGGTGATTCCCATTGAGCGTCAGAATTCTGTATGGCAGTCATTTCCAAGGTGTCTGCGGGGGTGGAAAGCATAGAAGAGAAACATTGACTCTCCTGGGAGGTGCATATGATGTTTAACATCTGGCCCCCATGCTTCCGATGCACCCTGGATCACTTTGTGAATGACTAGACCCAAGAAGTTAGGAAGAAGGAAGTTGACTCTCATATTTCACATGCTTTTTCTCATCGTATTAGTTAGGATAAGGAATGGCTGTGGTATGGAACAGCCTACGAATCCCAGTGATGTAGCACCATAAAAACTAACTTTTCATATATCATAGTTCAAGGCAGCTTGGGATGGGTCTTACTCCACACAGACACTCAGGACCCAGGCGTCCTCTGACTAGTGACCCCCTGAGCTTTGGAAGCTTCCTGAATCCTTTGCTTTACCCTCTTCCTGAAAGGAAAGAGAGATGGAGGATTAGGTGGAAAGTTTGTACAGGGTAAAGCAGAAGTAATGTGGGTCATTTCTGCCCACTTGGTCATATGGCCCACCTAACTGCAAGGGAGGCTGGGAAATGTCATTATGTAACCAGGAAGGAAAAAAAAATCCATGGGATAAGTCTCCATCTTAGTCATCAAATCCTATAAATTCTACCTCCCAGATATCTTCCTGCTACTTCACCTCCAGTGCTCCTGTTATAATTTTCATGATATCTATTTCACCTCCTAACAGTGGTGGGCAGGTATGGGGAACTGAAACAGAGGTCACATGTTGAGGCCAGAAGCAAGAGGCTGAAGATGGGCAAGACTCACTTTCTTTATAACAACCTTCTCTCAGGAACAAATCTGCCCCTATGATACCTGACCATTCCCACTGACAGCACCTAATAGGGCCCCACTCCTTAAGAGCTCCATCACCTCAACACTGCCATGCAGATGACCAAGCTTCCAGCTTTGGGGACCACACTAAAATGCTGGGGGAGAAGGCTAGCAAAAGAGAGCCAGGGCAGAGCTGTACTGCAACTTTGGAAGAGGAATGTAGGGTTAGCTACTACCAGTGGCAGCCTAACTGGGAGGGGACAGATGTCCTGACTGCTCTGCCGCCTGTTCTTGGGTCCCTGCTTCCATCTCCTGGTTGGTCAGAGTGAGGTGGGTGTAAAGGGCAAGGGGCCCACTGGTGTGAGCTGCAGGTCAGCTTCCCAGAGCATAAGCCAGGTGGGAAGGAGGAACAGCAGGGTGAGTGGAGGGTGTGCAGCACAGCTCTTCATGTCTGTACTGTGGTACCTAACACATGGTATTAAAGTTATTCCAAACTACAAGCTTCTTGAGTGCATGTCTTACACATTTTTCTGAATCATTGATCCCTAGTATAGCCTTTAAAAATGACAGTCCTATCTTTGTCTGGGCTGCCATAACAAAACATCATAAGCTAGGAAGCTTACAACAGGAGAAATTTATTTCTCACTATTCTGGAGGTCAGGAAGTCCAAGACCAAAGTACAACACCAAGAGATTTGGCATTAGGTGAGGCTCTGTTTTGTGGCCCCTAAATGGCACTTTCTTGTGTTCACACATGTCAAATGGGATGGTGGATCTCTCTGGGGTTCCATTTATTTATTTATTTGTTTATTTATGGTTTTTTGAGGCAGGGTCTCACTATGTCATTCAGGCTAATCTTGAACTCACTATGTGTTCCAGGGTGGCTTTGAACTCTCAGAGATCCTCCTGCCTCAGCTTCCCAAGTGCTGGGATTATAGATGTGCAGCACTACACCTGGATCTCTGGGGTTCCTTTTATAAGGACACTAGTCCACTCATAAGGGTTGTGCCTTCATGCCCTAATCACCTCTCATGTCGTGACCTCACTCCTAATGCTATGATCTTAGGGGTCAGGATTTCAGCATACAATTGGGGATGGGGGGCTAAACCAGTCCTATGGAGGTCCCTTTTTAAATGCTTAAATTAAATCTTAAAGTGCATTATTACCTTCTTTTTAAGGGCTGAAAGGCCATTTCTCAGTTGTCTTACTTTGTGAAGAATATAAGGGTTTTGATTCATCTTCCTGATCTGCCTCTTCTCCTCTCCCAGCCAGCCAGGCAGGACCCGTGAAATGACAATGCCTTCTCGGAGCTACACCCCATACACAAGAGTACTGGAGTTGACTTCAAAGAAGACACTGACCTAAGCACGTGGCTACATGGGACAGACGCACTTTTTAATAAATAGACAAAGGCCCAGGAACCTGCATCTTGGTCAGGAAAGGGTGACTGTCACTTCTTTGCAGACACAGCATAAGTCAGTATGGAAATTGTTGAAGCTGTGATCTACTGCTAAGACGAGAAGGACTGGGAAGGTGGAGAGACAGGCAAGGGAGAGGCAGACAGGGTCACATGTCAGGCACCCAACCAACTTATCCTGCTGTGGACATCATTATTTGTTTGCCAGTAGACACTGAAGTCCTAATAGGATTTCACAGTATTTTCTGTTTTGCTAGACTTTGGTTGGGAAGGAAAAGGGCAATTTTCAAATTTCATTTGAAATTTCACATTATTCACCCCAAGATAGTTCGTTACAGTGTTTAGGTTTTGTTTACCCATAAAAGTATTAGAGGCAGTGTTTCTCTGGCACGGAGAGGCCTATCTGAGAGAAGCTGGGTTCCTGGGGACCCTTAAGCCTGGAAGGAAGGATTCCAGCGTGCAGTGTGCTCTCTTCTTGGTCCTCAGGGTCTGTGTGAGGCTGGGGGAGCCCTGGTTAAAGACTTGTGTGGGCCAGACAAGCTTCCTTCTGGTGTGCTACTCCCTTGATTTACTTTGTGCCTTATGCCTTTACCGGGCCAGCTGAAATCGCTGTATTTATTCCACCTGCGATTTTTTTTTTTTTTGCATTCTTACTTTAACTTAAAGAAAATTTTGTATGTTGTGGAAATTTAATCATTTCATGTTTTCAGTGTCAATTGGTATTCTGGTTAAATGAATGAGTAATCTGTTCATGCATGCTGTACTTTGATATTGTAACCTATGTCACTTCTGTTTAATAAATACTGTATATTTTGTTCTACGAATGTTGTTTTTCTGTGTTTTATCCATGACCATGTAGAAGACAGCAGATGGGGCTCAGGAATGATCCACAGAAGCATGAATAAGCCACAGGGTTGTGTGTGTGTTTCTTTTTTAATTTCCTGAAATGTGTTTAGTTACACACCTTCTGAAAAGACAAAGATACATTCATGATCAAAATGCAAAAGTAGTTTTTCCTTTTGAACATCTCCTTCCCATTGTGTACTGCAAACATGGACGAATAAAAATTAAATACTTGAGAAAGAAATAAAGAGTTAGAGTTAAAAGCAAACAAACAAAACTCCCCTTCCCTTTTCCCAGGCGCCCCTTATTTTCCCCGTTTTGGAAAAAGCAAACAAGCAAAGCAACTGAGTTGAATAAATCACTGACGGGGCAGAGTGTAAAGAGGAAAACATGGATTCTAGAACCAAATTTTTCCTTAAACTTTGGCTTGGGACCTCGGGCAAGGCATCAAAGCTGTGTGAATATAATTTCATCCTCCAAACCTAGGCCATCTCACTTGCCTGGCAGCTGACATGAGGCATGAAGGAGGTAACTCACACGGGGTCTGATGCTGCCCTGGCACCCAGACAGTGGCCACTGTCACACTGGAGATTTGTGTGCTGGGCTGCTGGCTCACGGGTACCCTCACCTGCAGAGGTGCTGAGATCCCCAAGGAGGAGCAGGGGAGAGAGACACTGGACTCAGAGAGAAGCTGAGGACCCCAGGCCCCAGGCCCTTTCGTGTGTTGTGGAAATTTAATCACTTAACATAGAAGCAGTTTCTAAGTGAAATGCACTGATTTACAGAACGGTTTCCAAGAGACTAAAGCTGAGATGTGAAAACAGTTCTGACAGCACTGTTACGTGCCCTCCTCTCTGTCTTTCATGCAAGAGGGAAAAAAATAAACAGGAAAAATTTAGAGGTTTTATATTTAAAGAATGCCAGAGAGCATTCTACAGTCAGGGCCTTTGTATTTTTAAGCGTACAAACACTCCAGGTTTAACGGTGGAATTCTATTTCTGTAACTAAGTTGTTAAAAGAATTGGTCACTAAATGAGGAATTGTATATAGTATGGACATCACAATATTCAGAACAAAGAAATGGTCAAAAGAAACTCCAGCTTGATGACTTTGTTTTTATTTGCATAACTCTTGCATATAGTACTATAATGTATAACAGAAAATAAAACCACAGTACTGTACTGAACAGTGCAATCAGCAACTATTACAGTAGTACACTGTAGAAGAAGCCACCAGAAAGCCTCACTGCCACTCATGTTCCTGCATCTAAGTCCGAATGCAGGTCATAAATCTGAACAGTGTGCCTTGGTTGTAAGTCTGAACAGTCGTTAAACAAGTAGGTCATTAAACAAGGAATATTTGTATCTTCAGCATGTGGAGACTTAAACAGCATTTGAACTATCCAGGAAGACTATTAAAGAGAGTTCTCACATTGTACAGACAAAAACTGAAAAAAACAGGATCCTTTTAGATCCTTCGTCAAAATTACCTCTGCTGACCCGATTCTCAGTCTGAAAGAGCAACACCAACCCCTCATGCTCACGAGTATGTTAGCCAGCTCTGGTCACTGTGGCCAGATACCCAAGAAAAAGACTTTAAAGAGGAAAGATTTACTTTGGCTCACAGTTTCAGAGATTTCAGTCCATGGTTGACTGGCTCCTTTGCTGTGGACCTGAGCTGAGGTAAGACCTCATGACAGAAGGGGGTCATGCAACAAAGCTGCTTAGGGTATTGAGGGAGCAGAGAGGGGAGAAATAGCCAGAGAAGAAGAGACCAAGGATAATACATGTCTGAGGTCACATGACTATGACCCAATCCCTTCAATTAGGCTGCACCTCCTACATTTCTATCATCTCCCAATAAGACTATCAAGTTATAATCTCATTAATGGATCAGTCCACCTATGATGTTAGAGTCCTCATGATCAAACTCCTAAAATTCCCACCTCTGAACACAAGGTTTTTGAAGTACACTTTTGGTCTAAACCATAACAATGTGTATCATGTAGAATTGAGGTATATTACATGATAAATTTATCTCACTAAAATGAAGAACAGTAGTGTATGTAAGAGAGTTTTTAAAAATAAAGACCTACAATAATGCTCGTTATTTTCATTCTAGTCCTTCCAGACTTTCTTATACACACACACACACACACACACACACACACACACAAGATTTGTTTTGTTTCACTTAAAAAATAAATCTGTTGAGAAGCATAATCATGTAGATTTCAAGAATGTGGGCTCTGCAGTTCCTGTGCCTGAGCTTTGTCACTAGTGTGTGCCTGGGTCACTCACAGAGCTCAGCTGAGCCCAGTAAAGTGGGGATGGTGACAGTTCTTCGTAATGGAGTTGATGTGAAGAATAAATGAGTTAGTCCTCAGGCAATTCTTAGACTAGTGCTTGGTACATAGTAAGCACTTAATAAATGCTACTTCTTATTATTACATACTTTCATAACCACTTTTTGGTTATTGTAATAATTTTATGTGCACATATATATTCATATATAAAATCCATATCATTATTTCTTATAGCTAATTGGACTATCTTTCATTGATGTACCATGATTTAATTGACCTATCCCCCAATGTTGGAGTTTTGGAGGTTGCCTACTCCCTTTTTAAGCCCTTTAAAAGCAGTCCTCTGATGAACTGTCTTGTGCACATGACTTTGTACATTTTCCTGTTTTTACCCTCAGGATAAATTCCTAGAGTAACTTCCAGCCCCCAAGTTATGTGAACTTTAAGCCTTTTGGTGCATATGGTCCAATTTGTTTTATGGAAATTTGTGTCCATTCAAACATCAACAGGACGAGAATGTGATTTCCTGAGCCCTTTTCCAACACTGAGAATGAGAAATGGAGTATGTGGAAAACTGCTTATTTGGGGCAAACCTATCTCCCAAAATGGTCCGGGAAAAAGTTCCTCCAGGATATTGCCTTTGGATACCTGAGCTCAGGAACATGCAGGTGTGCTCTGCATGCCTGGAGGTGTCCCCAGGGCCTGAGAGAGTCCGGGAAGCTAGGAGGAAACAACAATTGAGCTCAGAGGATCAGGCATCCTCCAGCATCCAGGAATCTGAGAGAGCAGCTGCTTAGTGACCCAAATCAAGGGTCACTCCTGGGGACAGAAAAGACTCAGGTAGAGCAGACTTCAGAGGGCAGATTGCAAGGCCAGGGTGGGAGAGGACCAGCATCTGGGAAGTGTTTGCAGGTGGGGGGTGTGACAAGGTCCACCCACTGGAGGGAGCACTGCCTCAGTCACTCTCCTCATGGCTGAGACACAATACCTGACACCCGCAGTTTAATGGAGGGGAGGTTCGTTTTGGCTCACATTACAGTCCACGGTCAGCTGGCACCAAAGCAGAAACAGCATGGCAGAGGTGCATGGTGGAGGAAGTCACTCATTTTATGGCAGCTAAGAAGGAGAGAAAGGGGGAGCTGGGGAGAGATAGGGAGATCACCCTTCCAGGTCATATCACCCCTACCCCAGTGATCCACCTCCAGGAACACCCCACCTCCTAATAGTACACTCAGCTGCTGAGCTCACCAGTAGATGAATCCACTGATGAGTACAGTGCCCCATGATCTAATCACCTTCTAAAAGCCCCACCTCTGAACACATGACGCTTTGGGGAGACATTCTAGATCTAAACTATTACTGAGGCCGAGCCCTGAGCTGGTCTAAGTGTCACTTTGAGCCCCACCCACTGTCTTGTGAATGTGATCTGCCTGCTCCAGGCACTCGAGGGTGGCCACCAGGACAAGGATGAGGGTGACAGGAAGGGTAGGACTCTTCTGCCTGGCTCAGGCCACATTGGGCCATGTTGTTCTTTATGACACCTAGACTCACAGGCCCTGTTTAGCTCAGTGAGAGCATGTCAGGTCTGTGATGACAAAGCCATGTGCCTCAACACTCTCATCCTTGGGCCGGAGATTTAGCTTAGTGATTCTGCTGCCTGCCTTGAAAACGTAAGATCCCAAGTTCAATCCCCGGTACCAAAAAAGAAAAAAACAAAAACCAAAAACATTCTCATCCTCTCCAAGATCTTTTCCAGTGAGTCCAGCTCCTCCTGATCTCTCCTGTCTCTGAATCCCATAGGCATTTGTTTTTGGCCCTCTCTTAGCCTTACATCAAATGACTGGTAGTCATGTCCATTTCTTGTTTTTCCAGTGGTATAAGCTGCTTGGGGCAGTTTTCCATAAAGGATACATCTGTCATTTGGAGGGAATCCATTTGAAACTCTGGTAAGCATGGAGAAATCTACAAATGAAAAGTGCAGTACTCCAGAAAGAGCCTTGAATGGGGAAAGTGAAGACTAGGAGTTACTGAGTAGGACGAGGTGTACATGCACAGAGTCTCCATAACAGTCCTGCTTGGAAGACATTATCATTTCCATTTTTTGGATGAGAAAACTGAAACTCAAAGACATATGACATTGTCCCAAATCACCCAGGCCTATCTGATTTCAGAACACTGTGGGAGCCTTAAAATCAGTCCCAGGTCTGCTATTAAACTGCCCTTGTTCAGGTGACCATGGCTCTCTGAGAATTTGCTCCCCAGTAGGTAGCTTTGATTCTGAAGGAAATGGAATTGCACTTGCTCTTCTGATTACATGATAGCACAGACAAATTTCCTGACACTGCATCAGAGAAATGCCAATAACTGATATTTGGTATTGTTACTAGTAGTTATGGGAAGGTAGTGCTGAACCTCAAATATTTGCAAACCCCTGGATTTCCTCTTTCTGTATATATATTAGAGACTGTATCAGTCAGCTTTTCTATTTCCCGGACAAAATACTTGACACTCATAATTTAAAGCAAGAGAACTTTATTTGGCTCATGGTTTTAGAGAGTTTAGTCCATGTCAAGTGGCTCTGAGACAGGAACAGCATGGTGGTAGGCAATGAGAGAACAAAGCTGCTCACTACATGGAAGTGAGAAAGCAGAGTCCAGAGGAAGAGTGCCAGAGAGGAAAGGGCCAAGGACCATGTATAGTACACAAGGGTATTCCTCGGTGATCCACCAAAATCATGCTTTACTAATCCCCTCGGAGGCTCTCAAGCCAATCAAGTTGACAACCAAGGTTAACTGTCACAGAGACCTAATGAATACTGGTAAACAAGATTATGCAGAAGGAAAATAGGAGGAGTATCAGTCAATTTTCTAACACTACAACAGAATAGCAGATTCTGGGTACTTTGGAAAGAAATGAGATTTACTTCATTTGTAAGTTTTGGAAGTGAAAAACCCAAGATGGCAATTCTATTTGGCCTCTGATGGGGACCATCTTGGCTACAAGACAAGATGGCAAATGACATCATGACATGAGATTGTGTGAAGGGGAGATCACACGATGAGGTAGGAAGCCAGAGAGATTCAGGAGCCAGGTTCACTCTTTTTTAGGACAACCTGAACTTATAGGAATTAACTAGATTTTCTTAAGAATTATATTATGCCTTCTACATTTGGTGCCCTCAGTGACCTAACCATCTTCCACTAGGTCTCTCCTCTGAAACATTGCCACCCTGGGACCAAGCTTCCGGCACATGAACCATTGGGGAACAAATCACATCCAGACTATAGTGGGTACGTGGCTGGATAAACAGTAGATTAAATAAAGTGTGTCTTCTTCTCCTCCTATGCAATTTGAGAATAACCCTTTGGGCATTGTCAGGGAAGGGAAAACCAAAAGGGAGGCTGGAGATGTGTTTCTAGAAAGAGAGACCAGAGACCAAAGGGATCAGAGTGAGACGCATCATTGTTGAAAAGACTACCCAGTTTTCACTGAATTGCCTTTGCCCTATTGTTGAAAGTCAATTGGCTATAGAGACATAGGACTAGGTCTGTGCTCTCAGTTCTGTTATGTTGGCCTAGTTGCCTGCCTTGACCCCGGCACCACGCTATCCTGATGGCAACAGCTTTATCATAGACCATGAAATCAGGTGGCATAGACTCTCCAATTTTGTTCTTCCTTTTCAAAATTGTTTTGAATATTCTAGGTCTTCCATATTTCTATATGAATTTTACAGTCTGTCAGTTTCTACAAAAGCCCTCCTGGGATTCTGACTGGGATTATATTGAATAGATAGATCACCAAGGAGAATACCCAGACCTTGTGAAGTGTTAGGCCAGCTCAGTGCCACACCATGGTCTAGCTGGAGTGCTAGATCAGCTCTGGGAGGCCAGGATCCATGTTTCTCTTCTTCAGTTGGAAAAATACTAGGTAAAAACTTCCATAATGTATTTTGTTAATGCTATAGGATAATCTTTGTGGAATTCTGAACAAAATATTATAAGAAACATTCATTCATGCCCAAGGGCTATGAAACTGATGTAATTTAAATGCAATAAAAGATATACAAATGGCAAACAGTTCTTAAGGGTTTTCTTTTAATTTTTCAACACATACTTTAGGGTTTTAACATATAGCATTTACAGTATTCACCTTCCTGAATTGGGGTGGGAGCAGGGTTGAGAAATAATTAGTAGGCAATTTTTTGGCCCTGGGACTTTTCTTGTAAATGTTTTCTTTGGCAGCCACGCTCTTGAGAACAGGAAGTTACTCTCTTGTTACAGATTTAAGACTTTTCTGAGCCAAATAACAGAAAGCTGGATTAGTTCTGAACTGGAGGTAGGGGGAGGCCCAAGTCTAGGCTCTTGCTGGAGATTAATGACATCTTGCAAATATTTTAATTCTCCTCTTTCCTCTTAATTTGTCACCTCCTAAACAAAACACACTCAGGCTGAAAACAACTTACACTAGTCACTTTGCAGGCCAACCCTAAAATAAAATATCTTTATGGTACCCACGGATTTATTTAAACATTTCTTGGAGGGCTGGGGGAAAGGAAATTAGAGCTGTCTCAAGTTGACCTTTTCTTTGTCACAAAATCCCTAGTATGAAATTTAAAGTATAAAATGAAGTTGTAAAGATGTTAATGTTTTCAAAGTGATCATAACGATTCATAATTTTCTTTGACCTTTAGAAATGACTTTTATTGTAGACAGAAATGATTAATCAAGCTTTGTAAATAACGTCTATATGTTGCTTGAGCTGGTTGCAAATAATTCTTTAGGAATTGTTCAAAGTGGCAAGATTATTCTTGGAGCAGAGCAATTATCAGTCTGATTTACAAAACAAACAGACTGGTTCTCCCCATGGAAGTCTGAGTCCTGCTAAGGTAGAAAGTAAATTAAAATTCAATTTTGACCTTGTAATCTGGATAAATTTTACATTCGGAAGGAATATTAATTCCATGAATTATCTAAGAAATTTGTGAGGTTTAGGGGTAAAGATCATTTTCCTGTAATAAGAATAAATCTTGTACTAGTGATCGAGAAATTTCCATGGTATTACTAGTAGCCTCCCAGGAAAGAAGGTTGGGTCAAACTTTTCATTTATACCAGCAAGTGTGCACAGAGGCGAGGAGGGCAGGACAAGGGGGTAGAGTGGTTTGTGGGGGCCCGGAAGAAGGTCCATCGGCTGTGAATAATTGTGTACCCCGAGTCATTCAAAATCATACTTTTGAAAAACATTATGCTCTGAACAAATCTATCTGGAGACTGGATATGGACAAAGACCCTCCTTTGCAACCCTTGGCTTGTATTAGCTAATGTTTTGCTTTCTATGTGTTATCAAGAAAATATTTCTTCTTTGAGCTACCTTTTCTTCCGTCTGCTTGAAGTGGTGCGCTTCCCACATCATTTATCATAGCTGGCTTGTCTTCTGTTTTTTTGACAAATTCAGGGAGTTTTTCAAACCTTATAAACAATTTTAAAGTACTCAGAGCTGTCATTCCCTAGATATAAAAATTAAATTAAGCCCAAGAATTCTAGATGATGGAAAACATTATCTAGTGTCACAGAGATGGGCAACCGAGAGAGTAGGTGAAGGCTGATAAACCTGGAACCTTAGTGCCGGATGAGAATTTACTTAAAGGAAGCCACCTGCTTCCTGGGTTTACTGCATACCAAATATTTCTTCTTATCATTTATGAGCTTAAATAGATGCAGATGTTGCCCGAGCATGTATTATAATATTAGTCATCTTAGAATCGGATCATTTAGGTGTTGAAAGGCTTCTAGGTGTTTGTCTGGTTCAATACGCTCATTTTCAGTGGGAGGAAATTGAGGCCCAGAGAAGTTTGCTCACATACCACAAAGTCAGTGCTGTGTGAACTGGGGTGACAAGTTTTACCATCACTACTTTCACTCCTTACGCTGTATGACCTTTATTGCTCCTATACAGTGGTTAACCAGCATCTCCCCCAAATCAGGGGGAAGGATATTCAAGGAGGACTTTTTTTTCCCTGAATAATTCTCCTGACTGTCCATTCCATGGGCATCCCTTCTCCTGTCCTCCTTCTGCCTCTTGTTGATCTGGTTCTTTTTAATGCAAGACAGAAATGAAAGGTGACCAGATACTTGATCCTGGCCAGGTCTGGTGAGAGGACAGCTGTAGCCAGTTTTTTCCTGCACTAGTCTGTTGCAGATCACCTATTTCTTTAGTTTGTGAGCTCTGATGTATGCAGACCCCAGTGAGTAAGCACAGTGGTATGCTGCCAGTGTCATGGAGACCTGCTTCTTCTTTCCCTCGATGAACTGGACAGCTCCTTCCCAGTAAAGCCTGAAAGGAAAGAGTATTATGAAATCTCATATTACAGTGACTTTGCAAATTACTTATATCACTCCTTTACTATTTTCTCATAAATGTGCAAACTTTCCTCCAGCACAAAACAAAGCGTAAACACAGTTTAACTGATCACATTTTGTTCATTAAATCATTTTCATAGCTAGACTTTTGATATACAGTGTGGTACCTTGGTTTCTCAAACACAATTCTCTCCACAGTTTTGGTTGCAAACTGAATCGGATGAGAAGTGAATCAGATTTCCCCATAAGGTCAACATGGAACCTAACCATTGAATTTGATTCAGTTCTTGTTCAACTTGGTTTGCAACCAGAATCATGGAAAGAATCAAGTTCATGAACTGAGATACCCCTGTACTGTACAATGTACTAGATATTTTATGAAAAAAAAAAAAAACCCTGATTAGGCCTTTTAAATAGAGGATGCTGTGCCCTCCAGCATGGAATCTGAACCAACCCTAAGCAAAGGTTGGATATCCTCCTGCTTTCCTTTTCACCTGCCCTAAATATTCTCCATATCCTGGAAATGTACTCCTCTGTGGTCTTCCTACTACTCCAAACTCACTGTTGTAATAGTCTCTCTGTTTTGTTCTTCTTAGGTTGCTCAAAATTCTCTCCATTTTCTCACCTTTCCTCCTATTAAATTCTACTCTTCTCCTGTAGGTCCTACTTCAGCTGGGCTTTTATGAGAAAAACATTTGGAACTAATACATGCCCATATGTAAACAACTGACAGACCACCAGCCTTCTGGAAAGACTGAAGGCCTCAAAAAAAAAAAAAAAATCTGGGGGCCAGGGATTTAGCTCAGTGGTTTTGCTGCCTGCTGCGCAAGCGCAAGGACCTGAGTTCAATCCCCAGTACCTAAAAAAAAACCATCTCTAACCAAACAATCTTTTTATTGGTGGAATTTCAGCCAACATGTAAAGAGAAAATAAAATAAGCTGAGGAGAGGGGAAGATACTTTAAATCTTAATAGTTTATAACCTAAACTGAGAAATGGGACCTTAGCTACAATAGTTATATATTCTGTACCAAAGATCAATACATGAGTTCTTTTAAGGACTTTTAAATTTCTGGTTTATGAGTTTATTCATATAAAAAATCTTACAAAAGTTTATTATTCAATCATTATTAGTCACATATTTAACTGAGACTCTTCATTAAGTTTGCTAATTAAAAAGAAAAATTACATGAAATTTCAGAGAACTACACATTTGGTAATTTTTTTTCTAAATGATCTCTTCCCACGCTATCATGATTATAATGCACAGCAGTGGCATGAACTGGGAGATTTGTTACTAAACAACATTCAACCATGTATATAAGTGTGAAGAGAAAGAGTTCTTTCTTTTAACTTGAACCTTTTTGGGCCGAGATTTTCTCACCAGAGTCTGTATTTCTTTTTTCCTATGGGCAACTGTCCCCTTGATTAATCCCATTTCCCTTAGTCCTGGTTTTCCCAGGCAGCTGAGCAAACAAAGATGCAGGCAGCCATTTTAATGTGTTTCCTCCCTAGACCCCTGTGGGAAGGGCCGCCTGTTCATCCTATTCATAAACCAAGGCCCAAGTGGGACTGGAGAGAGCAGAAGGATCTTCTGACAGGATTAATTTTAATAGGCTATAGTCTGTCACCCGGGAACCATAGCCCTGGCAAATGGCTTTAAATTACTATTTGCTGATAAAAAGGGAGATAGGAGCTGAAAATTTGGTTCCTCATTTCAAACAATTTGGATAACTAATGCAAGAATGTACTTTCAGTATGGAGTGCATGCACTTTACAACCTAAGCCCTTGGGTGGTTGAGGAAAACCTTTTGCTGCAGTGGGGTCATAGTGACATATAACAGGGAAATGTGACATTCTGTAGAAGTATATGGTTTTAGAGCTGAAGGGGAAATGAAGAATCGATCTGTAAATTCCTGGGGATTTATGGAGCTTTATGTATCTGATTTCTGTGCAGAGAAATAATATTTCTTGTACTATCCTTTCCACATTTTTGTCTCCCTCTCTGCCAGTTCTTTTCTCTTTCCTGTTTTCATTCTATTTTTGTCAGACCCCAATTACAGTTCTCTATTCCCTCCCTTACTTTCTCTTTCCTACAGCCAGGCTTTTGTCAGGTACATGGGAGGCTCTGCAGAGAGGCACACCAGCAGCAGGGTGACAGTGGCCCACAGGAGAAGTGAGGAGGTCCTGGCCCTTGTCTTTCCTTACATAAACTCGGAGACAGTAGCCTGGGGTCTGACTGGAAGGAAAAGTTTTGTAAAATGGTACACACATGTCAGCCACTATGCTTCAACAAAGTTTTCAGTGTACCACTGTTAATTAATTTTTCATTAGCTATGACTGTTTTGGTTTGTTTGAAAATCCAGCATGTTCCATTCCCAAATGGATGCTTGTAAAAAATCATGCAAGAAAATAGAATTTGCCTCATGCTTTTTTATGACCCTTGGGTACTTTGGTCCCAGCACTTCCTTCCCTACCATCATGGATCATGTCATTTGTTTGTGGTGAAAATGTTCTTCATATCCCTTTTAAAACATAATTGATACCATAAAAATGTTTGCTGAGAGTTCCATCATTTTTCTTAAATGTCTAAGGCAGGGCACTTGGACAAGAAGGATGGTGGCTAAAATTTAAGAAAACAAAACAAAATTAAAACCGAGTGACAATGAGGACATGGAACAACTGGAACTCTCAGACATTGCCTGTGAGGTGAAAAATGAGCAGACACCTTGGAAACAATTTGGCAGTTTCTTTTTTTTTTACAAAGTTAAACATTCATTTACCATATGACTCAATAGTCCCACTCCTAAGAGAAATGAAAGCTTATGATCACACAAAAACCTATACATAAATGTTTATAGTGATTTGATTCATAACCAATAAATGAAAACAACTCATCTTTCAACTGTTAAATGTTGAAACTGAAAACTCATCATAACCAATAACTGAAAACAACTCATCTTTTAACTGTTAACTGAAAACAACATCTTTCAACTGTTAAATGCATAAATAAATCCACACAATGAAATAATACATAGCAGTAAGAAGGAATAAATCATTCATACACGCAAGAGCATAGATGAATCCTAAAGCCATCATGCTGAGCATGAACAAAGCAAGATGCAAAAGGCTACTGAATGATTCCATTTACATGACATTCCAGAAAAGGCAAAACTAGGGACCCAAGACAGCAGTTGCCAAGGGCTGGTGTGAGTGGAGTAGGTGGCTACATTTTGGGGGAATGATGGAACTGTTTTACGTCTTGACTGTGGAAGTCATTTCAGGGCTACTACACGTTTGTCAAAACTCAGACTTCTACCCTAAAAGGGATGAATTTTACTGTATGTAAATTAGATCTCCATGAATCTTTAAAAAGTACTAACATAAAATATTTTGTATGCTATTCATTTTTAAATAAATGGTATTATTCTGCAACTTGCTTTTTTTTTTAACTTAAGCTTTGGAAATTCAACGTTGTTGATATCTATGGACCTATTTCTTTCATTTTAATTGATATGGTTTCCCATTTTTACAACTGCTACAAACACTGCAGCAATGGCTGTTTTGACCCATCTTCTTTAGTACACACACAGAATCTTTCGGAGCGCAGCATATGTAGATGCTGTGTGCTGGATTATAAGGTGGGCACCTCTTCCAATTTACTAGATTTGGCCAGATTTGCCAAAGTGTTATTACCAACTCAGTGCCCCATCTAGAATACTTCTGTTCTCATTTCTCCAATCAGACAACTAAAACTTTTAAGAATTTTGCTTACTTTGCACTTAACTGATATTGAGGGTTTTTGTTGTTGTTGTTGTTTTTATATTTTCTGGCTTTTCTGGCTTCCTCTGACCTTTGCATATTCTTAGTTTCTTTGGTGCCTACTTGTTTTGCTTATTGAGTTGTTTGAGTTCTTTTTATATTCAGGTATACTACTTTGCTGATTATACCCACAGTAGCTTTTTCTCTTTTGTACTATGAAGTTTTTTTGTTTTTTGTTACTGTGAATTGAACCCAGAGCTTCGTGCTTGCCAGGAAGACACTGTGCTGCTGAGCTATATCCCTGGCCTGTACTATGAAGTTTTTGTCCTTATGCATTTGAATTTACAAGTTATTTAGTATAGAGTTTATGTCTTAAAGAAACTTTCCTAACTAAATTATTAAACTATTTTTCTGTATGCTCTTTTTTTTCAGTTTTGAACAGTAGTTTGCCAATCTACCTGGAATTAATTCTCACATGTGTTGGAAGTGGGAAACCATTCTTTTCTCCATGCAGTGCACCATTCCCCCAGCATTATTTATAAAAACTCTTTCCTCATTAATCTTGAATTTTATTTCTAATATTAAGTTTTCACATATGCCTGGGTCTATTTTGATATTCTCTATTCTGTTCCACTGGTGTATTTGTTATGAAAATTACATGAGATTAATAAAATGTAATTAAAGGGTCTATTACACAGTAGGGACAAAACAGCTAGGTTTCCCCCTGCTCCATCATCTCTTTAACCCTAAATTCTGGCCACCAAGCAAGTCTTGGTTTGCGAACAGAATGATGTTGCTGGGTGTCCTTCCTGGTGACCATTATCACAGTGACATCATCTGGTCAAAGTCTCTGGCTCTCAGTCCTCTTGTCATATCAAGACCCTCTTCCCTGCTCCCCCCGTCTCCACTCATCACTCATTGGTCATGTTCCTGCCACTTGGCCCACTGCCACTATGACTATGTCAGGGCACAGAGGCTGGGCACATTTCTGCATGTCCCTCTGTGGCATTCTCATGGCCCCTACCCTCCAGGAATAACTTGTGGAGACAAGGCCAACTCTATGTCCTGGGAGGCCCAACAGGAATGTAATTAAACATTTTTAGTCTTTGCTATATTGACATTGGTTTTTCCTGCATTAGTAAACCAAGTAGAGGAAGCAAAATTAGATTTCTTAGAGAAAAATGCTGTTGGAAGTTCAGAGAAGGGGAAAAACACAGGCTACAGGTGGGGAAGCCATGGGGGACTACAGTAATGGTTCACTCAAGGACTTCAACAAAGGCAATAGCAGAAGTGATGGGTATGTGATAGGGAGATGCTGAAGGGTGCAGGATGAGGATGTATGTAGAGAAAAGGAAAGGTGTGGGAGGTATTTATATTGTAGGATTTCATGACCAATTGGCTTGAGGGTAAAAAATATCCAGGTACAAATACTTAGTTTCTGGCTTGGGCAACTAGGTGGATGGTGTTGTCATTTGAAAAGTGGGAATTTAAAACAGGAGACTGGGTTGGGAGAGGGAAAGATAAGTTCAGTTTTGAACAAGCTGGACCTAAGAGACTGCTGAGAAATCCAGGTGGCAAGGTTTTTACCCTGATTCTAATTCTAGCCCCAGAGAAAAACCCAACAGATTCTTGGGTTAAAAAGCCTGGGGAGATTTGACATTTCAAGCCTGGAGCCTTGAAATTTACAGTAGGAGTTTTAAGAAGGATGAAGTAATCAATAGGGTCAGATCCAGTGAGAAGGAGAAAGAGTAAAACGTGTTCCAGGAATCTGAGAGCCAGGAGGTGATTTGTGACATTGGCGAGAATGCTGAAGAAATGGAGTCACAGAGTGCAGACAGTTATTTTAGGAAACTTATCTCTAGAAGAAGGGAGGTGGAAGCTAGAAAAACTATGAGCTTCAATGGGACATAACTGACATGCTATTCACTGGACATATTGAAAGTGTACAGTATGACATTTTGACTTATCAAATGAATATAACTATCACTGCAATCAAGGTAATGGCCATATTGGTCACCTTTGTTTCCTCCTGTTCCTTTGTCATCCTTCCCCCAGCCTCCCCCTGTTACCCCGATGTCATTCTGTCACTATAGGTTTGTGGTTTTACAATTTTATATAAGTGAAATTCTATAGCATGTACTTTTTCTCAGTATAACTGAAATTCATTAGAGTTGTTACATGTATCATATTATATGTATGGACATACCACAATTTGTCTACCCATTCATCTTTTTATGGACACTGGGTTGTTTCCAGATTTTGACTATTTCAAATAAAGCTGTTACAAATGTTTATATACAGGCTTTTGTATGGTTATATGTTTTAATTTCTGGGGCATATGGTAGGTTTTAAGAAATTACCACACTGTTTTCCAAAGTGACTGTACTATTTTGCATACCCATTAGTGATATGTTAGAGTTCCTATCAGTTTTCATCCTTTTCAACTCTTGGTATGGTCAGTCTTTACAATTTCTGACATTCTGATAGGTATGTAGTAGTATTTCTTTTATTTTGTTTTGTTGTTCTCTATTCTGTTCCATTGGTATATTTTGTTTTATGGTAGTGAAGACTGAATCCAAGGCCTTCACACTGAACCACTTCCCCCAGCCCCTTTTAAAATTTTCAGACAAGGTCTTGATAAGTTGCTCAGGCTGGGCTTGAACTTGCAATCTGCCTCCCAGAATTCTGAGATTACAAGCATGTGCCACCATGGCTACTTTCTCATTGTATTTTTGTTTATTTATTTTTTGGTACTGGGGATCAAACTTGGGATCTTGTGCTTGCGAGACAGATGGCGGAACCACTGAGCTAAATCCCCGGCCCCATTTCATTGTATTTTTTTCTTAAATTCTTTTATTGGTACATTTTAGGTATACAACACATTTACATTTCTCATTGGGAACTTGTACCTTTACATGATGCATCTTGGTTCTTATTTTTTCCCCATTCCTAGCCCTCCCTTCACCCGCTCCACCCTTCCCTATTTACAAAGACTTTATTTCCATTTTTTCCATCTCTCATAATTTTTCCTTTCTCTTCTTTCCTTTCCCCTGCCCCTCCCACTACCCCTACCCCTTTGGACCTTTTCTTCCTATTTTGCATTATCGATTATTCATTCTAATCATTGGTACATTTTAGGTATACAATATAATGAATGGAATTCATTGTATTTTTAATGTGCATTTTTCTTATGGCTAACAGCACAGATCATTTAAAAATGTGCTTGTTTTTTATCTATTCATCTTCTCTGGTGAAATATCTATCCAAACATTTCATAACCTAATCCTAGAAGTGATATCCCATCATTTCTGCCGCATTCTATTTATTAGAAAAGTAAGTCTAGGCCATATTCAATGGGAAGGGATTACAATGGAGTGGGACATTGGGAATTATCCTACAGGCCTCGTATCATGGAATGGTTCCTATTTCTCTAAGGCTCAAATCCAAAGTTCATATTCTGGCCTATAAAGCCCTACAAGATCTAGCCCCAATCTTCCATCTGGACTTTTTAAAATTTATTTTCTCATCCTTTGATGATGTCTTCCCATCAGATTTTCCCAAGATGGCTTCTTGTCATTCAGGCCTCAGCTTGTAAATTACCTCTGCAGAGAAATCAACCTCAATCACTCAAATACACATCACCCTATATTAACATTCTATGTGGTAGTTAAAACTATCTGACAGAAGTTACAATATGGAAGGAATTGGTTTTGCCTCGTTCATCACTACACTTCTAAGCCTGGAATAGTGTTTTCCATATGATAAGCAATCAGTAAATAAGTTACTGAATAAACAAATGAATGAGATCTCCAAAGAGCCAAGAACAGATGGGCTCCAGACCATTGTGGGAGTGATTAACCTACCATAACGTTCCTGTTATCGCTGCTGCTTAATCAACTATCCCAAACCTAAAGGTAAAAGACAGCAACCATTTTTTATGCCCCAAATTCTGTAGGAAAGGAATTCAGAAAAGGCACAGTTAGGATGTCTCACACTATCTGAAGCCTCAGCTTGGATGTCTTAAAGGTTGGAAATAACCTGCTACTTGGGGGAAGAAATCATCTAAAGGCTCGTTAATGTACCTGTATGGTGGTTGATACTGCCTGTGAAGCTATCTTAGGTTGTCAGACAAAACACCTACACAGTCTTAGGCCCCTTCACAGCTTGATGGCTGTGTTCCAAGAGCAAGTACCCCAAGAAAATTTGACAGAAGTTGTTATGTTACCTTTTGTCATTTACACTGGAAGAGATCACTTTTGCTGTAGTCCTGAGTATGTCCAGATTCAAGCAGAGGGTATGACTAACTTCTTTCTTCTTTTCTTCCTACTCCTCTCTCGCCATACTGGGATTGAACCCAAGGCCTTCACACTGAGCTGCACTCACAGCCCCTATTTTGGACAGAATTTTGCTAAGTTCCTCATGCTGGGGTTGAACCTGTGACCTGCTTGTCTCAGCCTCCCAGAGTGTTAGGGTTAGAGGTGTGTACCACCATGCCAAGCTAACCCCATTTCTTGATAAAAGGAGTGTTAAGTTCATGTAGAAAGAAAAATATTTTAATACAGGGTGGTATATTAGTCTTTGTTCTGTTACTACAACAAAATGCTTGTGGCTGGGTAATGTGTAGAGGTTTATGTACTTAGTTCAGTTCTGGAGGTTCAAGGGTATGGCTCCACCAGACTTAAGGTTCAGGTTTGCTCTTTTGTAATGATCTCTCACAAGGACTACATCAATTCCTTCTGAGGGCAGTGCCCCCAGTGATCTCATTATTTCTCCCTAGGGTTCATTCCTTAAGGTTCCACACTACCTCTCACCACCACACCAATGGCCAGACTTCCAACATGTGAATCCTGTGGAATATAGCTCAAGCCATATCAACCACACCACACAGGAACCCTGCCACTTTGGCTGTCTCCAGGTATATCATGGCTCGTTTTGTACCATTCATGTCCAATATTGACAACAGTGTAAGAAAATAGGTGAGCATCCTGGAAACTCTAAAGATTAATGTTTATTAATTTGAGAATTATCACCTTTTAGCTTAAACTCTACAGATAAATGGAAATCATCCCCAGGTTGATTTTAATCATGTTCAATGTTCTTGACCAGCTTGGTGGTAACTGGATGGCTATAAGTCAACTTGGCAGTATTTCATGTGACTGATTAAATTTTCCTTTCTTTTCATTTTTTGAATTTTTCTTCCTTTATGACACAGCCAAGTTCATTAATTTACTCTGAAGGCAATATACAGGAGATTAATCCAAGCACTGTTAGAAAAGTGGTTTAGTTTTTTAAAACTGAACACTGGAGAACAAAAACAAAATCTCAAAATACTTGTCCAAATTCACTTTTATAACAAATGGACTTTGATATGCAACTGGGATTCAACAGAGATCATCTCCCTGTGGTTTGAGGGCTCTATTTCTTCTCAAAAGTTTGCCTGGTTCAGTAGTAAACAAGTAAAACCTGTGAGATATTCATTGATTCTTGTTTTGTTATTTCTCCACTACTAAATGTTTCCATTTTATATCTTTTTCCTTGGACACTACTGTGAAAATTTGTGTTTGAGATACTTTTATTTGCTTAATGCATTACAAAGTAAGTTTGTCTTTCTTCACTTTGAAGTGCAGAGTCTGCTTTTGCTGGAGGGTGAACTTTCACTTGTCAGTCTCTTACTGACTGGAGAATCAAATGGTTTGTGCATGGATATTAGTAGGAACTCAGATTTGTATTGACATTCTGAAGCCCGAAGCCATACAGTATAAAAGATTCAATCTCATATCCCTAAAAATATCTTCACAGTACTTAATGGTTAATATTTACATAAAAAGCTTAAGATTTGTATATACGTAAGAAACATTTTATTTAAAGAACATAGGTGAAGAGTGAAGACAAAAATTATGAGACATTCAATTAGTACCTGCTTGTTAGAAAAGTTTTCTGACAGAAAAGACTTCATAATTTTGTTAGAAAGAACTCATATTTAACATAGAGAAATACAATAAACACTGAGGATCCAACTCTAAGCACCATAGCTGTGCTCCAAAGAAAGAGCAATTTGGTTCTGAACGATCTAGGAAACCACGGAGGTGAGATGAACCAAGATTTAACATTGGTAAGGGGAGAAAGCCAACAGAAGAAAACAGAAGAGGTCAACATTCTGAAGAGTTGGGGATTACTGGAGTCCCTGAAATCATGGGTATGAGAAAAATGGCTATAATCTGGTTCCCTGGAGTAGCTTGAGATTGTATGTGTTGTTGGGAGTTCCTTGTGTTTACATAGCATCTTACAGAGAATTGAAAAAAGCTTCAATTTCCTATACTACAGAACTAGGGGCAGGGTGTAGGAGGATATAGGGTGATATTTGCTGGAACTCTCCCAGATAAGTGACTCTGCATGCCTCCTGTTCTTTCCTTTGGGATGCAGCTTTCTTGGATGAACTATAAAGAGAAAGTTACTGTAAATCTTTTCAACAATTATATACATTTGAAAATAGGTCTAAAGTGAAGATGGCACTTTTAAAATCGCTGTGGAAAAAGCAGCTAGGTATAAGGGTCTGCAATCTTCCATCAATTCTTTTTACCTGACAAATCAGGGACTTATGAGACAAAAGTTTTCAACCGCTTGTCCAGCACCTTCTAGCCCCTACCATCTCTCCCGTGGGCCTCTGGAAACAGGAGAAAGGGAGGTTTCGAACTGTTAACAATGATTTGGGTGCTTCCCAGAAACTAATGGGCAGAAGGAAGCCAGAGACACCGAATGCCCTGCTCCAAAACGCCACGGACACCGTTCAGAAGCGCTGACGCTACTCGAAGAACTCTCCGGACGTCGCTGGACTGCACCAGGCCTCCTCAGTGCTCCCTCGCGCTCCTATTCTCTTCCCAAACACCTGTCGGTGTACGCTTCAATCGTCATACTACACGGTTTTTTTTTTTATCTGTTTCACATCTCCTCCACTCTGTAAACCTCCTAGCTGCGGGGCACTGGTCGCTGTCAGTTCTGTCTACTGCTTGCTTTCGGGACAAACATCCGAACAAAGAAAGGGTCCCAAGCCCCGACGCGAGCGTTGTACGTCACTTCCGCCCCTCCGCGGGCCCTCTGGGCGCCCCTTCCCTCGGTGTTTGTTTCCGCTGTTTCAATAAAGCTCGATTCGATTCGAAGAAGCCCGCTCTTCCGGGAAAATGGCGACCTCCGCCCGCGCCGCGGAGTCGCCGTCGGTCGCAGATTCGGCGCCCGCTGCGGGGCCCGCCGCGGGGCCCTCCGAGGGAGCCGACAGCTCGCCGCTCGGCGCGCCGCAGCCCCCGCAGCATGTCCTCGCCGCCCCGCGGCCTCGAGCCCCGAGTTCCCGAGGGCTGGGGGCGGCGGAGTTCGGCGGAGCTGCAGGAGATGCTGAGGCGCCAGGAGAGACTTTTGCGCAACGAGTAAGCTGGGTCGCGGGGGTCCCCTCTGGGCGCCTGGGTTCGCGCCCGTGGGACACCACCCGTCCCCCCTACCTGGAAGGTGACCTTGTCTCGGTCAGGTCTGGCTCGCGACCTACGGCCAGCAACGGCCTGCAGTGGCAGCCGACTCCCCTCCGGCCGGCCGCGCGCCCGCGACTCCGCCGCTGCTTTCGCGCGGTGCAGGGAGCGTCCGCAAGGCCAGTCTGTGGTGCCCTCCTCCCAGGGCCCGGAGCGAGCCGTCAGTTTTCATCTCTAGACTGCAGGAACTCAGGACCTAGGAGAGTGGGTGTCAGAGGTGGCTTATTGGGCCCCTGGCGACTCCACGGGTCTTAGGGGAGACTGCGGTACTGGTTGTTGGGAAGGTTCGTGAACTTGGTACAGGTTGGTTTGAAGGAATAAGAGGCAGAAGACTCCAGGAGTATATTTTTAGAGAGGTTTTCATCTAGGGGGTTGTGAGAAAGTAGAGTAGGAAGTTAGCTCTGGGATTGAGAAAACTTTAGTTGAATATGTAGTTGACAGAGATGACTCTTTTCCAGTCTGCGTGGAAAGCCACTAACATAAATAGAAAAATTGGGGGGAGAGGAATGGATTCAAGGTCGATTTCACTTAGTGTTGTGCTGAATTGAAGGGAGAGGATAACAGATACTTGGTTAATTAAAAACTGTAGAATTAGGGCCGGGGATTTAGCTCAGTGGTTCCGCCGCCTGCTTCCTCAAGCGCAAGGTCCAGAGTTTGATCCCCGGTACCAGGAAAAGAGAAAAAAAAAAACAAAAACTGTAGAGTTAAAAGCTGGAGTAGAGAGGAGAATGCTGGAAACATAAAGGGAACCTGCAGAGAGGTGTTAATATGTAGTCGAAATTATGGGAATGAGTATAGTGTCCGAAAGCAGCCCGGAGACGTTACCTTCTCTCTCCTAAAGAAAAAAAGAAGAAGAAAAAGAGTTTCTGCTGACACCCAACAAGACAAATAATCACTCGTTGGGGGGAATCTTCTAGTAGAGATGGATAATTTTACTTTGTGAGAATGGCTTTTTAATGTATAACTGTGAATTGACTCTTTGGCCTCAGGACCCCTTTATATTCACTCTTTAATAATTATTGAGTGTCCCAAAGAGCTCTTGTTCTTTATTTGTTATATGTAGCAATACTTACTGATTTATCAGAAACAACTGAGAGGTCTTTAAAACAGGATACACAAGCACATATTCCATTGCAGAACAATGATGTCATCACATATGTAGCCTCTAGAAAACTGCACTGTATCCACAGGATTAAGTGAGTGGGAGATGGCAGATAACATCTTGGAATTATGAAAATAATTTTGACCTTATGGACCCATCTCCGTGCCTCTAGGTCGTGGAGATCACACTTTAAAACTGCTGATAAAATCTTAAATGATTATTATACAGGTTATGTGTTGTCTTAAATGCTTGTGATCAGAAAAAGTTTTGAATCTTGAGATTTTTGTCAGGTTTTGTTATATTTGTATATACATAATGAGATATCTTGGGTCTGGGACCCAAGACTGAATGTGCAATTCATTTATATATATATTTATATATAAAAATATATTTCTTTTGATACCGGGAATCGAACTCTGGTCCTTACACTTGCGTAGCACGCAGCGAATCCACTGAGCTAAATCCCTGGCCCTCATTTATATTTTTTATAGACATAGGCTACAAATAGTAATTTTTGGTGTGCCTGTATTTTGACTGCAGCCTGCTACAAGAGGTCAGGTATGGTATTTCCCACTGGTAGAATCATATAAGAGCTTAAAAAGTTTCAGGTTGTGGAGCATTTCACATTTCAGATTTTTCAGATTAGGAATGTTCAACCTGTGTTTTTAACACGCTTTTGCTGAAGTTTTAATTAGAAGAGACAAATGAATCATATATTCCCCTATTCTTCCTGTTGTCTCTTGTTTTGGGGGGCATTTGAATAGTTGTCTTAGTTGTTTCATTCCTGCTTGGGGCCATTTAGAAATCATAGTTTTGACTTAAAAATCTGCTTTTCTCCCTTTAAGAATAATGTTTTACCTTTTAAATATATATTTTGAGTTTAGAAACACGATTCTAATGTGTACATATTTTTTGCATTTGACAGAAAATTCATTTGCAAATTGCCCGACAAAGGTAAAAAGATCTCAGACACCATTGCCAAACTGAAAGCTGCCATTGCAGAACATGAAGAGGACAGAAGAAAAAGTGAACTGTTTTACCCTGTTAGCGTAGACTTTGAGCTAAGGCAAAAGGCAATTGCAGGAGTTGATGTGAATGTAGATAAGATCTCAAGTTCTGACCAGATGCTTGATACTTCGTCACTAGTTCCTGGCTGTTCCCCTGTAGATAAAATCAAGTCATCCAAAACAACTTCAGAAAAGCAGGGATTTGTGAATCCTACTCACAAAGACAATGTAGAGACTCCGGAGGCTGAGTCCACAGTGAACAAGCACCCAGCTTCCAACAGCAAGGCTGGGACACTTTCCCCAACGGAGGATGCGGAGCATCTCCCGCAGCGTTGTGGTTCAGGTCTCACACAGGATATCTCCAGCGGCTTGGACAACCTGTTTCTTGACAAGTTGCAGAGGATCGTGATTGCAGACCAAGGTGAACACCACTCAGGAGCAAGCCCAGGTGCAGAAACCCTGACGAGCCTGTGTAATGGGCCTCCTAAGAGGCCTCATTACATGGAAGTGCTAGAAATGCGAGCCAAAAACCCAGTGCCCCCACCACAAAAGTTTAAAACCAATGTGTGAGTATCATTGGGAACAGTCCCTATCACAGGACATAATGTGTGTGAAACTCAAAAAGTGGGATGAGTGCTTTTAAGTTCAGCAGGGTGTATGTGAGCATACTTATCGGTAGGAATGAACACAGTGTGGAAACAGGGAGACTGGCTTGGCAGGAGTGGAGGATTGCTTTTGAAAAATACTTTATTTTTGAAGCCAAATAATTTAAAAGGTTTTTAAGTAGCAGATGGGGAATATTGAATTTCAGGATGTTTAGCCAATATTTCATAATAAACACAGAATTGGAGAGACGATTTATTATGGCTTTTTTCCCCCCAGTTACCATTTTCTGTGTGCAGCTCCCCTCTGCTAACCAGTAAGTGAAGGGAGAAGCAGTCACAGGAGTTGATGGGCCTGTCTGCATGCTTGCTATGTGTAAGCATTGCTCTGGGGGTGCAGTGAAATAGAATTTCTGTTCCTCAGAATTCAGGATTAGATGAGGAGCACTGTTCACACCCTTGGGGAAAATTTTAACTATATAATAATAACAGTTTCTGGGGTCTAAAGAAAAGCAGCTGAGAAGAGCTAAAAATTTAAAACTTGATTTTGACTTCTGAGTTCTTGCCATAGTTTTGTTTCTGATATTTCCAGAAAAATAAAAAGTTCCTTGAAAAGGAAAGAATTGTTCTTTATGGGTTGCACATATAATGTTCAAGTGTCCTTACAAGGATTTTAACATACGATACAAGCTACTGTTACATACCTTTCCTTGAAAAACTGAAAATCCCATATTTAGAAATACCTGAAACATGTTTAAAATTTAATGCTATCCTGCAATTCATGATTTTTTTTTTTTAAACCTTAAAACATTGCTGCTGTATGGAAAAGCATTATTGTACTTCATTTCTACCTAGGAATGAAAAGTAATTTTTGATTAAATACTTTTGTCCTGTATGCAGTGAGGTATCTCTTCATTTCTAGAAGAACATTTTAGAAAACCAGAAGCATCATTCAGTTAACAAATCCAAGAAAATAAAGTTGATCACAGTTCTGAATTGTGAGCATTTAGCTGGAAGTTAGAGATAAAGGGGTCAGAGTGAGTGCTCCCAGGGATCAGGGATATTTAAGAGAGGGAGCATCCTGTGCGGTTAGAGGAGACTGGGACAGGCTGAGCCTGGAAGAGTCAGTAGGCACAGACTGGCGGGCATTGGGCTTCTATGGGTGAACAGTGGCTTGGAGGGTGGACAGTGGGATCAAGTCATGTTCTTTGGCTCTTTTTGTTTGTTTTTTTAAATGGTGTTGGATATGGAATCCTGAGCGTCATGCATGCTAGCAGCCATTCTACCCTGACCTGTCCTGTAGCTTTTCTGCTCTTCCTTTGTCCTACACATTCTGGCTTTGTGTGCTCTACCTGGATGCTGGAGGCTGCGTTTTTTTTTTTTTTTTTTTTTTTTTTGGTACCAGGGATCAAACTCCGGTCCTTGTGCTTGCGAGGCAGGCGGCGGAACCACTGAGCTAAATCCCCGGCCCAGGAGGCTGCCTTTGATCTGTCTGTGTCTCATGTTCCCAGAAACTAGATTTGTACTGCCAGTCAGCCATGAAACATGGCCACTTAAGTGGAACTCCAGTGTCTTCCCAGACTTACTGCCATATTTCTGAGTTAGTACTGCTACCACCACCTTGATTTTTTTTACCCAGGGTGTCTTTTTTCTCATTTCCAACTTGGCCTCCATAATCCATTTCCTTGTACTTCATCTCTATAATCATTTTTCATCCTCTTTTCTGTCAAAGTGGAGGTTCTTATCTCTCTCTTGGGCTGTAACTGAACTGTTCCTGACTAGTCTTCACTGCCAGCCCTTCCTCCCCTTCACTGGCAACCCTGCTGCCAGAGTGCAATTTAAAATACAATTCGAAGGCTGGGGATTTAGCTCAGTGGTTTCGCCACCTGCTGTGTAAGCGCAAGGACCTGAGTTTGATCCCCGGTACAAAAAAAACCCAAATAAAATACAATTCGAACTTGTCACATAGACAAGAGCCCTGAACTGTAGCCTGGGCCCAAGCTCCTGGCCATCACTTTCCCTGCATTTTCTGTACTGTGCTACCCAGCTCCTAGCCTTCTTTCCTCACTCACTGCTGGGATGCTCTACTCACCTCATGAACATGCTGAACACCTAGGCCAAGCCTGCTCAAGTATCTTGAAACTTTTCTGGTAATTTCTCTTTTTCCTAGAACAAATCATGTCTTTTAGTACTCATGATATTATGTTGTGCTGAAACTGTTTGCATGTTTATGGTAAGCTATTTACAGTAAGCTCCTTTGCAGATGCTTTTCTGAATGAATAAATGAAAAAATAACTTTAGTTTGAATGTAAGATGTGAAAGGCAAGGAAAAGACAAAGAACTGGTATCTGTGTACATACATAACCCTGTGTATGTACATAGACAGTGTGGGTAAACTGCTGGGATTTAAGGCTGTGAGTATGTGTGTAAACGTTTTGGTTGTGTCTATGGAAAGAAGATTATGTGATCTTGTAACACAAGTCCTCCCATTTTCAGGTTACCATCACAGGACAGTGCCTCACCTGGTCACTGCCAGAGGGGAGAGTCTCCTGTCTCCTCTGAGGAGCGGCGATGCAGGGACAGGCAGCATCTTGATGATGTCACGGCAGCACGGCTCTTGCCGCTGCACCATCTGCCCACACAGCTGCTGACCATAGAAGAATCTTTGGCACTTCAGCAACAGCAGAAACAGAATTTTGAGGTATTTCAAGTACCAAGTTGTTCTTGTTTTGTGCTGGATGCTCCTTACGTTAGAATTTACTCTGAGGACTTCAAAGAGGAAGGATATAATAAGAAATATGGTGCTGAGGCAATCAGTAGCTCTTAGAGATGTGCTACTAGTTTTCCAGTCACAGAATTGCTCAAATTGCAGGCAACAGCTGACGACAGTCACAGCTTCTGCAGTATGCAAGAGTGATTTTCCAAGGAGAGGACTGCAGTGTTGTGTCTTCAGCGCAGGCGTGGCCTGCATCCCTTGAGGTAGCAGTAGCACTGCTTCCCTGTCTTCTTCCTATGAAACCCATTGATGGTTCCTCGCTTGTGGGATACAGCCCCGGTCTGCTGAGATCCCTGGGAAATGGGGTTCTCAGTCTTGTCTCTTCTTTGATACAGGGCAGCACTGAACGGGTGGGGACAGGGTTGTGTTGCCCACAGACATCAGGAGTCGGGCCTGTGTGCAGAGAGAAGAGTCCTACTTTGTCATCTAAATCAATTTTTAGCACTTTCTCCAAAGATCCTTGTGGTCTGCATAGTTTGTGTTTGGCTTTACAGGCCAGGAGAAAGTGAGTGTGAGGACCACAGAGGGACTGAAAGTAGGTATTCTTGGTTAGTAGTACTTTGAGCCACCTGGAAAATAGCATCTTGAGCTACTTTCTAGTCTGTCTTGGCCTTTCATAAATGCTCAATTAACATGGTTTGGCATTTTCAAGACAGTGGTTTATCATTTTTCTTCTCAGTATATTAAAATTACTATTAGTTACAACTCCAGCATCGAGGGAATGTTTTTTAAATTGTCTGTGGGGTCTAAAATGCCTGTCTGCAGTCAGTTTTAGGTTTAATTTGACCCTTCAAGGTTAAATTTACTATTAGCAGAGTAATAGTTGTAGCCTCCATGTGTACCTGCACATAACATTCATAGCTGTGGGGGAAGGTGTGAAGTTCAAGGGGACCACATTGGAGGGGAGAGCCTACCTGTCCTGCTCGCTGGGAGCATCCTCAGTGTGTGTGAGCACACAGCCAGGTTGAACTCACTTGGGCTTTTGTTGGGTGTGATTTCTGTAGGACTTTATATGGTATTAGAATTAATACCTAATTGTCCTGTGCCATGGAAATGTAATTCTCAGGCCTAGAAGCCATGATTTAATGTGGGGAAGAAGGTTCTGCCATCTGGAGAAATAAACACATAATTCGTGATTTTTGACATTTAATAGATCTGATCACTTCCCATGTCAGTGTGTGTATGGATGTGTGTGTGCCCACATACTTAATGTGTCTGTGTTTATAACTTGTAGTGCTGAGCTGACCCCTCAGGCCTGACACAGGATATTTCAGTGCAGTGCTGTTTTTTGATGGAAGTCGGGGACCACAGCTCCCCAGGCTGGTCACTGTCACAGACGTTGCCTTGCTATTTGTAGTGGGATGCAGCTGTCAGTGTCCTTGTGTTGCTGGAGGTCACTAAATGAGTGCCATGCCCTTCTCTTTCAGATTCTGTTAGAATAACTTACCACTAACAAAAGGTAAGGAAAAGATGTAAATGTGTAACTTTTTGCTTTGTTCTTTGTTTTAAAGGAGATGCAAGCGAAGCTCGCAGCACAAAAATTAGCAGAAAAGCTGAATATTAAAATGCAGAGTTACAATCCAGAAGGGGAGTCCTTGAGGAAGTACCGAGAAGTAAGGGATGAAGATGATGCTCTGTCCTCTGATGAGGAATGAGGAATTCTGAAGATGGGCATTGGGATGATCTCCTGAGTCTCCGATGGTTGAGGTGTCATTACCTAATATCATCAGACTTTCTAACAAGTATCAAGATCAGTGTCAGACGTAGTTGAGGGAAACATTTTATAGTTATACAAAGGTAGCTACAAGAAAAAGCCCAATTTGCCTTTCAGATGATGATCTTCATGTGCTTGGAAAGTTTAATATTTGAATATTGTGTTTAACCGTATTGTATTAAAGTTTTGCAGTTTGTTGTGCATTGATCTGGTATTTTGGTATGTGGTAGAGTACATTTTTCTTTTCATTAGGCCAAATGAAATCAGATGACTTTGCTTTTTTCCTTAATCTTATTTCTATCAAATAGCATTTATCATATCTCTCAATGAAGTACACACTTGTCCTGGACAGCTAAAGTGAACTAGGAAGTCAGTTCCCTCCTTTTTTGAGCAATGGAAGGAGCTGTCTTGAGAAGACAATGCCAGCCTGCATGGAATCCTGAGCTGCTGGAGGTGAAGTATCTAGGGGGACACTCAGGAAAACCTCAGCAGGTGTTTGTTTCCTTCCCCGTCTTACATTAGAAAGCTGTTCACTTCCTTCTCTTTAGGAACAAGGAATACTTTGAGGAATGCTGGAGGGTTGGGAGTCTTACTAGAAGGTCGGATTTGCCTGGAGTAACTTTTGGTACAAGAAATGTCCAAGCTGACTGAGCTAGGTGAAAGGAGGTGCATCTCGGGCACCGGTGCTGTTTGTCCATGTGTGGGACACATGTATCTGATAAGGAAACCAGTTTGTAAAAGTTACAGTTGAGCTGTCAATACACTGCTTTCTTTTTTCCCCCAAAAGAGTCATATATAGGCCTTTAGAAACCTCAGTCTCTTAAATATATATATATATATGTTCCTGTCATTTTAAATGGTTGTTGTCTCCAAAGGAATTAACACTTATGTTATCAAAAAATTCAGTACTGAAAGAAAAGAATAAAATATGAGAGCAACTTCAAATGGTAATGGTGATATTTTACTGGTATCTAAATTTTGCTCCTTTCATTGTCTTGAAACCCACCAGCCAGACACAAACCTGTAACGTTTAAGTGTTCGAACTGTTGCTTAGTTTTCTATGTATAGCTGTACATTTATATTTTGAAAATGCAGTCATACCGTATATTGTTTCATAGACTATGAATATTTGAATATTACATTTGTCTTTATTAATATTTGCATTTTAGATAGCAGAATATTTTTCATGGGTGTATCATAATTTTTAAAATACTCTCGTGTACAAATTGTTCATTATGTAATCTCAATAATGATTTGATCAGTATCTTAAAAGATAATCACATCTACCAGGTGTGGTGGTGCATACCTGTAATCCCAGCACTCTGGGAGGCTAAGGCAGGAGGATCGCAAGTTGGAGCCTAGTTTGGGCAATTCAGTGACTTATCGAGACCCTGTCTCAATTTAAAAAGAGCAGAGGAATGTAGGGATGTAGCTCAATGCAAACTCTGAGTTCAATTCCTAGTATTCCCCCTCAAAAAAAACCAAAACCCCAGAAAAAACCTTGGGTACATCAATTTCCAGAGACATTTTTTAAGAAGTGAAATTGATAGAGAAAAGGTATATAAGCTTTTGAGAATCTTGGTATATATCACTCATTTCAGAGATTGTGTCCACTTCTGTTCCCTTTAGCAATCTACCAATCATCCAGGATGTAAAATTACTAAGATATTTGCAAGTTAATTACAGAAAAAGCTTAGTGAAGGTTTTTTTTTTTAATGTTTATATTCCATTTCATTCTTTTGAGAATTGCTTATTCATATGTATTTGTCCTGTTACTGTTTTGGAGAGCTTGCCCTTTTCCTTGGTTTAAATTCTTTATAAATTAAGAACATCCATCCTTTGTTGTATAACATTTTAATGTGTTAGTTGCCTTTTTGTACAGCTTACAATATTTCCGCATAGTTTTCTCTAGAAGTGTACCTTTACATGTGTGCTTGAACGTATTTGTCTTAACCCAGGTATGGATAAATACACTAGTTTTGGTTTTGGGTTTTTGTTTTCTTTTTTCCTTTTTACAGTTGTCTTTAATTCAGTAGGAATTTTATTTTGTTTATACACATAACTCATTTAATCTACATAACTGAAATGAAAAGGAAATTTTGATCAATCTCAAGTTTATTTGGAGATACTATGTGAGATGAGGATGTACGGCTAATCTTTGCAAAGAGTTTATCAATTGCTTCGGTATTGTAAGCCACTATTTTCCTTTGTAATGCTATATTTATAGAATATTAAATTTTTGTGTCTTTTACATCTTTGGTCTATTTGTGGGCCTTCTGACTTTTTCCATGTTAACCATTCTGGCTTATTGGTGTTACATTTGGGAGAATGAATCCCCCGTTTTTCTTGGAAATTTTGTGAAATATAGCCCACAGAAAAATATCTAAAACAAATGTTCTGTTTAATGGATAAACCAACAGCTAAGCACACCCTGAGGCAGAGAAGCTGCTGCTGGCACTCCAGAATCTCCTTGTGTCCCCTGGTGATAGCTACCAGCACCCTCTGTATCCACGGGGTACTACTGTCCTGACTTTGTAGTAAGTCTCCCCTCCATTCTTTAAAACAAATTTTTATTTTACCAGTTACTATGTGACCATATGGCTTGTTTTGCCCACTTTTGCCTCCTATAAAGGTTGAATCATTCTGTATGTTGTGTCTGGTGTCCTTAATGTAGCTTAGAGAATTCATGTCACGTGGGTTTGGCTGGTTCATTTTCATTGCTGTACGATGTACTGTTTTGTTAGTGCCACTGTGTCTTTATTCTGGGATGTGTCTAGGTTTTGGCTGTGACAAGCAGTAGTATGATAAGGACCTTTGCACCCGTACACCTATTTCTGTAGGGTATATATACCCACGAGTGGACTTGCTGGGTTAGAGGGTTGCACATCACTGACTTTTCATGTTTCCACACCCCCTCCACTGCATATCAAGAGTTAGAGTACTACCAGACTTCAGTTTTAGCCAGCGTGGTGTTTATTAGCCAGCAGTTTATTTACACTGGTTTTATTCTGCATTTCCCTAATGAGGAATGGCGTTGAGCATTATCAGATGTTTACTGGCCACTGGATTCCGTCTGACAAGTGCCCATTTGAATCTCGTCCTTTTTTTGTTGTGTTGTTAGCTGTCCCCCGTTCCTGTGGTTTGTAGGACATATTCTGGTTGCTCATTTGTGGTATTTAAACAAAGAATTGGTGTTTGATTGGTTGTGCTTGTATCTTCCCTTCTGAAGCCGACTTCATCCTCATGCTGTATTGATATTGAAAATTTTGAATTTTAGTGGCAAATCTATCACTCTCATGCTTAATGCTTTTTGTGTCTTGTCTTAAGGAATTGCCTCTCCAGAAGTGACGAAGATATATTCTTATGCTTTAAAATCTTTACAGTTAGAAAGTACTCGGTAACTTTGCCCTTCATGCTGGGTCTTAGACTCCACCTGGAATGTATTTCTGGCTGGGTGAGGGAGGGGCCTTTTCTGTGGAGGGGGTGTGGTCATCAGCTGCTCCTCTACACTTCTGCCACATAGCAAGCATCTGTCTGTGCCACTTTCAGGCTTCTCTCTTCAATGTCATTAACTCATTCACAACAGGGCTGTGATTCTTGTATCTCACTGCTGGGCGGCTCTGGTTTGTATTCGATTGTTCCTGCCAGCTTGAGCCGCTAGTGGTACATGCATCACTGTCCCATTGGCAGCTTGTACTGCTTCTCAGGGGGCCTTTGATCACAGTAATGCAAAGGAAGGCATTGATGTAGCACACCAGATGTCATCCTATTACGGTTCCTTAAGGAAAACATGAAAATGGTATAAAAAATGATAGTACTGCTAATTTTTGGTACAACAGTTGTAAATGCATATTATATACACCAGCAATAGGGTACTCCCAAGATTTCCATGGTAAAATTTAGAGAATTAATTATTGAAAAACTTCACAAATATAAATTTGATTATTGTAATTTTTAATTGGTACAAGTGGTATTAATTAATCTTTATATTTGGGCAATAATTATCCAAATTTAAGCAACTAGCTAGATTTACACACTTTTTGTTAATTTTATTAGTAAGAGGACCAATAAAGGTGATTAGATCTGTTTGTATCACCACCAGTACAGGTTCTCTGATGGGACAGGCGTGCATGGACCACCATTGCTCAAGCCGGCGAGAATATGTGAAGCTATTTGTGCTAATAATGTGCTGCCTTATTTACGGTAGCTTTGTAGTAAGATTGGAGTGAGGCCTGCCATGGTACTCTTTAAAGTGGTTTCAGTATTTTTGGCCCTTAGAATTTTTATACAAAAGCAGAATTTTAGAATCAGCTTGTCATATTCCACAAAAGAACTCCTCGGTGATGAAAATCCACATTCATTTTCAGAACAGATGTTTGCTATTCTGTCTAATCAATTAGCTTTTTTTTTAATAGCAATCCACATTTTCAGGGATGTGGAACCTTGCCATTTACTAAAGTGTGCCTACTGTTTCTATGAAGGTGACTATTTTTAGTTTCTGTGAGTTAAGTGGAAAATTCAGAATACTGGTTTACTGTGCATACCTCAAGTGTTGCATAGTTTTGATGGAGAGGAGGTAAGAAGTAAAGATAAAGAAATTTTTTTGAAAAGTCAGATTTAGGCTTAAAACCAGAAGATGGAGTGAACCTGCAGTATTTGCGAACTCTTACCTTCCATTTCCTTGTGATTACGTCAAGAAAAGGAAGTGAAGCTCTAAAGCTTGGGGACATCATGGACATTAATGGAAGACATTACTAGGATTGATCTTGTCATGTAACAGCAATACGAGGAGTAAGTTCTCTTCCTCGGTCTGTTCTGAACGTGACTCCCTGGCGAGCTGCGGAGGGGGGTTGCGTGCTGGTGCAGAAGATACACAGCTTCTGGGGTTCTTTTTTTCCTATTACTGGGATGTTGTGGCGATTTGATCAAGGTTACAGGAAGCCAAGAAGAGAACTCAGCACCAGGTCCTGGGCTGTGGACTGCATGCCCTTGTGCATGAATCCCACACACCAAGGCTGCCAGGTCAAAGCCAGGTGCGAGCTTAGCCCTAGGGCATTTGTCGTTTCTCTCTGACTTACAGGACAAAGAGCTTTTTCTGTCCCAGTGACTTGTGTTTGGAATGTTTACTTTTGAATCATTTGAAGACTATGTGACCATTTTAGCCACCACTAGTATTTTTATTCTTCCCTCTGATCACTGGCTGCAAAACTTTGTAGAGGAGACTTGAAAGGTGACATCAGTATTGAGTTTTATTCAAAGGGCCAGGTAAAACTAAACCACTTCCTGAACCCCCATCCTGGGCATGGATCCCAGGCCGTTCTACCTCTGGGCTATAGCCTCGACCCTTTTAACCTTTTGAGACAGGGTCTTGCTAAGTTGTCCAGGCTGGCCTCCAATTTGTGACCCTCCTGCCTCAGCCTCTTGAATGCAGGGATTACAGATGTGTGCTACCATTCCACACACTACAGGTTTATGGCATAGTTTGTGCCACTAAAAGTTAGAAAAAACAAAAAGATTTTGTCTTTGTATAAGTTGAAAAGTTGGAAATGCCTGTGCCATGGTAAATAAATACAAGGATTATATTATATATCCAGCTTTTGTGAAGAGCATATATATCATTTTAAAAACAGGCCAAGTCATATTGACTAAACCACTTGACAGCAAGAGAAACTTCAAGGTCCTATTTTAATTTCTAGCTAAAGTAAGGAAGCTTTGATACTGGGCCGATGAAATAAACCTAGGTTTGGATCATACTGACCCATGGCCAGACCACAAATTAGACGCAACTCTGTAAGTACAGGAATAAAAGCCTGAACAAATGAGTGTGATATATTACTTTCCAGGCAACTTTAGAAACTTGGAATAAAAAAGGCTAAAAACAAGGGTGAGCCACTGGAATAGCATTAGATAATGAGATTTGGGGTTTAAATGCTTCTATTTCCTTTGACTCTGGGGGAGTTCTGAACTCTCCTGGCTGTTAAGACTGTTCAGTGAGGTCAGCGGCCCCTTATCTAATGTACAGGGTATGTTTTGAACAAAATTTCAAAGTGTGATCTTTGAAGGTTAAAAGATTTTATGTAAGATCCTCATGATGGTAACAATTATGTCTGAAGCAGGTTTAGGAGAAGCAGTTTTGCCAGATGAAGTGAAATGTTTTAAAATCACCACCATATGAAACTTTTAATTTAATGTTATAATTAACTGAAAGAATAAAGACCCCTTAACTATTTTGACAAAGGGAAGTTAGGACATCAAGCTAAGAAGAGCCCCAGCTTTGTACGGAGAGGTTTCACATTATTAAGACAAAAGAATGAAAGTTATAAGTCAAGGTCTTATTTAGAGTATCTAGAAATATACCTTTAAGAGGGGCCGGGGATTTGGCTTGCAAGCACAAGGTCCTGAGTTCGATCCCAGTACCAAAAAAAAAAAAAGTGGTAGAAATATACCTTTAAGAGGTAGAGACTCGGCTTATAAATTGTCTGAAAATATTGTTAGGAAATACATCAGTTTTCTTAATAGTACCACATATACTTGTACTAAATACCATTTCTAGTGATTTTTTTTTGTAAAACAAAGCATATCTTTGACTTAGATTTTTAACAAAAAGATTTTCATCTTCTCTTTAGCTGCTTTTCAAACTGAAGCACCGTTAAGACAAACGTAACTGACAATGGCAATGAAAGGTAAATCTTATCTTGAACTACTGTTCTTTTTTTTTTTTTTTTTTGGTACCGGGGTTCGAACTTGGATCCTTGGGCTTGCGCAGCGCAGCAAGTGGCGAAACCACGGAGCTAAATCCCCAGCCCAAATTACCCTTCTTTAGTTCGTAGGGAGGAGAGCTTAGAATTCATTCCACACACTATAAATGGAGAAACTGAGGCACAGAGCAGCATGAGGACTTGCCTATGACTGTGTGGCAGGCTCTGACAAAGCCAACTCTTTCCTCACCCAGTGCTCTTTGCTTAATGTGCAGTTGTCTTCTAATTAATTCCTTAACACATTTTGCAGCATTACAGGAAAAGCACAGCACCTGACATCTGTTTTCTAACTTTGGAACTACAGGAATGTTGGATTTCTCTAGAGAGTCTTAATTATTGCAACTAGGTTCAGTTACTACAATTTTTTTGGTGGAGGTGTGGAATAGATAGCATGCACTCACTGTTTACAAACGCGGTCCTGTTTTTCCTTTTCACTGCCTGACTTGGTCTGTTTTGGATGTGCTCACAACCAAACACCTACTCCTCTGGGTTTCCAGCAGCTTGACTTCCCTGAGCGTGCCGAGTCTTCTTACCAACCTCTGACATCTCAGCGTAATACCCGCTCTGGGGTAACGGGGGTTGGGTTCTAAACATAGTCTGCATGCTTGTTAGTGTAACCAGGCCTTTTAATCTCTCAGTGTGTTTCAGTTTATTAGATGACTTTTTTCCTTGAAGGCAAGTAGGGGTTGAAGGAATGGAAATGGAAATGTAGGAGAGGAGAGGGCAAGTGGAAAGAGAGGACAAGGATAGGAAGCAGTGGGGAAAGCGTCTGTCACACTGTCTTCACTTGTGCTTGATCCCAACATCTGCCAACCCTCATTGAAAATAAAAGCTTTTGTCGGGCCAGGGATTTAGCTCAGTGGTTTTGCCACCTGCTGCACAAGTGCAAGGACCCAAGTTTGATCCCCGGTACCAAAAAAAAAAAAAAAAAGCTTTTGCCAAGGTCACCACTGAAAAGGCTTCTAAATACAGGGCTAATTCCCAGTTCTAACATTTTCATGATCTCTCAGCAGCATCTAGTTGATCGCTTTTTCTGGAAACACCTTTTTCCCGGTTGTGGAACACACTGTTTTCTGTAGATGCTCAGCGGCTACTCCCTGTTAGTCTCCTCTGCAGATCCCTGCTCATCTTCCCAATGACTAAGGGTTCTCTCCATCGACGTCCACACCCTCCCTCCGTGACCACGGCAGCCCTCGATATTTAAATACCAACGCCTCATGCTGACTCCCAAGCCTGCACCTCTAGTTCTAGTTCTGATTCACTTCTCAACTCAGCTGCAGCAAGACTGCTGAGAGGAGAGTTAGGGCTCTTGGGCAAGGACCAGGATGTACCACGATGGTGGCAGGGGCCAATGATGGCAGAGGTCTTGCCTTGGTACTGAATTTCCCTGAAAATAAGACCTAACTGGAAGATAAGCCCTAGCTAGTTGTTACCATGGCAATGGTCATGCAGTGTAATGCAGAAAGTGTGACTTTCACTGTTGTCTTGCATGCTGTCTACTCTGTAAGGCAAGGATGGGCTGATTGGGGCTGGCATTTTTGATCTCTATTTTTCAAAGCTGATTATTTTCCAGCTAAGTCTTATTTTCGGGGAAACACGGTTTTAACACATTGAATATTCTTGGCCATGTCACTTCTTGGGATTTGAGTGTACTATTTTCTAAGATGAGGGATTGGACATGGTCTGAATCTCTCAAAATATGTCTCTTCAACAGAAACCCTGAGAAAAATGGAATCAGGTGGACAGATTATGCTCTGCTGCCTGGCTTCTATCCGGGCTCTGGTGTTGCTTGTAGGACAGGCAAGTGGGTCCTTATGGTGGCATCAGCAGGATTGTGGAAAGCATAAGGCTCTGCCTGAAGCCCCGTGGCTTCTGCCTGACTCAGAGTAAAAGTTGAAGTCCCCAAGGTGACTCCCAGGACTCCACAAGACCCACCTAGTGTCCCAGCCACAGGGCCTCATGCTGCTGCGACAGGAAAGCCCCTCCTGGTACCTAGGGACCAGTGCACAGCTGTTTCCTCTGCTGTGAATGTGCTCTCTCCAAGTCCCTTCAAATGTCACCTCAGGGGAGGTGCCAAAGAATATAAAGTGACTCCCCTTAGCTGCTTTATTTTTCTTTATAGACTTGCATGTTTTCTTGTTTGTTTTGTCTGAATTTCCTTACTAGATTACAGTGCAGGGATTCTGTGAGCAAAAGAGGACTGAGAGGCTTGGGTCCAGCCATGGAGGCCAGAAAGCCTCCATGAAGGGAGGGTTTTGAAATAGGCTTTGGACCCTGGAGGGATGTAGATGGGATGGAGCAGGTGATGGTGAGATGCATCAGCGAACAGATGGAGGCAGGATAAGTTGGAAATCCTGGAAATGGAAAAGTTTGGTATATGGGTCATAGGTACTCAGCATAATGCAGAATTGGAATAGAATTCAAATGGTTTTAAAAAAAATATATGGAGCACAGATTGAAGTCTCTGGGACTTTGAAATGTTACTAAGGTTGCAGACACTTTGGTGGAGATGAGTGTGCAGGATGTTTGTTTGCAGAGTTCCTATGAGTTCCTGCAAGAAGCACTGGGGAAAGAATGGAAGGAGATGGGCCAGAAGTGGGAGATGTGGGCTGTGATGGGGTTGCACACGAGGCTCAGGTGCACTCACGGAGAGCTCTGGAGCTTGGACACTTCTAGGGCTGTACAGGGTTGAATGATGGCCCCCCAAATATGTCTGTGCCTCCACAAGGGAATGCCCAGGACATGGAGAGGGAAGGAACAACTTTGACACCTTGATTTCAGACGTCAACTTCCCACAACCGTGAGAGGATAAAATTCTGCTGTTCTGAGCCAGCCAGTTTGTGGTAGTTTGTTACAGCAATCTAAGGAAACAAATAGAAGAAGCCACATCAGATCAGTCACTGGACGCAGGCTGCCCCGCAAGGAAGCATGACCTGGGGCCAGCCAGAAGCAGTCCCTGCTATCTTAGGGGCTGTGTTCTAGGCCTCAAAGATGCCAGAGCCAGGACAGACCCAAGTTTCCTGACTCTGGTGGAGGCTTCTCCTGTGATAGGTTCCCTCCCTGAATGTGCTTTATCGTGCCTTCTTTCCCTGGTACTGATGTTTTTATGCAGTGAAGCAAAATTTGTGCTTCACCAAATGAATGTTATTTTGCCTCATCATCTAAAGGCAAGAGCTTTGAGTTGTCTGAAATTGATCCACACCGTCTCCAGCAGACCTCGTGTGACCAAAGACATTAATTTGTGAGACAGGCTGGGGCAGGAGGGCAGTGGGGCTGGGCACAGCTCCCTGCTGCCTACAGCTAATTGGCTCTGGGACTCTGAGTCCTGGATCTGCTGACATGGCATTCCTGAGAAGCAGGGAGAGGCCAGATACTATCGTCGGAAAGAGGACAAAGTGAAGGACAGAGAGATTAGCCAGGGTGCCCCCTTAATTATGTGGTGAGCTAGAGATGGAGCCAAGAATTGAATCCAGATTTCTCGATTCCCAGATGGATTTTCTCATGCAGAGGTCCTGCCACATTCCTCCCATGGAGCTGCCCACTTGCCAAATCCCAGGGCTCACACCTGGGCTGAGTTTGTGTGTGTGTGTGTGTGTGTGTGTGTGTGTGTGTGTGTTCGTGTTCATGTATTACTGCTTCTTTTGCATTACATTCATTCTTAAAAAGAAAAAAATACATTTCTCACTCTTAGAAAATGGTTACTTAATTGAGAATAACATTGATGATATACAGGTTGTTCAAATGTTCTTAACCACATCTATTTTTTAAGAATTTTTGGCTTGGCAGGTCCAGAGTCCAAACAGATTGGACCCATACATTTCTTTCCAGAAAAATTTGCACATGGAAGCATTACGCAAGTAATTAAGGTCAAAAAGAATTTTCTAACTTAGCTAAAACTTCACGTTGACCAGGAAAGGACAATGCCCATCCAGAAATTTCCAAAGGCAACGCCTTCTACCCAGAGGACACCTGGGAAACACTGTCGACTTTCACCACTAGAGGGCTACACATCAACTGTTCCTTCCAAGTACAATTAACCATTTTCAGACAAAGTTAGCTTCCTAACAGAGTAATTTAAGCAGAGCTTACTGTTCCTGTTGACTTTAGATACCTATCCTTGGTGTGTGTCTCTGCCCTCAACTAAATTCTATATTTAGAAAGTATGACCATACAAGAAACAATCCGTTGTGCAAACTAACTGGTTGTGGGCCCCATCATTGCTATTTTAGAGACTTTTTATGAAACCACCAAAGTCAGCATTGTCCCAAGAGAGAGGAGCTGGGCTGTTGCCTTGCAAGGGTCCTCAGCCCAGCCTTACCAACTCAGCCTGGGTCTTTGTTGGAAACAAACATCATTTTCCCTTGTGTGTTCTAGACCTATGAGCATCTGTGGGGTCTTTAGTTACTCTTTCCTGCAAAAAGCTGAAAAATTCTTTAAAGCAAGACACAGCCTGTAGGTTTGTTGGATTGGTCATCCATTTGTTCCACGGTGCCTGCTGACATCTGTTCCTTAGCATACGCCAGACTGTAGGGCTGATTCTTTGGCCTTTTAAAATGAACAGTCCAGTGGGGAGTGCAAATAATTACAACTGTGGGAAGCATAATGGAAGGGTGCTATGAGGACATGAATTCTACTTGCTCCCACTCCCTGACAAGCGTTAACTCTTTTCTACGTTCTTTCACGTTCAACAGAGAGCACACAGCACTAAAATCGTGAGTGCACATCACAGGTAAAGCTGCTTTCCCTGGGAGGGGGGCCACTTTAAAAGTGTGTTCCCTTTGGGCTCAACTTGAAATAAACGTAAGTCTTTTAGCAAGAGAATGACAGTGTTGGGACTAGGAATACAGATAATTTGGGGGGCAGAGATGAGGTGGGAACGTGACAGAGTTCCTGCTTTGCTATTTTAACAAGCTGAGTGCTTGGCTTCAATTCTTGGGATTTGAATTGTCTGTTTTCTAATATGAAGTAGTTGGACCTGGTCCACATGTCCCTAAATATGTCTCTTAATACAGAAATCCTGAGAAAAATGGAATTTGGTGGTAAAACAAGTTGGGGAAAGACAGCCCCCTTTACACTATCTCCCTTGGAAATTCAAAATTACTGTAACAGATCAGAGATTTTAAGAGATCCTGGGGTAAACCACCCATTTAACCCAGTGTTTCCCAAATGTATTTGCCTAGAGATCCAATTTTATGTTATAGCTATTAATAGAGAAATGCTGGATTAGATCTAGTTCATTGAAAAACCAATAAACATTTATTGAATGACTACTTTGTGCTAGGAAGTTACCTCTCGGGCTGTATTGCATGAGTTTATGAATCTTTTTTTCTTTTTTCTTTTTTGATCCCAAGGATTGAACTCGGGACCTTGTGCTTGCAAGGCAGGCAGTGAAACCACTGAGCTAAATCCCTAGCCCTATGAATCTTATTTTTTGATCAAGGAGATTTTCCTGCAGGTAACACCTCCTAATTAGTCCATCCACAGTTTCCAGGAATGACTTCTTTCCAGAAGGTACAACATAGAATCATTACCAGTCTTTGATACTGGCACCAGACTTTTTCTTCACTTTGTATTGGAGTTTAAATGAGATTGAATTCCTTTTAGTGATCAGATGATGATTAGTGTTTACTTCCTGCTGATCCCAGCTGCCCATCTGACCCTAGTTGGGAGGGCTGGACCAGGATAATCACTCAAACTTCACTAAGGCTTGTCCCCATTTCCTGGGTTCTAGGTGCTTTAACAATTTGAGGAAAATTCAGTTAGCTTTAGGAAAGAGGGATTTTTGGAGCATGTTTCCTTTGTGCAACTGATTAAAAAAAATCCCCATCTGTTCAGTTCAAGAATCCACTCATTTTATCTCTTGTCGTTTTCACACAAAGGAAAAGGACATCATATAATACATCTTTAAAGAGTTCTCCCAGGAGCCTTATTCTGCCGGAACTTCAGGAAGGGAGTTTTGACAGAAAGCCTGGTCTTCTTTATTTTAAAGTCATTTTACATAAGGTTTTCAAAAGGAGACAGGGCACATGAGGGCACGGGAGAGAGTCACGTGGGCATATGGTGGGAAGTTCCATTGCTGCTTCTAACTTTGCCTCACTCATCAATAGGGAAAAAGAACAGGCATGAAGCTGGAATCTGCAAGGTAGGCCTTTTAAATCAAGATTCTGTATTCTTTTTCATTCTCTTAAATGGACTCTGTGCTGCTGATTGTAATCCCTGAGTGATAGCCACTGATAAATATTACCTTTGTGGAGACATAAGACATCATCATCCGTCAGATCTGTAGACGAATTTTTTTATGCAAACCCAGCAGATTTCTGTGGATATGGGCCAGGAATTTTAATGAAGGAAAACATCAAAGATGCAGAAGAAATGAGAATATTTGTCAAGGAAGATACAGAGCGATGCTCCCTGATAACCCTGATATTGACATTGGAACTCTGTGGGAGCAACTTAAATAAACATCTGGACACCAAGTTTAGACATTTTCAGTGACAAACCCCAGGCAGATCTTCTCAACTTGCAATAATAAATATTTCCAAGGCTATATGAATCAACTGAAAATCCTGTTTTCAATTATTCTAGTTTTATAAATAGAGCATAGTTAATTATTCAAGTATAGAATTTCTTTTGAAGATTAGGTGAATTTTATATTTCCTTTGTCCATGTTATACTTCAGTTTTATTATTCATATCAAGTTTATGTCCGAGCGTTCAAAAATAATACAGTTAACTTGCCAGATGCTATTAAATCAGGATCCAGCTGAGCTTAATTTTTTATTGTTTTATTTTCAGGAAAGCAGGACTGTAATCCCATGAAGTTGCTCGGTATGGTGGACCCCAGCTTGGGACACTGGTGGCAGCAAGGAGTAGGGGCAAGACCTACTGTCTAAACTGATTGTTTAGGGCAGTTTGGCCATCACTTATTCAGTAAAGCACTGAAGGGTGGAGATGCAACTCTATGAAAATCTTTACAAAAGTAAAGACAGCTATGCAGCAGTGACCACAGTTATTTGAGTGATTCTGTTGACGGCTGTTAGGAATTTATATATGAATACAGGCTGCCCCCTAAAAGTTGAAAATAGAAAAGGGAAATGTGTTGAAATGCTTTTCTTACAGCTGGAGAGTCTAAACAGGCATACATTAAAAATTAACAATACTTATGACCCACTCTGGCATTGACAGTGTGACATGGGAGGGACATCGTAGTCAGAAGCAGGCTTGATAACTACTGGGACCTCATTACCTGGCCCTCACTAGAGTGTACCGGGAAAAGTAGTGGCAGGTGCACTTCCAGTTCCCAACCAGACTGCAAGCTCATGGACCAGGACGGTTTCACTGCTGGACCTGATGTAGACACCCTTTTAAATGCCTTGAATGAAGAAAGCCTTGTTCTGCTTCTGAGAGTTTTGTGAGGAGGAAGCCTTAGACAATGCACAATGTCTTCACTTGTCCAATTTGACATGTAGGACTTGATACAGGTCAAGCATCCCTAATCCAAAAATCTGAAATCTGACATGACACTACAAGTGAAAAATTCTACATAGTAAGTCTTCACTTTCTGCACAAGATTATTACAAATATTGTATAAAAATACATTCAGCCTATGTATATGAAACATATATGAATTTGGTATTTAGGCTGGGTCCCATATGCAAGACATCCAATTGTGTATATATATCCAAATCCCACAGAATTACAGACTTCTGCACACTTCTGATTTCAACCATTTTGATGAGGGACATTCAACCTGTAATAGAAGCCACAATTCACTGAGCTCTTACTAAATGCAAAGCATTTTATTAAGACCTACAGTGAAGAAATACATGTATATAATACAAAAAAGTCAAATAGGACTAGCAAGTTTATAATGAAAAACAGTAACCCTTCTTCCAACTCTGTGTCATCTCTAAGGCAATTTTGTTTCTCATTTATTTCCAGATTTCTGAATAATATGTTTATAGTGCTATTGTTTCATTTGTAAAATAGACATTATCTACTGTCAGAAGAATGTGGCTTAGTTCTACACCCCATGCAAGCCCTCACTTTTCTTCCCTCATCCTCCCAATTTTTGATTAAATATTCAGTGGTTATATTATAGTGACTATAAACAAATTCTTTATTGACAATATTTCAATTTCATAAGATTACATTTCCTTCTGTATTAAGACTTCAGTTTGCTTTGGAATCCACAATTGCTTTATTTATTTGATTAATTTTCCATGTGCCTAGAAAATGAAGCCTCAGACTTTCCCACAGAAGCATAAAGCTGTCCTCCATAGAAGTCAAACAAACTGTCATTCAGCCCCCTGACTTGGAGCTATCCTCATGTGGTTCTCTGTGTGTTGGTCTGCCACACACTGTTGCTTGAGACTTCTCTCCACTCTCAGCCTGGAGGGTCTCTGTATTCTCTCCTGTGTCTGATCTGATTTCTGGGTGCATATCTTTGTCTTTCTTAGTTTTCTTGAAAGTGTTGATGGGATAACCTTCCACCAAATGTGGGAGAAGCAACAAGGCAGCCCAAGAGATGAAGGTTTTGATACCTTGCATCTCTATCTAGTGATTTTCTCTTACTCTTACTCCTAATTTTGTGTTTTCCCTAAAATAACACCTAACTGGAAAATAAGCGGATTATTTTCTGGCTAGTTCTTATTTTCAGGGAAAGAGCATTTTCTGTTTGGCTGGGTATAAAATTCAAAGTAGGAAATCACTATCTCTTAGGGTTTGGAAGACATGTGACTGCACTCTTAGCTTCTAGCTACTGAGAAACTCAGTAGCACTCTGACTCTAAATCCTTCATCGGGAAGGCTATCGTAATATTTTAATTCATATTTGCTAGATATTTCATTTTGTTTTTTCTTTGAATCATCTGTTTCTTTCATGTGCATGCACACACACACACACACACACCTTCCTCATGTGTTTTTTCTCACTCTCATGTTGGAGGCTTTCTGCTCATCTCCATCCTTGCTGTCCAGTGAGTTACACACAGTCAAGGAGGCACTGTGAGCAGGTCTAGAGTGAAGGAGGCACCCAATCTTTCTTTGGGAGATCCCCAAATGTCAGTATTGCTCTTCTAGTTTCTTCAGAACATCTTATTCCTTTGGTGTGTTTGCCTGGCTGCCAGCATTCAGGAGACAGTCTGGGCTGCAGTCTTTCCTCAGGTCCCTACTCTTAGTAATTGCCTCTGCTCTCCTTCATGGGGCATTCTTGAGAGTCCTTGAGCCCTACTGAATGTCCTTGAGCCCACCATCTCCCTCTCCAGAGGGATCCCCGAATGCCGAGGTTGGAAAAAGCCCGGGGTCTCTCCATTCCCTGTGCAGGCTGTCAACGGATTCTCTTATTTCTATCCCACCTCTCCGGCTGACTTGCAGAGTTCCCTCGCCTCCATTTCTGGACTTTATTGGGGTTCAGTGGTGTAAATTTGCGTTTTTGGTGCCTCCCTCCTTTGGGCAGTTTCATATCAGCCATCTCTAGTGAGTGAGTGCCTGAGGGGGAGCAGTTTCCATCCTACTATTATTTCAGAGGCAGTCAGGATAGAATGGATTTACACGCTTGCATTCATTCTCCAGTGTTTAACTGCAAGTCTTAAGCAATCAGTACAACCTTAAAATGTGGGAATATGTGTATCTCTGTTTTACAGATGGTGAAATAGACATAATTTGGGGACACAGCTAGGAACGGACAGAGTTGAATCTTAAACCCAGATCTGTCTCATCCTCTGCCTTGGAAGACTTGGGGCCACCCAAGCAGGGGTTCTTTCACGAATGCTAATACCTAGGCCACTCTGAAATCAGTTTGATCAGTGTCTCTGGGCTAGGGCTCCAGGTACTGTAAATTTAACAGCTCCCTGGGAGGCTCTGATGTATGTCCTGGATTGAGAGCCACTGCTCGGCATTTTCCTGGGCTCCTTGAGTCTTTCGGTCCCTTTCCTTTTAATACACACGATCACCCTGCGTGTGGCAGTCTGACTCCTTCTGAATCTACTTTGCTCTTTCCTCAGTAGCTCTCCATCTCTCCTGTCCCTATTCACTCTTTTATTGGCTCTGTTCAGATGAAGTTGCCAGAATTAGCAAACAAAAATACAGGGCAGTCAGTTACATTTGAATTTCAGAAAAACAACAAACACTTTTCAAACATCATGTCCCATGTAATACGTGTGACATCCTGCTACCAAAAATTTATTTGTTGATTCTGAGATTCAAGTGTAACTGAGTGTCCTGCATTTTGCCTAGATACTTTATACTCAGAGCCTCAGTTTGCAATACCGTTGGGGTCAGTAGAACTTGCATCTGGAGCAGCCTGTCTTTGGACCCCAAGCTTCTGCTAGCATTCATGGAGGAGCTGCTGGTTGGGATATTGTGTCATCATGGCCCTGTCTTCTCTTATCCTTCCTGGACATCCATTTCTCTGGCAAACACCCTCCCTCTTCCAGTGATTCTGGTATCCCGAGAACAAGTGGCTCCTTAAATCATGCACCTTTGTGGTGGCTCCCATAGCCTGGCCTGGCCCTGCCTCCTGTGGATTCAGCCCCAGAGAAACAGGCCTAGGTCATCCATAGGCCAGGTGTCCATAGACCAAGTGTCGGGTATGTGAGACACACACTTTAGTCACACAGCAGCCTCTGGAACTTTCTGAAGTCTGCAAAAGTTGATTGATGCTCAGGAAAATGTACTAAAAATGACCCCTGACTCCAGTTCCTAAGGAGTTTATGAAATGTAAGCATCATAAGTTAAAATTATATACCACTCTGTTAATAAAAAATATTTTCTCTCCAAAAAGCAAAAACCCCACAGAAGTCTTCCACATCAGTTTTTGTGGGAAGAGGGTGGCAAGTGCCATTGCCCGGCTGGGATGTTGTGGCAGACCCTTAACTCTGCAGACCTGGGTAAGACAGTGGAGAGGAGTGGATGGAACCGCCTCTGTGACCGCTCTGTATCGCAAGGCTGCCAGGATTTCTCTGTGTGAGTATTTAATTTTCCATTAAACTGGAAATTATCTCTTATGAAGTGACAAAAATATTTCTATTTTGGATCTCTTTCTTGGTTTATCACTTACAGTATTTTAATCTGGTTCCACATTGTGCCATACTGCTTTGTCTAAAACTCATACTTTAATTTTTAAAAATGCAATTAATCCCTTGTAAGTCTTTTTCATGTCCCATAAAAATGATGGATAAGGGAAGGTAGATAAAGCTACAGATCAATTTTAGATTCTGATAATCTAATAAATGCTTTGAGTACCAATCTTGCAGTTTACGACCTTTTGCCAATTGATTTACGGTCTCATAGTAAATTTTCTCTCCCACTTATCCAATATTTATTGGAACATCTTGTTCTTAACAGACAAAGTACTGTATAAAACATCTGTCAAAACAAAAGCCAATTCAATTAAATATCTTTTACTTCCAAGTCTACTTCTCTGTTTTCTCTAGTATCCAGATGGCAAAACAACAAGCCATGTTATGCACAGCCTTTGAGCAAGGTTTGGGAACATAAAATGCACTCAAAACATCAAAACACAAGTTACTCTGAAAGGAGTGAGAAATCTCCGTTTCCTCTCGGTTGAGGCTGGACCCTGCTTATATCAGTGTTGGCCATCTGAAAGCAGAAATAGTGGTCCAGCTTTCTTCCTCCGTAATGGCTCTGTTACTCAGTGTTCCCTCACAGACTCCATAACTTAAAAGATTTTCTTCAGAAACAAACTTCATTTACTTGGTAGGAGCTATTAACCCCCCCAAACTATGAACCATCAACCCTCCTTTTTAGTCTGTGAAAATCTCTGTCCAATCAGAGTTGATATAATCCCAGCCCAGACAAAGGGCATAAACTGATGTACCATTTCTTTAGGTATTTTGTAGTGTTACAGCAATCAAAGAGGCTCCCCGTTACTGTTTCTATGGAACAAGTGTAAACGAAGAAAAATTTCACTCACTTAGACCACGTTTTCCCCCATCGCATCCTGTGGGGAAGGAAAAGCCTGATTCTCTAAGAATTGCAGTGGTGTGAGGGACTCTCTGGCTTTTTGTAGCAGAGATTAACATGTCTGCTTTTCTTTGAACATTTCCTTTGAGCAAGAGTGAGAAATGCTCAAATTAGCATCCTTGGCCCCTCTTTTTGACCTGCAAACCTCTCGGCTCTGTTCTGAAGGTCAGTTTATGGATGACTGGAGTGTGGGGCTTAGTGAGCCCTGACTCGAAACATTTTCCTGTAGTTTAATTTTCTCCAGAATTCAAGGTCCCAGTTTTGTTGCTGTTGCTAAATGCTCCCCAAATGTACCATGGATCAATGACATATTGAAAGCATATGTATGTTCACCTCCATGTTGATGTCATTTCCGATAATCCCGAGGTGATATGTGACGTGCAGGGAGCCACGGTGGGAGTGGGGGCTCTGACCAGCAGAATCGAATGCCCACTGTGCTCGGTGGGACACTTGGTGGTAAAGCTGAAACCAGAAATAGAGGTCTATCTTAAGAGGAAAACCCAAAGCGTTTTGTTGGACATCGAGAGTACCCAAGCTGTTTTCTTTTCCATGTACGGAAATTTTCCTTTTATAGGAAGTGTTGGAAACAGTCTTACTTGGTCACTCATATTAATTGCTACAGAGGTGGCTATTTTCCCCCTTTGACCACGATATTACCATATTTACAAAGAGTAGGGGCAGAATACAAGATGCTAGTCAAGAAAATCTCCAATTTGTTTTCTTCTAGGTCTTTTATGTAACTAAGGGGGAAAAGCAGGTTAGAATAATATAGGTGTAGAGTTTTGCAAATGGTTGACTTTTGTGATCTTTGGCCAGGATGTTCCCATTTCCTCTGTGGACTATATTTTAGGTTCCATTTTTAAAACTCAGCCACTTGGGCCAGGGATGTAGCTCAGCAGTACAGTGCCTGCCTGGCAAGCACAAGGCCCTGAGTTCAATTGCTGGTACCACAAATAAAAAATAAAAAACAAAACAAAAAACAATTTGGCTACTGAAGTCCCCAAATAGGTGTCTTTTTTTTAAAAAGTCATACAAATTGTCCTCCGGCACTTAGCATTTTGAATCTTACCTCTGAGATTCTCCAACACTGGAAACATTTCCACTGAAAGCAGGTAGATTTGCGAGGTTCTCCATCTGATCCCAGCCTGCACACCCTCCTTACTGACTTCCACGGCAGGTCGAGAACAAAACTGAGCCAGAGGTTTGTGCAGAGAAGCCCAAGGCTGATGCCCAAGTTGTCCCCACCCCCCGGCCTTTCTCCTGGGTGCAGCACAGCTGTGTTGGGGTTACCCCAGCCCTGCCATCTGCCAGGGCCCCCCCTCCACAGGATCACGGCTTCCAGTTGTCTGGCCCCCATTTGATATTTGCTGGCTGGAAGACACCAGGCAAATCACTCAGCATCTCTGTGCCTCAGTGTCCTTACCTGTAAAATTGGTTTTGTTCAGATCAAACAATGTGATGCCCATACAGCCTTCGTGACAGTGTCGGGTGCCTGCTGGGGTTCTGGTCCGTTCTTACAGGAAGTGAGTGTGGGTGACAAGGCCCCAATACTCACCTTTGCATTTCTGCCCCTGGACTTACCTGATGCTGCAGCGGGAGGCTGCCAAGCCTAGACCAGGTGAGGATGAAGGTGAAGGTGAGCTTGAAAGGTGGTGAAAGACGCCAGAGGCAGGTCCCCTCAGCACATGCTGGGGGCAGCCCTTGGGGACACCCAGGCAGAGCAGCCTCTACTGTCACCTAACTTCTGCTTGGCAGGGGAGAAAGAAACACCCACATCATTTCCCGGCCACTCTCCAGCAGAGGTTTTGCTGGTTTTCCTGGCTACATGTGCGTCCTCTTCCCTGCACATAACCCGGCCTGGAGAATGGGCGGATTCTTCCGGCTCTCTACTGACCCCCGTCGGTCCCAGGTCTCCACTGCACCCTTCAGTTTGTCCTCTAGTTTACTGACTCCCTACTGTGCTTCCTGCAGCTGTGGCTCAACCAGCCCAGCCACCGGCCCACAAAGAATGGAGAAAGGATTTATTTTGCCAGCAGATTCTAGTGGGGTATCTCAGTCTAGAGTCTCTGGGTCAGGGCCCATTGGGGACAGTTCCCAGGGGAACTCCACTTCTCTAATATTCTTATAATTAGGCATCTCAAGAATTCAAGTGACAGTGATTGAATCAGTGTGTAAGAACAACCCTGCTTAGAGTATGTCCTCTCTTGCTTAATCCTCTTAACCTTTGAAATCAGTACCGCAACCACCCTGACTTTATAGATGAGAAAACAGGTTTGCAAAGGCTAAGCAAGGTCCAGAGGCCAGGGTTCCTCAGGGCCAGAGCTGGGACTTGAATTCTGCTTTGTTCTCTTTTTATTGCAGTTTTTGCAAGGAGCACAAGCACTTCTCTTCTGGGCTTCAACTGGACATTTTGAGGGTCCGCTTCCAGCCCCTCCAAAGCTGTATTTCTCATCTGCCCATCAGCCAGTCTTCCTCCTTTCCCCACTGCTTCCCCCATTTCCTCCAGCCTGAAGATCCGGTCCCTCCTCTGTGAAGACCTCTGCACTCCCCAGGGGTGGCCCAAATGCCTCCCCCTCCAGGCCCCTTGGGACCTTGTGCCCCAGCCTGGGGCCCTGGCACACTGAGGCTGACCGACCCGGTGTCCCCTCTGCCTGAAGGCTCATCTGGGCACATTCTTGTCCAGTTCTCCCTTCTACAACTCCTAGTCCTGGACACTGCATGCTCGGGATGTGCATGTTGGCCATGGGCCCAGTCTCAGTGGACGAGGAAGGCAGCTTAGCCGCGTGTGTACTGCCCATCAGGCCCCGTGGAGTTCCTACCTCGAGCTCACGTGGGTTTCATGGCTGGCATGAGGGTCAGTGAATAGACCCCACGATGAGGCTGATCATCCACAGCATGATTTGCCCTTTGGCAAAATTACCCAACATGTCCTGTTGCCTGTCACTTTCCGTTGTGCTTTTGTGAGTTGGGTGACCTGTCCCCGATCTTTGGACACTGCACCAAAACCCGTGTACAGAGCCTTTGTTCACTCAGGGTGTACCCAAGTGACAGTGCTCTTCCGAGAGGGTTGACCTGCCCTAAAGAGATCTAAATCCTGAGCTTTGGAAAGGACGTTTGGTGGAGAAACTGAGGCATCCTCAGACAGAGGGTGCTTGCTGGAATTACAGCTAGGCTGCCCGAGTTCCTCCCTTTTTCCCAAGGGGATAATTTCTGCAGAGAGACCTCAGGAGTGTGTGGGGGTCCTGGCTGTGAGCGTTCCGGGGCCAGCTGATAAGGGTGTCCATCATCTCCCTGAGAGGGGGAGAAGGGCCGTGATGCTCACACAGCCCGCCCTGCTCTTCTCCTTTTACCCCTCCAGCAGGTCTTGCCTGGCCCCCCTCCTGTTCCCTACTCCCCAACAATGAGCTTCTTTCAGCCCCTGTCCCTACTCTCTGACAGTTCCCTCTCTGTGAGCTTGTCTATTCTCATGGTTTCATTAGCACCTCTTTGCTGATGACCTTTTCAGCCATGAACCTTTCCTGTGCCCCAGACTGCAGTTCCAGCCGCTGACAGGACATCTCCACTCAGGCATACCTCAGTCCACTCCCTCCACAATGGGCGACCCCGTCATCTGTGTCAAGCAGGGCTCCGGCTTCTGGCTTCCCAGAGTTCCCAGCTGGGCAGCCTGCTGTGAGGGGCGTACAAGCTTGGGCTTCCAGTAGAGAGAAGAATGAGATGTTAAGGCCCTCACTCTAAAGGAGGGGAGTCACACAAACAGTTCACAGCAAAAGGCGGAAGACATGTGCAAGGTGCTATGTGCACAGTATTCCACAGCCCTTCCTGGTGAGATCTCAGTCTTGGCTGGCCCTGCCTTTCCTCCCTCTCCCCCTTAGATACATTTCTTTATTGCCTTCCTCCTGAATATACTGCCCTACCTTCAAGCAGGGAAAGACACTCTCTGGAAGGGTGAAACTAGCACTGATTAACATGAAGACATTCCTCAGACTATGGGAATAACCTCCTACTTGTAAATGATATTCATACTGCCCCTGACCAGCAGTCCAGATGTTTTCTGTGGTGGGCCAGATGGGGCACTCCAAGTATCATGGGCCATGATCCTACAACTTGGCTCCAACTACCTGGCTTTGCCCTGATAGTGCTCATGCTCCAATAAAACTCCCTTTCCACAAACACGTGGTGGGCCAGATGCATCCCCAGCTGCCCTACCAGAGGCAGATGACTTCCTGGTTTGGACTGGGTCAGACTTGGTGAATATTAGGTGGCCTGGGACCGCTATGTGAGCAAGCGCTGGTGTCTGACAGCTCTGTGCCTGAGATCAGCCAGCGCAAGGGAGGACTGGCCCAGGGGGCTGGAGACATTTACACAAAAGAAAACCAGAAGTTCTCTCATCCCTTTCTTCCTCCCTAACATGCCATCCATTCCTGCTGCCCTTAGCTTTAGTCTCAGAGGTAAATAAATACACATTTTATAACCACCCTGGACAGATTTTTGTTATTAAGAAAGGAAATTAAAAGTCTCATAAGTGTAGATAATGGAGTTTGCTGAACAAACTGACAATAGCCAGGATATTTGGAGCATAGGGCTACGCGCTCCACCTCCTCTTCCTCCTCCTCCTCCTCCTCCTCCTCCCCCAGAGGGGCTGCCCTGGCTTTTGGCTTTGGGTGGGTGGGGCAGAGCTTCTCGGTGGGACATGTCTGAGCCCCCTCTGTGTCTCCCAATATGATCTGGCATTTGTAAGGAGCCCTTCTTCCCGGGCCTTTGCCTTTTGAGGGTTGGTAGGGCAGGTAATCAACTCCCCAAAGAGAATCCCAACCGATAAGCCCTGGGTCACCCTCTTTGAATGGAATCCTCCTTTAAGGGAGACAGGAGCATGCCTGTCTGGAGACTGTCCTGGTTACTGGTCTCCATAACCCTCCAGCTGTCACCAGGGGAGTAATTATAATTTAAATCGATGGGCACTTGAGAGGAGGTGAACTATTTGCCCTCCTCTAGCACATGAGGACAATGAGAGGTGACTTTGTTTATTTATTGAGCTATTATGGCTTAGTGCTAAAAGATGCCCCTGCCAAGAACCTAAAGAAATCCCTAGTTTTGGATTATATCCTTAGGCACAAATTGCTTTGTTACTGGTCAACATGTGTGGAGAAAAAGCCAGCAAAAGCTGTATTCATTTGACACTGCATACATTTGCCTGTACCTCACTGGGTACGCGGAAAGCAAATCTTTTCTCCAGTGTTGCTGACATCTGGTCTTAATATCGGAAAGTCTTTGTTTCATGTACTTTTTGATAGACAACATTTTTTGTGTGGAGCATTTTGTTATTAGACTCTATGAAATGCTGATGCTAATCTGAGCTGCCCTGGTCTTCATGGAACACAAGGCCAGTCTGAAACAATACTTGGGAGTGTCTTTGGGAGAGAGCTTTTGGGATCAGGCAACATATTTTAACACCCCTCCAAGAGTACTCTACTTTGTCTCCCAGGAACCCCGCATGCCTCTCACCCAGAGGACCACTAGGCAGGGTCCCTGTTCACCCGTGATCTTCACAGCCACTGTAGCCTCTGCTGTCCTGTCAGAGGCATTGCCAGGATCAAGGACAGGTGCCCAGAAGTGTCTCCCCCACTTGGTACTCTGGAACCCAAAGAACCAAAGGGTTGTGTGGGTAGAGGGCTGAGCAGACCTTCCAAGGGGCCTCCAACCTTTCCTGATCTGAGTGGAGGGAGAAGCTGAAGCCCGTGTGCCTAGAGTACCCATGTTCAAACAGGCGGGCCCAGCTGGTCCTAGAGGGAAGACAACTTCGTGGACCTGGAGGCCTGATTGCAGGTGGGCGCGAGTGATCTTAGGGGGGTAGAACAATTCTGTGGGAGAATTTGGGAGGAGGAAATATGGTCAAGTTGAGACCTGGGACCTCCCTAAGGTTGCAGAGCTAGTTAGGTCATATCTAGGAGGCTGAGTGTCCCCATTTACAAATCAACTGGGACTGGAACACAGCTTGTTTCCCTGATGAGAAATGCTGATTGTCATTTACACATACTCCACATACTTTCATCTTTCCATAAGAATTAATAAAATGCCAATACAACTTCCTAATGCAGATTCCTGAGGCTATCGGAGAGGGGTTAGGACCAGGCAGGACACTGGCAGCATCCAGCATCCAGTTACGTCGCCCTGCAGAGTGGCCCCCAAGGCTGCTCTCTTCTTAGTCCTCTTCCCCCTGCTCCACTCCCCCAAAAGCCACAGACTTATATGTTAATTCCATACAATTCTACTTTGAACTAAACTTCACTACTGAGTTCTCAAATCAAGATGTTTTCTTATTCAGTTCACTAAGAGAGAAAATCAAATAGAAATGCACACAATACAGATTAATACATGAAGGTAGAATTAGAATCCATGGAACAGAAAAATCTCAGAGAATTTCTGGACATAGAATGGTAGTACCTCAAAAGAGAAAAAGATTTATTTTTACATCTCCAGGATGAGCATCCATGTTGACAACCACTTCTGAAGGCTCATAATGCTCCAAGGTGACCTCAGTGTTGTGGTGGACTTGCCCACCTGCTTTTAAATTCTATGTATCAACAGGAGGATCTTTAGGAAGTGTCATTAAGATAAACCAGCAAGGTGTGGAGCAGGCTGCATGGAATGGTACTCTTTGATAAAAATTGAAAAGAATAACTCTGTGTATGTGTAGAATACCTCTAGAAGGATGGAGATGAGCCCCATGACCAAGGTTCAGCATAGGAGGGGGAGATGACTTTTATGTCAAAGTCTTTTATGTCTTTTAAAATGTATATAAATAGACATGCATTATCAGTGGAAGAAATTAGTTAAAATCACTCTGAAAACAATTATCGCTCCCTGAGCTTTGTCTGTTCTTTTGGAACCCAACTTTCTAAAAGAGAACAGAGCTTACCAAACCAGCTTAGAGACAAAAGCATTCTCATGCCTGGCTTCTTTCCATTCCACTGGCCAACCACCCGACAGAACTCCCCAGTGCCATGCTTTCTAATAAAGAGATAAAAATTCTTCAAAAGGCTACCCACTCCCCTTTTGTTGTAGCAACTGCAGCAAAGAAAAAGGCCCACCGGTTGGCAGATCTCAGGAACAGTTTGGTGTTTAGGCTGATGGCTCCAGTATTTGCAGACAGGTGCCCCCAAGTGTGGAAAGGGGATGTGTCAGTTATTTGGGGTCCCCTCGCAGAGGGACAAGCATATTCACAGACGATCGGGCCCAGAGTCTGTTTCTACCCCTAAGACCCGGGTAAGGCTCATGGTTAATGATAAAATAAATGAACGTGACTTTCTAAAAATGTCGTGGAGGAGAAGGAAATGAGGGTGAAGGGAAACTGGCCTCTATAATCCCTTAATATTCTGAATACAATTGCCATCTGACTCAGATCTTGAAGGTCAGATGCACAGTCCATTTCTGAGTGGCATAACTTTGTCATTAAATAAATAACAGTTTGGAGGAAATGATTTCACTTTAGAGTTTAAATTCCTTGGTGAATATCTCATTTACTTCCATAGATCCACAGGGGCCTCCTGGGAAGGAAGTAGAGCTGATGCATTTCCTAGGACTGGGTGTGGAGGGCTCGGGGTAGATCCATAGTACGGCTCTCTTTGGATGGGAAGTGTGGAGAGGGCACAGGGACAGAGCCAGGCTGCTCAGGGTCCCGTTCTTTTCTGCTGCTGCTGCTGCTGCTGGCTAAGTCACTTCAGAGGAGCCTCAGGACACTTTTGGATTTGTTTCCAGTCTGTGCAGTGGGGTTTTCAGCATTTGCCTGCAGGCAGCACCCTAAATGAGTTTTTTCTCTTCTCCAGAAAGCTGTGTGGCTGGAGACCACGGTCCCCACCCTGCCACAGCCCCATTCTTCTCTCCTGCCTGCCTGGCTGAGGGTTCCAGGACCTCAAGCTCCCATGGAAGTCAGAGTCCACAGTGTGTGGCAGCATGGCGTTACCTGTCTGGGACACAGCCGGCTCAGAGGGGCTCTGGCTTCCTTGGCTTCCAGGAATGCTATTTCACAGTCTCTCAGTAGATGTCAGCAGCACAGCAATCATCTGGGCTCCCAACCTGGAAGCTGATTGCTTTGAAAACAACTTTTCCAATTAAAAAAAAACCAAACCAATCAATTCTTCCCTTTGCATTTCTGTCTCAAGTCTCAGAATCAAACTCATGTTACCTACTGGCTTCAGACTACCTGTAGATTCTTGAGAGGGTTAGGAAGGGCATTCTTGCATGTAAAGACAACTTTTTATTCTTTGTAATGAAAACATTATCCCCGAGAGGGATGGGGATTATAGCATCTTTTAAAAATTTTTCTGAAGTTCATTTCACAGTTAGCCTCCAGGCCAGAGTGAAATAATAGAAGATGTCCAATATTTTGCTTCTTCCTGTGAAGTAAATAAAAACCGTGGGAATGTTTCCCCCTAATTTAATTTACTGCTGTCTACTCAAATATATCTTTTATTGCATTCAATTAACCCTCTGATTGCTACCATGGACAACTGCATGAGGTCAAGAATGAGACAGAATTTTCTTGGAGAATAAAAAGACTGATGTGAGTCTGTGATCCAGAAATACCCTGAACTGGACAGAAATGGGGCTTTGTGTGTGACATTTGGCAAGTTAGCCAGCTCATCCATGCCTGCCTGCCCCAAGTACCACATGAGCCAGGGCAGTTCTGCTAATGTGTGGGGTGCCTAAACTTACAGCCCCCTTCAAGCCCCAGGAATATTAAATTTTGCTACAACACTTTCCCTCAAACTGGGTTAATTCTTGGGCTCTGTATTTATCTTCTGTCACTGTCAGATCCTTCACCTTGAGGTGTGATGTCGTTTCTGGCCCTGAAAGCCACTTGGCCTTTTGTACAAAAGGCGAGAACCATGACCCGAGGGACAAGTGTAGTTTTTGCCTCAGTAAACATAAGGGAGTCTTGAAAAACTTACCAATCAAAATAAATATTTTAACTCAATATTTTAAAAAGTCAAAATCAATGCAAAAAAATCCACACTGAGCCAAAGATGAAACTTTATATAAAGCTAAGATCAGTCACAGTGCCATGTAGAGCCACAGGGCCACACAGAGCTCTCGGTGTTTCATTTACATATGATATACTTCAATTATAGAGGTTTTTTTGTGCCTTCTTACATTTCACGCACCCTGTCCCAGTTCTGTCCTGGGAAGGATGAACCCCAGCTACCTCTACAGCAGAGAGGGGTCTCTTGGGCTCCTCAGAGCCTGTGGGCTAACAGATAGCAGGGTTGTCCCCTTACACAGTGGTCAGGAGGACACAATCTCCCTGGGAGGAGGCTGTGGTGCTGGCAGGATTGAGCTCAGGGAATGCACAGGGCCGGCCCAGGAGCCAGGGCAATGAGGATCACCTGGCTAAGGAAGCCCTTAGGTGACTGCAGGTTCCAGCCGACTTATAACCCTATATCCTTTTTGATAAGAAATCAAAACAAGAGAATGTGTTTCCACTTCCAGGATTAAAATTAAGCTAAGTCAAAAATTCTTAAAAAGTAGAATGAAGAACCTAAAACAGTGCCCAAGCCTGTCAGAGGCAGCAGAACAGGGGACAGAGAGCTGATCTTGCCCAGCACTGGAGAGTGACCAGCTGGGGGCTGCTCAGTGGCCCAGGCTTGGATGGGCAGACCCAGCAGCTGGGGAAAAGCCGAGCCACACATGGTGCTGGATATTGCATTTAAACATCTCTGCTGGGCCAATCTCCTCCCTTCCCTCCTGCTCCTGTGGATCAGGAATCACAGCTAGCATCCTTCACACTTTTCAGAGACTTCCTATTGCAAAGACAAGAGTGGACCAGAATGTTGTTATTTGTGCAACATGGTCTCACGGAGCAGGGACAGATTCAGAATGAGAAGACATGATTCCAGTCCCAGCCCTTCCCCTGGCTAGTTGTGGGGTCTTGAGCAAAGCCCCCAGCTTCCTGAAGACTCATTCCCAGCCTGAAAATTAAAGAGAATTTATCTGGAGATAGTCATGAAGTCCTGGGCTGATCTTGGTAAAGATGAATATGCCGTGTAAGGTTTAAAGGCCCCACAAACAGAGGCATGTTGGTTATTGTGGTCCTTACTCTTTGCTCCCTTTTCAAAGTCCACCCTTACTATGCAGCTTCCCGACCTAATGAATAATGTGGGGGCTTTAGGAGGTGATCAGCCCACGGGGCAACTCCCCCACGAATGGGGTTCAGACCCTTGTGAAAGAAGCTTCATGTGTTGTGCATCTTGTTCTTCTGCCCCAGGGGTCCTCCTCTCGGAAGATGCAGCCTTCATTAGACACCAAATACCAGTGTCCTGGACCTTAGACTTCAAGTCTCCAGAATGGCGAGAAACAAATATGAGTTAGCTTTAAGTCCCTAGTTTGTGGCTTTTTGCTCCAGCAGCAGAAGCAGATGAAGACATAGCGGGAGGAGGGTGGACTGGGTTTTGGGTGGCTTTGTCCCTGAGGGAGTTTGGGCAGGGGAGGGATACAATCTTGCATGAGGCCAGCTGTGAGCAGACACCGTCTTCTGCTGGTGTGTCCCCACCTGGATACCACTGTTGCCCTTCTTTTCCCTGCGGCTCTTGCTGTGCATGTGACAGGCCAGCTCTCGGGGGCAGCCAACTGGCCTGGGGTAAGGAGGCCTGCTATTATGCCCCAGGGCTGGGTACGCCAAATCTGAACAGCTCTGAAGGTCAGTACTGAGCACCTCTGTCCCAGGCACTGTACCCTGCTGGGAATCAGCTTCAGGTCCTGCCCCCAAGTCCAGGGGCAGAAAAAAATCAGGGTTTGGGGGTCATAGTAGAGTGTGGTAACTACATCATGAAGTGAGGGTGGGCAAATGTGGATCTCTAGCTGGGAATTGGGGGTGCTTGTGGAAGGGGCAGGACTGGGAGTGCTGGGATCTGGTTGGGGAGTAGAGGCTGCAGCTCTCAGCCCTGCTCTGCTCTGCAAAGGGGACCCAGGAAACGCTATACTCTAGCTATGGCATTTCCTTATCATCTAGTCATAGTGTGCGAGCATTAAAAACCATCTAGAAGATGCTCACTTAGTTTAGCTTAACCCGATGTCTCTCAGATTTATCTATCTATAGAGTACATTTTTTGATCACAAGAAACTATGAGTACCCCGGGGAAATAGAGTACGCAGAGCTCCCGGAAATGCTCTCCAGATGGATCTACCAAGCAACCAGGTTGAGGTCCTGTGACTCCAGGTCTGACAGCACTGGCATTGGTGGGCACTTGTTGGAAATAGAGAATTGCAAGTTCCACCTTGGACTCAGTCAAAGACTACATTTACAAATCTTCTAGGTGGTTCACATGCACAAGTTTAAGTTTGAGGAGCCCTTGTCTATAGAAGTAACCTGCTCTCCAACTTGGCTGCACATTGAGGTCAGCTGGGGAACTTTGAAAATACTGACACCTGGGTGCCTTCCTGGTGGTTCTGGGGTTAAAGGCTGGGAAATCATGATGCTTCATCTTCATTGTCAACTTGCCTGGCTTGAGAGGTGCCTAGATTAGTATACCACTTCTGGGTGGGTCAGGGGTGTAGCCTTAGGGACTATACTCTGGTCCCTGACCTTTTGTCTCTGGGTCTTCCCCACCTGGCTGTTTCCTGGCTGCTATGAGGTGAGCACCTGTCCTCCCCATGCTCTTTCTTCATTTTGCCACCTGACCATGGACTGCAACATTGGGAACCATGAGCTGAAATCCTTTTCTCCTTTGTGTTTTCTGAGGTTTTTGGTCAGAGTGATGAAGATCTGACTAATAGAGCAATTGAGTTATTTTTCTTTATTTTGGTATGGTAAAATATGATTAATAGTTAACACTTTAACCATTTTGAGGTGTATCATCCCATGGCACTAAGTACATAAACACTATTGTGCAGTTATCACCACTATCCATTTTTCAGAACTTTCTCATCATCCCAAACAAAGCCATGTACTCGTTAAAAGTTTGGACAAGGGAACTTTAGAAAGCTAACCAGCAGATTCTAGGTGTGGGAGGGTTGGAGAACTGCTCATCAAGACTGCTGGCTCCCTGGCCTTAGAACATCACATGGAAGGCAGTGAGCACTTCTAGAGTTTAGTCAGGGCTGTGCACCCTGAAAGACCTTCATTCCCCCGGAGACCTGGTGACCATGGCAAGCCAGCCTTGGCCACAAGGTCTGTCTCATGGGCGCAAATGGGCAACACTGTGTTTCTCGGCGATGTGCTAACAACTATCTGGGAGCCTGACTGAAGCATCTGGTCCAGGGCCTGGCCTGAAACTGTCAGTTAAGAATTACAATTATTATGCTAAGTTCCTCAGAGAGGCAGTTAGGTGCAGCACAAAAAGAGTACAGTTGGATAAATGAGTTAGATAAGTCTGCCGATTCCTGGCTTCGTTACTGACATAAAGTATGTCGCAGGGACAGTTATTTTACCACTCATCTATTTTCTTATCCATAAATAGGAATACTACTACCTACCCCACGTCAGACGATTAGTGTGGCAAGTAAATGAGACAGCAAGCATACAGTGCCTGGCACATAGGTAGATGCTCGTTTTGTGGTGAGAATTTTTTACACATGTGAGCCGTATTATTACTCATTACCAGTGGAGCCCTTCAGGCTTCCTCTGTTGCACTAGTTATCCAAGGGTGAAGGGTTCATGGACATTGAACATCGAGATTGTTTTTTGTCTTTTTTTCTGGTACCTGGGATCGAACTCAGGACCTTGGGCTGGTGAGGCAGGCAGCAGAACCACTGAGCTAAATTCCTGGCCCCGAGATTGTTTTTAAAATGAGAGAAAAGATTAGTAAAATATTGAAAGTTTGAAATATTTTCCTACATGTGATGGGGAAGCAAGTGTGGAATAGTTATCAAAGTTCACATATCTCGACTCTTGTGAGCTGTGTGTTCTCCACAGAGTCAAGCTCTCAGGGACTTAGTCTCCTCATCTGAAAAATGGATAACTTAAAGATGATATTTGTACATCACTACTGTACAAACTTGAACAGATGAAGTTTTCCTTGACCTCATATCTTTCAGGAGCCGATCGGAGCTTTATCTGCCTTCATCGTTTTGCTAAGCTGTCAGGGACCAGGGTGAGATTCCTCTTTCTCTCTTCCTCCTCCCCCTCCCCATTCCTGGACTCTCCCTCTGTCTGAAGGATCTGACATGTGCATAACATGGTTACTAACCATCTTCTCATTCCCACAGATATCATGAAATGAAAACATGCTTCTCATCACCCTCTCCATTTACTCTGAACTTTCAACCAAGCAAAGATCTTTCCTAAACTGGGATCAATTTTGTTTGGCGTGAGAGGATTCTGGTGATACATATACAGTCTGAATCTCCAGGAGGAAATGTCAGTATGCTATTAATACTATTCAAAATACCTACTTTCACATATGTTTCCCAATCCGTAATCGTATGTGGCAGTTTCCCAAATTGCTGCACTGCACATGGGATTGTAGTTTGACTCCTCATGCATGGTTTTACAGTATTGTAGTCAGGACGAATTATGCTTGAAGATTTGCGGACATTTTTGTTTTGGATGATGAATCAAAGCAGGGCCATCAAGATGACTTTGGTTACATGATTAAACCAAATGTTATCTTCTTTTTTTCGTGGACATTGTGGAATGTATTATGCTGATGACTACTAGTGATTTAAGCTTGAGTAGCAGACTAAGATTTCTGTGTCCTAGCCAGATATCCAATTTATAAGACATGAACAAAAGAAAAAAGAGACAGGGAGTCATGTTACCAAAAATAGTTCAATATTTCTCAATCTAGGAGTTAGGCAGTTGGGAGTAAATTTGAGTTGGTCCACAGGGCTGAGATTATGTAGGGCCTGAAATTGTAGGGCAAATATTGGTAGTTTAGTCTGTGGATTTGGGGTCACGAACTCAGGCGCTTATGAGTGGGCTGCATGGATGAGAGAACAGTGAATTCAGGGTCCAGAATACAAAACGGAATCTTTGCTTATGCTTTTTAAAAATCAGACACAATTTGCTCATAATACATATAGGAAAAATTTCATGTTTATAAAGAATCATGTATTTTCTTATTTCTTTAAATGTGGGCCTCGTAAATTCTCTGTTCCACTCTTGACAGTGGCAGAGAGAAATATTTCTCTGCTTTGAGAAAATGAGAGTGTACAACATGGGACCGTATATGGGATCGACTCTGCCCCCTGGCCCTGGGACTACTGGGAGGGATGGGGGCTGGAGCTGACTGCACCCCCTAGCCCACACCCCAAGGGTCAGCTCCTGATGCTTCCAGTGCAGGTGGTTGTTATGGGGGATATAAGCCTCGTGTGGATAGGTCTGAATGAGAAATCTCAGAAATTCACTTTTTGCAAAATTTCTCATTCTAAATTTGGGCCCAATAACAAATGAAAAAATGTTCATGCAGAACATAGGTAGCAGGCCTCACATCTGCTAACTGGATTCCACTCTAGGATTGCCAGTTTTAGACCAGGTCTAGCCACCAAACAGCTTGAAGGATAGAAGTGACGTGGTCAGTTTACATTTAGGAAGACTTACTTTTAATACCATATTACTACAAAAGATGCTACTGGTTAAAGTAGTCTCACCAGCATATTTATTTTTTATAATGTATTTAACAAATGTTGGACTGTTTTAAATGCTTTGTTAGCATGTCCCACTTCCAACAGACACACATGATGTGTGCCATTATTCTGTGCAAGAACTGAGGCATCGTGTCACACAATATCTAAGGGACAATGCTGGGATTTGAGCTCAGGCAGTGGGTCCCAGGATTGGGCTCCTAACTCCTGTGTCATGTTGCTAACAATCAACAGCAAAACTGACTTAGAATGCTACTGGGAGATTGTGTACGTATATTGGGGACAAGTGTGACTTTGACATGAGTGTTTTGATTGTGGTTGAGCAATTCTTAGAAGAAAATTGGTTAAATGACATTGCCAAAGGACAAGAATATTGGTTCATCTGGAACAATAAGATGAATTAGGCATCCATGTAGAGTAGAGCTTAGAAACTAAGCTTGAATGACAAGTTAACCTTCATTCTCTACCTGCACTTATCTATAAACTCCTTTGATTCTATTCTCTTTAAAAGACACCTCATAATCTAATCATCTCGGTTCTGGTGTTAAATACTTGTAAAACCTACAGTAAGTCAATACTTTTCTGTATTAATTTCCAATTGTTGCTGTAGCAAGTTACCACCATTTAGTGGCTGAAAGTAACAAATTTATTATCTTCCAGTGTGGCGGTCAGAAGTCTGAAATTGGTCCTGTAAGTGCTGGTTAAAGTCAAGAGGCTGCAAGGGAGCCCCTTGGGGAGAGTTTGTTTCTTGCCTTTTCCAGGATTTACAGACTGCAGTTATTTTTTTATGCATCCTCAAAACCAGTGGAGCGGCATCTTCAACTCTCCTTCCTGTGCTGACCCCCATCTCTCCCTCTTTCTTTTTTTTTGGATTAAATTCTTTTATTGGTACATTGTAGGTATGCAACACAATTGCATTTCTCATTGGGAATTGTACCTTTACATGATGCATCTTGGTTCTTATTTTTTCCCCATTCCTAGCCCTCCCTTCACGCCCTCCACCCTTCCTTATTTACAAAGACTTTATTTCCATTTCTCATCATTTTTCCTTTCCCTTCTTTCCTTTCCCCTGCCCCTCCCACTACCCCTACCCCTTTGGACCTTTTCTTCCTATTTTGCATTATCGATTATTCATTCTAATCATTGGTACATTTTAGGTATACAATATAATGACATTCATCATTGGAAATTTGCACCTTTACATAGTCTCTCTTGGTTCTTATTTTTTCACCCTTGCCCAGCCCTCCCTTCAACCCCTCCAGTCCTCCCTATTTACAAAGATTTTGTTCCTATTTTTCCATTTTCTCATATTAATCCCATTCCCTTCTATCCTTTCCCCTAGCCCTCCCACTTCCTTCCCCTTTGCCCCTTTTCTTCCTATTTCACATTACCTATTATACATTTAGTCCTTATTTACACTTTCAGCTTCTCACACCAGAGAAACTATTTGGAATTTACACATGTGTGTCCTATTTATTTCACTTAAGAGTATCACCTCAATGTGCATCCACTTAGCTATAAATGTCTCTAATTTCTCATTTTTTATGGCTGAGTAGTACTCCATTTTATAAAAAAAAAACCCCATATTTTCTTTATCCAGTCTCCAGTTGATGGGCATTTGGGCTGTTTCCAAGTTTGAGCTATTACAAACTGTGCTGCTATGAATATGGGTGCACATATATCACTGTGGTATGATTCTTTGAATTTTTGGGGGAAGATCCCCAGCAGTGGAATAGCAGGGTCAAATGGGACTTCCAGTCCTAGTTCTTTGAGGTATCTCCATACTGATTTCCACAGTGCTTGCACCAGTCTACACTCCCACCAGCAGTGGAGCAGGGTTCCTCTTTCCCCACAGCCCCGCCAGCATTTGTTATTGGTTGATTTCATGATAGCAGCCATTCTTTCTGGAGTGAAGTGGAATCTCAGCGTTGTTTTCATTTGCATCTCTCGAATGACCAGTGATGTTGAACATTTTTTCATGTATTTATTTGCTATTTCTACTTCTTTGTCTGAGAAATGTCTGTTCATTTCAGATGCCCATTTTTCGATTGGATCTTTAAATTTGGGAGGTCTGATCTTTTTAAGTTCTTTATAGATTCGAGATAGTAGACCTTTGTCTGAGGAAGAGCAGGGGAAGATTTTTTCCCACATTGTGGGTTGTCTCTTCACACTGCTGGTGGTTTCTCTTGCTGTGCAGAAGGCTTTTAATAAGAAGACATCCCATTTGTTGATTGTTTGTGCTAGTTCACGGGCAACTGAGGTTTTGTTCATAAAATCTTTTCCTACACCGATGTCTTCAAGGGTTCTACCTAACCTCTGTTCCAACTGGTTCAGAGTTTCTATTTTAATATTTAGATCGTTAATCCATTTTGATTTTAGTTTAGTGCATGGTGAGAGATACAGGTCTAGTTTTAATCTTTGGCAAGTTGAAGCCCAATTTTTCTAGCACCATTTATTAAAGAGGCTATCTTTCCTCCAGTGAGGGTGTTTGGCTCCTTTGTCAAAGATGAGATGGCCGAGTGTGTCTGGCGTTGTTTCTGCATCTTCTAATCTGTTCCACTGGTCCTCAAGTCTGTTTCTTTGCCAGTACCATGCTGTTTTTATCACAGTAGCTTTGTAGTAGAGTTGCAGGTTGGGGATTGTGATACCCCCTGCCATGTCTCTGTTACCTAGAATTGCTTTTGCTATTCTGGGTCTCTTCTTGTTCCAAATGAATTTTTGGATTGTTTTCTCGAGGTCTATGAAGTATGCTGCTGGGATCTCAATTGGAATTGCCTTAAATCTATATAGCAGTTTTGGAAGTATGGCCATTTTCACTATATTAATCCTTCACACCCAGGAGCAGGGGATGTCTGTCCACTTTCTGATATCATCTTCAATCTCTCTTTTCAGAGTGCCATAGTTTTCAGAGAAGAGGTCTTTGCTTTCTTTCGTTAGGATGATTCCTAGGTATTTCAGTTTTTTGGATGCTATTGTGAAAGGAATTATTTGCCCTATTTCTCTCTCAGTGAGTCTGTCATTGGTGTAGAGGAAAGGTATTGATTTTTGTGTGTTGACTTTGTAACCAGCTACCTGACTGAATTTGGTTATTAAGTCTAGAAGACTTTTGGTGGAGTTCTTGGGGTCTTCTATATAGAGTATCATGTCATCTGCAAATAATGACAATTTGGCTTCTTCATTACCTATCTTTATTCCTTTTATTTCTTTCTCTTGTCTAATTGCCATGGCTAATGTTTCCAGAACTATATTGAACAAGAGTGGTGATGGTGGACATCCTTGTCTTGTTCCTGATTTTAGTGTGAAGGATTTCAGTTTTTGACCATTTAGTATGCTATTGGCTGTTGGTTTTTCGTAGATGGCTTCTATCAGTTTGAGGTAGAGACCATCTATTCCAATTTTTTGTAGGGTTTTTATCATAAATGTATGTTGGATTTTGTCAAATGCTTTTTTTGCATCTATGGAGATAATCATATGGTCCTTGGCTCTATTGATATAGTGTATTACATTGATTGATTTGTGTATATTGAACCATCCCTGCATCCCTGGGATGAATCCCACTTGATCAGGGTGTATGATCTTCTTGATGATCTTCTGCATTCTGTTTGCCATTATCTTATTAAGGATTTTTGCATCTATGTTCATTAGTGAGATTGGCCTATTGTTCTCTTTTTCGGTTGGGTCTTTCTCTGCTTTGGGGATCAAGGTGATGCTTGCTTCCAGGAATGAATTTGGGAGTATTGCTTCCCTTTCAATTTCATTGAAGAGTTTAAACAGTAATGGCAGCAGTTCGTCTCTAAATGTCTTGTAGAATTCAGCAGTGAAGCCATCAGGACCCAGGCTTTTCTTAGTTGATAAGTTTTTAATTACATTTTCAATTTCATTGGTTGATATTGGGTTGTTCAGAATTTTTAGGTCTTCTTCGTTCAGCTTTGGTAATTCATACATATCTAGGAATCTGTCCATTTCTTCTGTGTTGTCCATCTTATTGGCATATAGGTTCTGGAAGTAGGTATTGATGATCCTCTGGATTTCTGCTGGGTCTGTTGTAATTTCACCCTTTTCATTCCTAACAGCATGGATTTGGGCCTTTTCTTTCCTTTTTCTGACAAGGTTGGCTAAAGGTTTGTCAATTTTGTTGATTCTTTCAAAGAACCAACTCTTGGCTTCATTGATTTTTTGTATCATTCTCTTAGTCTCCATTGCATTGATTTCTCCTCTGATCTTTATAATTTCCTCCCTTGTATGAGCTTTGGGGTTGTCCTGCTCTTCTTTTTCTAGAAGCTTGAGGTTCAGCATCAGGTTGTTTAATTGGGCTCGTTCTGTTTTCCTAATATGCATATTCACTGCTATGAATTTCCCTCATAAGACTGCTTTCATTGTGTCCCATAGATTCCGATATGTTGTATTGTCATTGTCATTTAATTGAAGGAACTGTCTGATTTCTTCTTTAATTTCCTCTGTGACCCATTGGTTATTCAGAAGTGTGTTGTTCAATTTCCACTTGTTTATGAAATTTTTTGAGTTTCTTTTGCTATGGATCTCCAATTTCATCACACTATGGTCTGATAATATACAGGGGATAACTTCAATTCCTTTGCACTTACTTAAACATGTTCTATGTGTGAGTATGTGGTCTATTTTGGAGAATGACCCATGTGCAGCTGAGAAGAATGTGTATTCTGATTTTGTGGGGTGGAAGACTCTGTAAACGTCTGTTAAGTTCATTTGTTCAAGAGTTCAATTGAGCTCTAGTATTTCATTACTTATTTTTAGTCTAGTTGATCTATCTATTTGTGATAGTGGGGTGTTGCGGTCCCCCACTACAATTGTATTAGTGCATATATGACTTTCCATGTCCGTGAGTATTTGTTTTATATAGTTGGGTGCACTAGTGTTTGGTCCATAGATATTTATCATTGTCATCTCTTCCTCTTGGATTGTTCCCTTTACAAGGATGTAGTGTCCTTCTTCGTCTCTCTTAATCAGTGTTGGTTTGAAATCTACTTGATCTGCCAAGAGGATAGCTACTCCTGCTTTTTTTCGGGTTCCTGTCGCATGGAGTATTGTGTTCCACCCTTTAACTTTCAGTCTATGAGTTTCCTTTTGAATGAAGTGTGTTTCTTGTATGCAGCATATTGTTGGATTTTGCGTCTTGACCCATTCTGCCAGTCTATTTCTTTTGATGGGTGAATTGAGACCATTAACGTTGATGGTTATAACTGAAACGTATTGACTTGTCATTGCCATGACTTTTTCTTTTTGTTGGGTTCTCCCCCTTTGCATTTAATTTCTTGTCATGCCAGATGGATTCTTTCTGTTTTGCTTCCTGGGGTTGTGATCCTCAATGTCTGTTCCTAGGATATTGTGTAAAATTCTTTGGAGTGCTGGTTTTGTATTCACAAAGTTCCTAAGGTGCTCTTTGTCATGAAAGTGTCTTATTTCTCCATCCATTTTGAAAGATCGTTTTGCAGGGTACATCAATCTGGGTTGGAGGCTGTTTTCTTTTAGGGCTTGGAATATGTCACTCCAAGCTCTTCTTGCCTTGATGGTTTGTGTTAAGAAGTCTGCTGTGATTCTGATGGGCTTTCCTTTGTATGTGATTTGTTTCTTTTCTCTGACTGCTTGGAGAACTTTGTTCTTCTGTTGTGTTTCTGGAATCTTAACAATTACATGCCTATGTGTAGATTTTTTTTTTTGATCAAGGCTATTTGGAGTCCTATATGCCTCACTTATCTGTATGTCAAGCTCTTTCCCCCTGCTTGGGAAGTTTTCTGCCATTATCTCTGTGAAGAGATTTTTTATGTCATCTCCACTCTCTCCTGTTTCTTCATTGAGCCCAATCAGTCTTATGTTATTCTTCTTTGCATCATCTAGCAGCTGCTGGATTGATTTCTCATATTCCCTTATAATTTTGAAGCAATTTTTCTTGTCCTGGTCACTAATTGCAATCTTATCTTCTATATCTGAAATTCTGTCCTCACATTGGCTCATTCTGCTGTGTAGACTTTCAGTGGAGTTTTTCATGTCCTGGAAATCTATTTGCATCTGTTTTATGGATTCCATTAGTTTCTTATGTTGGGATTCCATCATGTTCCTGAGCTCCTCTCTAGATTTATTAATTATGTCTTGCACTAGGGGCACAATTTCTCCTGTTATCTGAGAAATTATTTCTGATTTCATTTTTTCCAGATCCCCTTTTGTTGGCAGTTCAGTGGGTCCAGGTGGTTGAGTATCAGAGTGTTCCATCTCATTTCCCTTTGGGGTTGCTGTAGGTGATCTGGCAGTCTGGTTTTGAGACTTATTTACATGTTTTCTCATTTCAACTGGGGTGGGGGGCTGTTAGTGCCTGCACGGATTACCTCCTCTGAGCTGGGTGAGGTGGGACAGGGGCTGGGAGCAGCGGTAGGGATGGTGACCCAAAAGCCCTTTCCTGTGGGCTGGGAGCAGTGGGAGGGATGGTGGCCTGGAAGCCCCTTCCTCTGGGCCAGGAGCAGTGGGATGGCAGCTCAGAAGCCCCTCCCTCTGGGCCAGGAGCAGTGGGAGGGATGGTGGCCCAGAAGCCCCTTCCTCTGGGCCATGAGCGGTGGGACAGAAGGTGGCCCAAAAGCCCTTTCCTCTGGGCTGGGAGCAGCAGGGGGCATGGTGACCGGGAAGCCCCTTCCTCTGGACCAAGAGCAGTGGGTCAATGGCTCAGAAGCCCCTACCTCTGGGCCGGGAACAGCGGGACTCAGTACCTTGGTCTGGTGGTCTGGTGTCCTCTGCATCTTTGTAGTGTGGAACCAGGTGGCTGCTTGTCTGCAGCGGGTTGATTTGGCATGTTCTGTGTGACTCAGGACCTCGGTAGGGCATGGGCAGACCTGCCTGTCTGCAGCGGGCTGATTTGGCGTGTTCTCTGAGACTCAGGACCTCGGTAGGGCATGGGCAGACCTGCCTGTCTGCAGCAGGGTGATTTGGCGTCTTCTGCGTGATCCCATGTCTCCGTCTTAAAAGGACCTTGTATTAAATTGGATCCACCCAGATAGCAGGATAATCTCCAAGCTCAGTCTGCCAGGGGTGCCATAACAGAACCCCACAGACTTGGTGGCTTAGACAACAGAAACTGACATTCTCGTGGTTCTGAAAGGATGGAAGTTGAAGTTCCAGGTGCTCACTGGGTTGGTTTCTCCTGAGACCTCTCTCCTACACTTCTTTCTGCACCCTCACCTGGCCTCTGCTTGGTCCACACAAGTGCTCTGGACTCTCTCCCTCTTCTTAGAAGGATGCCAATAGTACTGGATTAGGGCTCCACCCTTATGGTCCCACTTAACTTTAATTATCTCCAAATACAGTCACCTTGGGGGTCTGAGCTTCAATTTATGAATTTTATAGATATGCAATTAGTTTTAGTAGCTCTACATCTCAAGATCCTTAATCTAATCATATCTAGAATACTCTCTTTGCCATATAAGATACTATATTCCCAGTGTCTGGGGATTAGAATTGATGTAGACATCTTTTTCTATCATATCTTCTGAGGCTAAAATTCTTAATCTAAAGACATATCCTCTAGAATATCATTAAACTCAAATACAACTCTATAATCAAGTTGAGAAAACACACCTACATGAAGAACCCCTAAGCCATTTCTTCTCTGTGGAAAAACCAATTTATTTGATCCCTTCCCAAAGTAATAACCTAGCCTACAAGAACTCTGGAAGGAGAATGAATATCCTCAAGTTTCTTCTCAAATCCAGCGACTCTAATATGCCTCTTGATGGATATTTTGTTGTCTTTGTGGTGAGAGGTAGGTTGGAGATGGAGAGCAACCTTGTCTTTGGTTCTGCAGGGAACGCTGGCTGACCTGAATACTGACTGGCTTCTGAGGTCCCTGACTCTATGGGACACTGAGAACACACCTCCTCCTAGGCCTGAGGCAGGAATACTGCTCCTGTTCTTGGTGCTCCATGGGCTACAACAGACATAAGGACACGTGACAACTCAGTGCAAGATCTGATCCAGAACTGGAGCTTAGACCCAAAAGGGATGGTGTGTGGGATGAGTGGGGAAACAAGTAAGGCCTGAAGTTGAGAGAAGTACAGTTCCCATGGCAACTGTGGGGAAGTAAAGGAGAGTGACGGCAAGGAGTGAGGGACCACTGTCCCTGAACCATGCTACCCTTAGGAATCACAGGAGAAAGGAGACAGGCAGGTGCTTCTTCTGTCTTGCTAACACCATTGGGTTTTCATGATCCTACTAAGTAGCCCAGGTCTAACTTAGCATTGACTGGAGTCTTGGTTCCTCACAGTATCCAGCTTTCATGACCTTCTCTGTCCAAAAGTGGCAATATCTCAAGTGTGTCTTGGCAAGGTCTAGCTTGCTATCAGTTCTCAACACTGGAGGTCGTAATTTCTGGCTGCAAATGTTTTAGCTACATGTTGAAATAGTCAACCTGACAGCTAAAAGGTGAAGGAGATTGCTGTTCATTCCCTCAGCAGAGGGGTAGATGCTATCACTTTTATACTCCAAGTTACTTCATAGGTGTCATACCTGGGCTGAATGAATCCTTCACAGCAAACATGCCATTCTCAGCAGACAACAGACTCCCCTGGACAAACAGAATGGATGGCCATAAAGCAAATTTAGGATGGAATATACAATCTCCCTGGCACCAAAGAGTCTATTATTGTACTGGAGACCTCTGCAGTGGATCCCAATCTCCTGCTCAGTGCTATGACACATGGTGAGAAAAAAGACAGAGATAGAGTTAAAGAGACAGAGATACAGAGAACTGAAATGACCAGTGACCCTGCAAGAAAATGCTTGAGCAAACAAAGGCCCTGAACAGCCAGAACTCTCCATATTTATTGGTGACACAATCGTCAAGTGGGAGTGAGGGGGCTATATGACAGGGATACCTGTGGTTACTAGGGATATGTTCCAGACACAGGCAAGGCTTGTAAAAGAAGAGATAAAAACAAAAGCATTCTTTTGTTAGGCTGGGAACAAAATTTGAGTAAGTTACTCTGACCTCAGCTGTGTGTTATCTCATATGCTTTGGTCAGGCTCACTTCTTAAAATAAGCCAATTGTGATGGTTAACTCTTTACCTGCCTGCACTGCTTATAGCCTACTTTGGGCACGATCAATGGGGCAGTGTGCCACAGTATTGTATACATACCTGCACTGACCACCCTTAGACCCTCAATCATAGACATTCACTCCAGATCATAGCCCACTTTCTAAAAACCTATATAAACTTAAATTCCTTCCCAGCTAGCTGCTAAAATCTTCCCCAATTTCAGTCTCTGTTCACACCCAGATAGAAATAAAGCTTTTATTGCTCACACAAAGCTTGTATCTGAGGGGCCTCTTGTGTGCTGTTTGTAACATTTGGTGCCGAAACCTGGAAGAGAGTCCCCTTCTTGGAGGGTTTTACATCCCACCTCAAATGCCCTACTGAGGCCACTTGGCAACATAGGTCTCCAGACCTTGTTCCAGTGCTCCAGGCAGCTCCCCAGGTCCTGCCATTCTAGTAGTTTCAGACCTCGTAAGGCTTTTTCTTATCTCCTAGCCACCTGGGGCCTGACTTTCCACTCCCCATGCATCTCTCTCTTTTCCCTCCATGCTACATCTTCAAGAGCCCTCACTACCACTGCCAGCTGCTTCAGCTGACACTACTGCCAGGTATAGCTTCTCTATAGTCCCGCCTTCTCTTCTCCTTAGCTTTGCTCTCTCTCTCCCCCTTACTCACTCACAAGTCCAGCCTGCTTTTCTGTGCTGTTTTAAATCCAGCACTGGTCACAGAAAAATACCCAGGGAAAGAATTGTCTTTCCCTTTGGTGTTTGAACAATCATGATGATGACCATCTTAGTCATTCACCATCTCAGTCAACTCACCCACGTTCAGTCACATTCTGGTTCACACAACTTGGAGTCGTCCAACTGTTGATCCTGTCTCTGGTCTTTGTCACACCAGGTGTGAAAAATCACATCTCTTCTCCAATAGGAAACCTTCCTTCTCTTCCTCCTTATTTTCCTCTAGCCTGTCTATTAAAGAATCTGAAACTTCTCTGCCTATACCCTGATCTGAAGCTTAAATGTCTGATATTCTTCTATAATACTGCATGGCCACAATACAAACTAGAAAATGGCTCTCAGTGGCAAGAAAATGGCACATTTGATTTCTCCCTCCTATGGGACCTAGACAATTACAGCCAGAGGCTGAGCAAATGGTCCAAAATCCCTCAGGCATTATTTATACTTTTTAACATTCCCACTTTGTGTGTCTTTGTGACATCTGTTAAATCCTTCTCCTTTCTCTCATCTGCACGCCCTCTATCTGACATGAACTCCTTTCTGACAACAGATCCAACTGACCTTATCCTCCCCTGGCAGCTCCCAGCACCTCCTCTTGTGGCTGTAGACACTGCTCCCTCCCCCTCCTCATAGCCTCCTCCTGCAACTGCGGGGACCACTGCTCCTCCCCCAGAGTCTCCCACTGATACAGCTACCTGTCCCTCCCTCTCCAAGCCTCCTGTCACTTCTAGTGAGTTCTCAGCTGAGTCCTCTACTGCCATTTTCCCCCCACCAAATTTCCTGTCTACCCAATGTTGCCCTCCTCCATACACTGTGGCCAATCTAACTCCACCTCATACTGGTTCAGACTACAATTTAATGCCCCTTCCCTATTCCCTGCTCTCCAATTCTCACTTTGAGAGGCAGGAGCAGAGGAAATAGTTTTAAATCCATGTCTGCCTTGTCCCTGTCTGATACCTCTCAGATCAATCAGTGCTTAGGCTTCTTTTTCATGGGTCCCACTAGATATACATTCAAGAGTTCCAATATCTCACTCAGTCTTATGACCTTACCTCAGGTGATCTAAATGTTATTCTCTCTTCAACCCTCTCACTTGGGGAATGAGAATGCATTTGGTCTTTGGCCCAGGCTGGTACAGATGACCACAGATGCCTTGAACCTAACCTTCAGGAGGGCAGTGCAGCCATACCCTGTGCCAACCCAAATTGGGATCTTAACCAGCTGGACAAAGAAGTACAATCCCCAGCTTGTAAAAGCCATAACTATATGGTTACTTGCTTAGTTGAGGGACTCCACAAGGCAATGTATAGGACAGTTAATTATGATAGACTTAAAGAAACCACTCAGGCAAAGGATGAAAATCTGGCCCAATTCATGCCCCATTTGGTTGCTGCCCTCAGGCATTATAAAGCCCTAGATCCAGAGGGCCCAGAAGGCCAATTTATTTTAAAGATGAATTTTATCACTCAGTCTGCCCCAGATATTCATAAAAAATTACAAAAAGTGTAGAACTGGCCCTTAAATTCTCAACAATAGCTAATAAATTTGGCTTTCATAGTTTATAATAACAGAGACAAACATGCTGAACAGCAACACATTTCTGAGCTGCAGATACTGGCCTCCATCGTAAAAAACCTGGCAGAGTTGGCTGCCAAGGTACTAAAAAAGGATTGAAAGGACCCCTGATTTGAGGTGTCCCTCCAGGGACATGCCTCACATGCCACCAGAATGGTCACTGGGCTAGGGAATGCCCATAGCCTGGATACCCTCCAAGCCATGTCCTTCCTGTGGGGGTCCCCATTGGGAGTCAGGTTGTCCAGTGCTAGTAGCTGCCCCTGCCGCTTCTGGGGAATGACCCCAAGGACCCCTGACTGGCTCCTTTTTAGACCTTCTTGGCCTGGCCACTGGACACTACAGAGGCCTTCTGGACCAACTCAGATACTGAGCTCTAGATAACTCTTATGCTGGAGAGCAAGTCCATTTCATTTCTCATTAACACAGGTGCTACTCATTCTATCTTGCCTTCCTTCCAATGACTTACCTCCTTGGCCCCAATTACTGTTGTAGGGGATTGATGGCAAAGTCTCTAGACCTCTTAAAATGCCCCAAATTTGGTGTCAATTGTGCCAACACCATTTTGTACACTCACTTTTAGTCATTCCCCACCTGTTCTATTCCCCTTTTAGGACAAGATATCTTAGCTTAACTGTCAGCCACTCTGACCATCCCCAGGACACAGCCAGTGCTTATAGCTGCCCTGGTCTCTCCTTCCCTGCCTCTCTCCAAGGCTCCCATCATATTCCCTCCCAACCCTGGCCTTATCTCAACAGCCACTTACCATCTCTCTTAAGCCTAATCACTCTTACTCTGCCCGATGACAATATCCCATCCCTGACCCAGCTTTAAGGGGCTTACAACCTATTATCTCTCACCTATTGTGGCACAGTCTTTTAATCCCTGTCAATTCCCCTTACAACACTCCTATTCTCCTGGTACAGAAGGCTATTGGCTCTTAAAGGCTGGTACAAAATCTCCACACCATTAATCAGATTGTCCTCCCCATACACCCTGTGGTGAAAAACCGTATACACTTCTGTCCTCCATCCCTCCATCCACCACTCATAAATCTGTCTTAGACGTGAAAGGTCCTTTTATTCACTATTCCCCTACACCCCTCCTCACAGCCTCTCCTTGTCTTCATCTGGACAGATCCTGACACCTGTCAGTCCCAACAGCTGACCTGGACTGTCTTACCTCAGGGGTTCTGAGATAGCCTCCACTACTTCGATCAGGCCCTTGTGTGTGATTTACTCTCCTTTCATCCCTCCTTGTCTCATCTCATACAGTATGTAGCTAACTTCCTTCTCTCCAGCCCCTCCTATAAATCGTCCTGTACAGGCACCCTCTTATTACAACATCTAAACTCCAAGGGATATCGTGTCTGCCTCTCTAAGGCCCAAATCTTCCCCATCTGTCACCTATCTGGGCATCATTCTCCGTAAACATACCCGAGCCCTACCTCCAGATTGCACCCACTGAATTTCCCAGATTCTAGTTCCTACCACCAAACAACTCCTCTCTTTTCTCAGTATACTAGGCTATTTCCACCTCTGGGTTCCCAGCTTTGTTCTTCTCACTACCCCTCTACAGACTCATAAAGGGAGACTCCGCAGAGCCCTTAGATCACAAGACCTTCCCTCACTCATCCTTTTGCCCTTAAAAGAGGCCCTAAAAATAGTCCCTGCTTTAACCTTCCCAGACCTCACCCAACCTTTCAGCCTTTATACAGTAGAGTACAGGAAATGTGCAGTGGGGGGTTCTGATACAAGACCCCAGCCATGTCCGATCATGTTTCTGTCCAAGCAGCTTGACCCCACTGTCACTAGCTGGGGCCATGCCTATAGGCATCTGCTGCTGCAGCTTGTTACTCCTAAAAACTTTCAAAATCACTAGACATGGCCCACTCACCCTTTACTCTTCCACTATCCTTCAGGACCTTATGTTTTCATCCCACTTCTCACACTTTCTTTCTGCCCCTTGCCTTATTCAACTCTATGCACTTTTTATGGAGATTCCCATGGTTGCAATCACCCTGAGACCCCATTTTAATCCTGTGTTTCACTTTATTAACCCACTACCCATTTCTAAAAGCTTACACCACATGACTGCATGTCTCTGATACACCTAGCAACCTCTCCTTTTCCTCACATTTCCACCTTTCCTCTTCCCAACCCTAACCACACATGGTTTATGGATAGAAGTTCATATAAGGCCACCCTCAACTCCCCTGCCAGGACAGGATAGGTACTGTCTCCCAAGACTGTATCATAAAAGCTGAAGCTCTTCCCCTGTCCACTACCTCTCAACAGGCTGAACTAACAACTCTGAACGGTGCTCTTACACTAGCTAGGGTCTTACAAGTTAACATCTGTACATACTCCAAGTATTCATTTCATATTACACAATCATGCTGCCATCTGGGAAGAAAAGTGTTCCTTCCATCATTGATGCTCCACTCAATAAAGCCCTTCTTCAGACCACTCTCTGTTGGGAACAATGCTACATAATTCTAGGAAAAATCATTTGAGTAGGCCTAGTTCTCCTGTCTACAGCCCAGCTAAGACATTCCAGACATAATTGCATTTTGGCCTCTGGTCACAACTGAGACCTGAGTGATCCCCCCGGGGATGTTACAATCTCCAGGACAAGACCACACCTGCGGGAGATGCCAGAGAAGAACCAAATCTTCATCTGCATAATTCCTCATTGTTCTTAGATTTCCACTGCCCCCCAGGTTTCTGTTACACCTTGTTTACCCCAATGTAAAGTACTGAACTCTTTTTCACTTGTTACATCTGTTTCTCCGATGTACTAAATAAAAGGTGCTACAAGCTAGGGGTCTTTTGTCTTTGCTGCCCAGAGCAGCACTGATCAGACCCAAAGCTCAGCTTCTTCTCGGTCTCATTTTTCTACCTTTCCTGTAATTCGCCGTGTGCTGCCGTGGCTCACAGGAGACCAGGACTCACTGCAGAGGTTCTGGTAACGTCCCCTTCCCCTGTCCCCTACAACTCTCCTACCAACATGGGCAGCTGTGGTTCACTGCAGGGGACACCAGAGACTTTCAGACCCAATAGCTGCTGGGAATGCCTTTGCAAATAAAATTGTAAAGGAAGCTGCTAATCTTTCCCTCCACAACCCTATGGGTTAATATTTTGCCAATTCCAGTTTCACTCTGGCCTATTCTCCTTCTGAATGTCAACAATATCAGGATCTCCCCACCAAAGATGGATGGTTCCTAAGTCAGGGAAAATTCCTCCTCCCTGTCTCACAGGCACATGCCATTCTTTCATCCTTTCATGACAATTTTAATGCAAGCTACTAACCCCTAACCTGTCTGCTTGAGCCTCTTATCTGCTTTTCCTCCTGGAAGGCCCTCCTCAAAACTATCACTGCTCAATGCTCTGTTTGCCAGGTAACCATTCCCCAGGGCCCCCTGAGGCCCCCTCCTTTCCCTACACATCAATAACAAGGTTTCTCTCCAACTCAAGACTGACAAATTGATTTCACTCACATGCCATGAGTATGAAAGTGAAGATATCTCCTGGCCTGGGTTGACACCTTCACTGGGTGGGTAGAAGCCTTTCCCACCAGCTCAGATAAAGCTTCAGCAGTTGTTAAGTCCCTGCTAACTGATATCATCCTTCAGTTTGGCCTTCCCGCCTCTATTCAGACAATGGCCCAGCTTTCATTAGCTAAATTACCCAGGATATGTCCAAGTCACTTGGCATACAATGGAACCTTCACACCCTCTACCAGTCTGTCATCTGGGAAGGTAGAATGGGCTAATGGCCTCCTTAAGGCCTATCTTACCAGGCTCACACTCCAACTCTGTAACAATTGGGTTTCCCTGCTTCTGATCACTCTCCTTCCTGTCACAGCCTTGCCCAGTCCAATTGAGCTTTTATATGGCTGCATCTTTCTACTTGGGCCACACTTCAGCTGAGACCCTAACCCCTCTGGAGACTATCTCCCTCTTCTACAACAAGTTCAAAAGGACATATGATGCGCAGCTAACCTTCTCCTGGCTTTTCCTAACACCCAGCCTCACAAATATAGACTGGCTAATAAATGGGTTTTAATAAAAAATTAAAATCCTCAGTCCCTACAGGCGAAGTGTAGAGAACCCTTCCTGGTTGCCAACAGCACCCTGATGATTGTCTATGGGAACCTCCTCAGTAGATTCATCAGTCTTGAGTGAGACTCTGCCCAGCTGACAACTTGCCTGACTCCTCCTTGTAGGAATCACAAGTAATCTCCCCTACTTCCATCAGGCTGACCCAAAAGATGCATAAATGCCTTGCTTTTGTGTATCTTGTCATTTTATTTACTTTCTTCATTCAGTCTGCTTTAATCATACATGGTTTAAGCATTGCTCCCTTTCCTCCCCCTCTCTCTATATGACAATAGGCACATGGGAGGGGACGTTGGTCCTGCTATTTTTTTACTGTAATGATGTATTTCCTATACATGAGTAAGGTCATGGGAGGGGCACATGGTAGGAGCCACTGTTCTGTCCATGCAGCTATTCTGAGATCTCAGCTTTCTCAGATGAAAAATGAAAAGATTAGGTCTGTAAGTTTTTAAAGATTGAAATGTAATATATGTGGTGTAAAATTCACACTCTTAATAGTGTACAGCTCAGTGGTCCCCAGTCGTGTGGAATACACCGAATCAGCCCACTGCACACAGGAAGGTCTGAGCATGCCCTACCAAGGTCCTGAGTCCCGCAGAAGACACCAAATCACCCCGCTGCAGAGAAGCAGCCACCTGGTTCCACACTACAAAGATGCAGAGGACACCAGACCACCAGACCAAGGTACTGAGTCACGCTGTTCCTGGCCCAGAGGTAGGGGCTTCTAAGCCGTCATCCCACTGCTCCTGGTCCAGAGGAAGGGGCTTCCAGGCCACCATCCCTCCCACTGCTCCCAGCCCACAGGAAAGGGCTTTTGGGTCACCATCCCTACCGCTGCTCCCGGCCCCTGTCCCACCTCACCCAGCTCAGAGGAGGTAATCCGTGCAGGCACTAACAGCCCCCCACCCCAGTTGAAATGAGAAAACATGTAAATAAGTCTCAAAACCAGACTGCCAGATCACCTACAGCAACCCCAAAGGGAAATGAGATGGAACACTCTGATACTCAACCACCTGGACCCACTGAACTGCCAACAAAAGGGGATCTGGAAAAAATGAAATCAGAAATAATTTCTCAGATAACAGGAGAAATTGTGCCCCTAGTGCAAGACATAATTAATAAATCTAGAGAGGAGCTCAGGAACATGATGGAATCCCAACATAAGAAACTAATGGAATCCATAAAACAGATGCAAATAGATTTCCAGGACATGAAAAACTCCACTGAAAGTCTACACAGCAGAATGAGCCAATGTGAGGACAGAATTTCAGATATAGAAGATAAGATTGCAATTAGTGACCAGGACAAGAAAAATTGCTTCAAAATTATAAGGGAATATGAGAAATCAATCCAGCAGCTGCTAGATGATGCAAAGAAGAATAACATAAGACTGATTGGGCTCAATGAAGAAACAGGAGAGAGTGGAGATGACATAAAAAAATCTCTTCACAGAGATAATGGCAGAAAACTTCCCAAGCAGGGGGAAAGAGCTTGACATACAGATAAGTGAGGCATATAGGACTCCAAATAGCCTTGATCAAAAAAAAAAATCTACACATAGGCATGTAATTGTTAAGATTCCAGAAACACAACAGAAGAACAAAGTTCTCCAAGCAGTCAGAGAAAAGAAACAAATCACATACAAAGGAAAGCCCATCAGAATCACAGCAGACTTCTTAACACAAACCATCAAGGCAAGAAGAGCTTGGAGTGACATATTCCAAGCCCTAAAAGAAAACAGCCTCCAACCCAGATTGATGTACCCTGCAAAACGATCTTTCAAAATGGATGGAGAAATAAGACACTTTCATGACAAAGAGCACCTTAGGAACTTTGTGAATACAAAACCAGCACTCCAAAGAATTTTACACAATATCCTAGGAACAGACATTGAGGATCACAACCCCAGGAAGCAAAACAGAAAGAATCCATCTGGCATGACAAGAAATTAAATGCAAAGGGGGAGAACCCAACAAAAAGAAAAAGTCATGGCAATGACAAGTCAATACGTTTCAGTTATAACCATCAACGTTAATGGTCTCAATTCACCCATCAAAAGAAATAGACTGGCAGAATGGGTCAAGACGCAAAATCCAACAATATGCTGCATACAAGAAACACACTTCATTCAAAAGGAAACTCATAGACTGAAAGTTAAAGGGTGGAACACAATACTCCATGCGACAGGAACCCGAAAAAAAGCAGGAGTAGCTATCCTCTTGGCAGATCAAGTAGATTTCAAACCAACACTGATTAAGAGAGACGAAGAAGGACACTACATCCTTGTAAAGGGAACAATCCAAGAGGAAGAGATGACAATGATAAATATCTATGGACCAAACACTAGTGCACCCAACTATATAAAACAAATACTCACGGACATGGAAAGTCATATATGCACTAATACAATTGTAGTGGGGGACCGCAACACCCCACTATCACAAATAGATAGATCAACTAGACTAAAAATAAGTAATGAAATACTAGAGCTCAATTGAACTCTTGAACAAATGAACTTAACAGACGTTTACAGAGTCTTCCACCCCACAAAATCAGAATACACATTCTTCTCAGCTGCACATGGGTCATTCTCCAAAATAGACCACATACTCACACATAGAACATGTTTAAGTAAGTGCAAAGGAATTGAAGTTATCCCCTGTATATTATCAGACCATAGTGTGATGAAATTGGAGATCCATAGCAAAAGAAACTCAAAAAATTTCATAAACAAGTGGAAATTGAACAACACACTTCTGAATAACCAATGGGTCACAGAGGAAATTAAAGAAGAAATCAGACAGTTCCTTCAATTAAATGACAATGACAATACAACATATCGGAATCTATGGGACACAATGAAAGCAGTCTTATGAGGGAAATTCATAGCAGTGAATATGCATATTAGGAAAACAGAACGAGCCCAATTAAACAACCTGATGCTGAACCTCAAGCTTCTAGAAAAAGAAGAGCAGGACAACCCCAAAGCTCATACAAGGGAGGAAATTATAAAGATCAGAGGAGAAATCAATGCAATGGAGACTAAGAGAATGATACAAAAAATCAATGAAGCCAAGAGTTGGTTCTTTGAAAGAATCAACAAAATTGACAAACCTTTAGCCAACCTTGTCAGAAAAAGGAAAGAAAAGGCCCAAATCCATGCTGTTAGGAATGAAAAGGGTGAAATTACAACAGACCCAGCAGAAATCCAGAGGATCATCAATACCTACTTCCAGAACCTATATGCCAATAAGATGGACAACACAGAAGAAATGGACAGATTCCTAGATATGTATGAATTACCAAAGCTGAACGAAGAAGACCTAAAAATTCTGAACAACCCAATATCAACCAATGAAATTGAAAATGTAATTAAAAACTTATCAACTAAGAAAAGCCTGGGTCCTGATGGCTTCACTGCTGAATTCTACAAGACATTTAGAGACGAACTGCTGCCATTACTGTTTAAACTCTTCAATGAAATTGAAAGGGAAGCAATACTCCCAAATTCATTCCTGGAAGCAAGCATCACCTTGATCCCCAAAGCAGAGAAAGACCCAACCGAAAAAGAGAACAATAGGCCAATCTCACTAATGAACATAGATGCAAAAATCCTTAATAAGATAATGGCAAACAGAATGCAGAAGATCATCAAGAAGATCATACACCCTGATCAAGTGGGATTCATCCCAGGGATGCAGGGATGGTTCAATATACACAAATCAATCAATGTAATACACTATATCAATAGAGCCAAGGACCATATGATTATCTCCATAGATGCAAAAAAAGCATTTGACAAAATCCAACATACATTTATGATAAAAACCCTACAAAAAATTGGAATAGATGGTCTCTACCTCAAACTGATAGAAGCCATCTACGAAAAACCAACAGCCAATAGCATACTAAATGGTCAAAAACTGAAATCCTTCACACTAAAATCAGGAACAAGACAAGGATGTCCACCATCACCACTCTTGTTCAATATAGTTCTGGAAACATTAGCCATGGCAATTAGACAAGAGAAAGAAATAAAAGGAATAAAGATAGGTAATGAAGAAGCCAAATTGTCATTATTTGCAGATGACATGATACTCTATATAGAAGACCCCAAGAACTCCACCAAAAGTCTTCTAGACTTAATAACCAAATTCAGTCAGGTAGCTGGTTACAAAGTCAACACACAAAAATCAATACCTTTCCTCTACACCAATGACAGACTCACTGAGAGAGAAATAGGGCAAATAATTCCTTTCACAATAGCATCCAAAAAACTGAAATACCTAGGAATCATCCTAACGAAAGAAAGCAAAGACCTCTTCTCTGAAAACTATGGCACTCTGAAAAGAGAGATTGAAGATGATATCAGAAAGTGGACAGACATCCCCTGCTCCTGGGTGTGAAGGATTAATATAGTGAAAATGGCCATACTTCCAAAACTGCTATATAGATTTAAGGCAATTCCAATTGAGATCCCAGCAGCATACTTCATAGACCTCGAGAAAACAATCCAAAAATTCATTTGGAACAAGAAGAGACCCAGAATAGCAAAAGCAATTCTAGGTAACAGAGACATGGCAGGGGGTATCACAATCCCCAACCTGCAACTCTACTACAAAGCTACTGTGATAAAAACAGCATGGTACTGGCAAAGAAACAGACTTGAGGACCAGTGGAACAGATTAGAAGATGCAGAAACAACGCCAGACACACTCGGCCATCTCATCTTTGACAAAGGAGCCAAACACCCTCACTGGAGGAAAGATAGCCTCTTTAATAAATGGTGCTAGAAAAATTGGGCTTCAACTTGCCAAAGATTAAAACTAGACCTGTATCTCTCACCATGCACTAAACTAAAATCAAAATGGATTAACGATCTAAATATTAAAATAGAAACTCTGAACCAGTTGGAACAGAGGTTAGGTAGAACCCTTGAAGACATCGGTGTAGGAAAAGATTTTATGAACAAAACCTCAGTTGCCCGTGAACTAGCACAAACAATCAACAAATGGGATGTCTTCTTATTAAAAGCCTTCTGCACAGCAAGAGAAACCACCAGCAGTGTGAAGAGACAACCCACAATGTGGGAAAAAATCTTCCCCTGCTCTTCCTCAGACAAAGGTCTACTATCTCGAATCTATAAAGAACTTAAAAAGATCAGACCTCCCAAATTTAAAGATCCAATCGAAAAATGGGCATCTGAAATGAACAGACATTTCTCAGACAAAGAAGTAGAAATAGCAAATAAATACATGAAAAAATGTTCAACATCACTGGTCATTCGAGAGATGCAAATGAAAACAACGCTGAGATTCCACTTCACTCCAGAAAGAATGGCTGCTATCATGAAATCAACCAATAACAAATGCTGGCGGGGCTGTGGGGAAAGAGGAACCCTGCTCCACTGCTGGTGGGAGTGTAGACTGGTGCAAGCACTGTGGAAATCAGTATGGAGATACCTCAAAGAACTAGGACTGGAAGTCCCATTTGACCCCGCTATTCCACTGCTGGGGATCTTCCCCCAAAAATTCAAAGAATCATACCACAGTGATATATGTGCACCCATATTCATAGCAGCACAGTTTGTAATAGCTCAAACTTGGAAACAGCCCAAATGCCCATCAACTGGAGACTGGATAAAGAAAATATGGGGTTTTTTTTTATAAAATGGAGTACTACTCAGCCATAAAAAATGAGAAATTAGAGACATTTATAGCTAAGTGGATGCACATTGAGGTGATACTCTTAAGTGAAATAAATAGGACACACATGTGTAAATTCCAAATAGTTTCTCTGGTGTGAGAAGCTGAAAGTGTAAATAAGGACTAAATGTATAATAGGTAATGTGAAATAGGAAGAAAAGGGGCAAAGGGGAAGGAAGTGGGAGGGCTAGGGGAAAGGATAGAAGGGAATGGGATTAATATGAGAAAATGGAAAAATAGGAACAAAATCTTTGTAAATAGGGAGGACTGGAGGGGTTGAAGGGAGGGCTGGGCAAGGGTGAAAAAATAAGAACCAAGAGAGACTATGTAAAGGTGCAAATTTCCAATGATGAATGTCATTATATTGTATACCTAAAATGTACCAATGATTAGAATGAATAATCGATAATGCAAAATAGGAAGAAAAGGTCCAAAGGGGTAGGGGTAGTGGGAGGGGCAGGGGAAAGGAAAGAAGGGAAAGGAAAAATGATGAGAAATGGAAAAAATGGAAATAAAGTCTTTGTAAATAGGGAAGGGTGGAGGGCGTGAAGGGAGGGAGGGCTAGGAATGGGGAAAAAATAAGAACCAAGATGCATTATGTAAAGGTACAATTCCCAATGAGAAATGCAATTGTGTTGTATACCTACAATGTACCAATAAAAGAATTTAATCCAAAAAAACATAGTGTACAGCTCAATGTGTTTTAGTTTATTCATAAGGTTGTGCAAGCATCATCACTATCTAATTTCAGCACCTCTCCATCACTACTAGAAGAATCCATATACTTTTACCAGTCAAGTCCAATTCCCCACTGCCCCTTACTGCTAGCAAACACCAATCTACTTTCTGTGCCTGTGGATTTGCCTGTTCTAGATATGGACTGTGAATGGAATCATATGGTATTTGGTCTGTTGAGTCTGACTTCTTCACTTAGCATAATGATTTCTAGGTTCATTCTGTTAGAGCAACTTTCTTCACTTGATCTTAGCCAAAAGGCCGAGAAGCGATAGAGCAACTTTCTTTTGAAAAGCAGACACTCTGAAGAGAACTCATTGGTGACACTCCATACATAATTCAAAGAGAAGCAGAGGGACAGAAGTGGGAGCTGTGAAGAACTCTCTGTCTACCTGGGAGCCCTCTCAGCCCAGAGATGTTTTTGTAGAACCCATAGCCTCACAGAGTCACCTTGGAAAAGCTCTGAGCTGGATTACCAAACATCTTTCACTTTAAAGTCCTTTGGATTTTTCTCCAAAGAAGGTAAATCATCCAACCAGTTGTTTACCCCTAAATTAGTTCAGAGAGTCCAGGTGGTTGAGTATCAGATTGTTTCATCTCGTTTCCCTTTGGGGTTGCTGTAGGTGATCCAGAAGTCTGTTTTTGAGACTTGTTTACATGTCTTCTCATTTCGCGGCGTGTGTGTGTGTGTGTGTGTGTGTGTGTGTGTGTGCTTCTGCTGCCCACGCAGCTCACCTTTTCTGCCCTAGGAGCTTGGGATGGCGGCGGGGGAGCTTCCTTCCGGGTCGTTTACCCCTAAATTAGTATTTAGCAGCTCTCTCTGGAACAATTTGGATAGCAGAAAATTAAGCAAACAGGCTCATGACTGGAGAAAAAACAAGAGATCCTTTTTTAGCTTCCACCTTGCCTTGGAGAGATTGTGGGCTTGTACTGACTGGGAGTAGCATCCAGGAGAAGGAAGCCATTTAGAAAAACTGCTTTATAATACTGTTATGACCTAGCCCCCTAGTGAAGGCTAGTTCTCAGGCTGTCCTTTTCTTTGGGGTCGAAAAGGATTGTATGGTCTGCAGCTGACCAGAGTTCTTCTTTCCCTGGGACACAACTGCCTTTCTGGTCAAGAAAAAAATCCATGGAAATCTCTGTCCAAAGTCAATTATCAGTGATGTGGAATTGTGCAGCCAGCCAGTGGAAACTGCAGGCTGTATGTCGGTGGCCTGGTATGTGGGATGCCTTTGGCAGCTTTCCCGGCTCACTCTGCCATCCTCTTGGGAGCCTTCAGGCAGCTGCACATCCTAGTTCTTACCTGCCCCAACTTTTGCCTTGAAGGAACAGTGTTTCCTTTGAATCCCTTTAGCTATCTTGCTCAGTTGGGAAGCTGAGCTTGGAATATATCCCTTCATCTTCTGCATGATGGAATCCAGCATGTGCTCTAAAAAGTTAGATGAAGCCCAGGACAGGAGTCAGGAGATCCAGTGCTGACCAAGGAGACGTGGGTTTTTAACTTGGCTCTGCCCTTTTTTTTTTTTTAAAGACATTTTATTTTGTGATTTTTACAAAACATATTTTATGACAAAGGACCTTGAAAGTTCAGCAGCTGTAGATTTTCCCACCTTTAAATCAGTGCTCTTTTTTTTTTTTTGGTACCAGGGATCGAACTCAGGTCCTTGCGTTTGCGCAGCAGGTGGCGAAACCACTGAGCTAAATCCCCGCCCTTTGGCTCTTCCCTCTTTATAAGGATGTGATAATATGCAAGTCAGGTTATGTCCAAGAACTTTAGTTGTTTCATCTATAAAATGGCAAAGGCTGATCTTGATCAGAGGAGAATTAAGAGCTGTGAGAACCAAATACAATGTGTACTTCTAATTGGATCTTGGATTAAAAAATAATCCAACAACCTAAGGTGTATATTTTGGGAACAACTGAGATTCCTACAGACTTCCATGGAATGCCTTCCTCAGTCTCCTCCTCCTTTCCAGATCCTACCCAAGCTGCAGGGCCCAGCTCATACCTAACCCACAAGTCCTGTCTCTCTGGCCTCTTCTTCCCCCTACCCAATGCTCCTCATATCCCATTGATGGGATTGGTTTACCAGGGAATGTGTATCCGAATGGAAGCTGTTAGAGGCTAGGGCTCCTGGTCTTTTTGCTATTCAATTTATGAAAAGTCTTCAAATTCAAATTTTACTCTTTTTTTTTCTCCTGCAGAAGGCAAAGTTTCATATTCTAGGCTCCTTGCTTATTTTTCAGAGGTGAGGGCAATATGGACAACATCAGCCCTGATCCTGACAAAGCCCAGCCTCCTCCATGCTTAGAGTTTTCTGTTTATTCTACCACAACTAGAAGCACACAGGCTCCTTTGCAGACAGGTTAATACATCAGGCTAATTCATGCAATGCCTGGTGCAAGCACCTTGAGTACAGCTTTAAACATTACTTTGGTACCAGGATGTGGAGAGGTACTTTCCTTATTTCTTTGGAAATGATCACCAGACTGAGGATGAAGAGGTGTTACTCCCTCTCATTTGAAAGAAAGTCCCCAGTAATGGGTCAAACTGCCCTCCAGGGCTTACTGAGAAAGGCCATGCCAGCTTTCTGCCACTCACCAGTGCCTTCTTCCCTAACCCTCAAGTAGAGACTGGGAGGGAAAAGGAGGAAGCACCTTGGAGCTTTGGACCTGTGACTTAGCTGGTGAGTTGCTGTGATTTTCATCCCCTTTCCCTGCTTTCCTGGCCCCCAAAACAAAGTATGAGGGACTGCAAGAAAACTACATCTGGCTGAGTATGGTGGTGCATGCCTATATTTCCAGGTATGTGGGAGGCTGAGGTAGAAGGATGGCAAGTTTGAGGGCACCCTGAGAAACTTAGGAAGATACTGTCTCAACAACAACAAAAAAATGAAGTCTAAAAATGAACTGGTCTGCTATGGGTTTTAAACAACTGTCACCCAGTTGGATATCTGCTTGGGCAACACATTTGCTTGTTAGGGATCATGTGTCAATGTCTTGAGACATTTCGGGGTGCCACAACTGGCAGGCACTAGCTCAGAGATGCTTCTGAACATCCCACCACGCCCAGGACAGTGCCCCACAGCGAAGAGTGACCCAATCCCATGTCAGTAGTGGCATGAGGGAGAAACTCTGGTGTAGAATAGCTCTTGCTAAAAAGGGAAAGGATGTATGCTATTATTCCTGGGGATGCCCTGACCATTTTGCCACACTCTCTTCCAGCTAATGTGTTGGTGTGCTCTTCAGAATGTCCCAGTGTGGGTCACCCTCCAGGAACTCATGATCCTACACATCTGCTGCATGTAAGCAGGTGTCTTTTCTGTGAGTGGACAGCCCGTATTTTTTTGTGGGGAAGCCCTGGAACATGGGTGGCCAGCTTGATCCAGGGATACTGTGTTGCTTTCTGAAGTAACCACGCCAATTTGCATTTCCACAGGTGATGTGTGTTGATACATATCTTCTCAACAACTAGCTATTATTGGTCTTAATTTGCATTTCTCTGATTTTTAATTAGATTTACAATCTTTTCTGTTTATTGGCCACTCACATATGTCTCTTCTGTGAAATGCCTATTCATATCTTTTGCCTATTTTTCTTTAGGTAGTTTGCCTGCTATTACTAATTTGTGATCACTCTTTTTATCCTTCTTATCTTCTAATTCAAATCTTTATTGGTTATATATGTTGCAAATAATGATCCCAATTTGCTTCTTCCCTTTTACTTTTCTTTATGGTGTCCTTTGATGAATGGAATTCCTAATTTTAATAAAATTGAACTTATTAGTCTTTCATGTTTAGAGTTTGTGTGTCTTTTTAAAAAGTCCTTCCTAAATCCAAATAAAGTTAGTAGTTTGGGCCAATGTTAAATTCTTAGTTTTCATAATTGTACCATGCTTATGGAACATGTTAACATTAAAAGGAGTGTTGGGTGACAGCTATAAAGAAACTCTTGGTGCCATTTTTGCTACACCTCTGTAAATCTAAAATTATTTTAAAATAAAATTTTAGTGTCCATCCCTGTTCTAAGGTTATAAAGATATTCTATACTTAATTCTAAAAGTTTTGCTTTTCACATTCAAGTGCTTTTCACATTCAAGTCCTGGTCCATCTGGAGATGGTTTGTGTTTGGTGTGGGTATAGATTTCACTTTGGTTTCCCCACATAAATAGTCACTTGTCCCACAGCACGTTTATTGAGTGGAGTCTTCTTTCCTTGGGGCTCCATCCTGTATGGAGAGTGGTTCTTTACAATGAGGAAAGCAAAGGCTGACATCTGTGAAGAAGGCTCCTAGGAAGATGGTACCCTCTTGTTCCCAAACCCAAGTGCCATTTCCTGTGGCACAGGACTCCTGTGTGCTGCAAGGTCGCAGGGAACATTTGCCCTGGAGCCTGGGGCTCATTGAGGTCACCTGCTCAACCATGTGCTTTTGACTTTTAGACTCAGTCAGCTCTGTCTTGCTCATATTCTGCCTTTACATTCATAGACTGTGATTAGGAAAGAGCCCAAGATAAGGTTTTCTAGTCTTTTAAGTTTATGGTTGAGAAAATTAAGTGAATTAAGCACTGTACCCGAAGTCATCCTTCAAGACCCAGCAAGAGCACACTTTCCTCTGGGAAGCCATCCTGGATGCCCCAGAATGGCTAATTATTCATATGTGATACAACCCTGCGAACCTCTGTTATAACCTCTGTCCTTCCACAGTCCTCACTGGTTTGTGAGTCCCCTGAACCCTACAGTCGTATCTTATTATCTTTGTATCTCAAATGCCTGGCCCACAGCAGATATACATTATATTGTTGATCGGGTCAATAAATAGGCAAGAAAAATACTTAGGGAAAGTTTTAAACATTATTAATTATACTGATGTTGTTATATTGTTATCACTTGTGTGCTAGTTAGGAATCTGTGACCAGTGCAGAAATTCTCCTTGCATAGACTTAAATCAAACCAGAGGCAAGGATGGGTTCCATGGTCTGCCATGGAATGGGCAGTGCAAGAGTTGAAGGGAGCTGGCCCCAGGGATATGAAAAGACTCAGCGCTTTCTCTCCAGAGTCGGCCTTTGGGTTTCCCTGCATGGTGGCCTTATTCCTGCTCATGTGCTCTCTCCCAAGGAAGCTCTGGACCGGGATGAACAGCACTGTGACAGAGAGGAAAGAGCTTCTTTCCAAGTCCAGTGTGAAATATCCCAGGGAAATAGTTGGCTCTGGGAATGAACAAATATGGCGAAAATACAGAAGAAAGAGCACCTCCCCCCAAAAGCTGGGAGGGCAGCACTGATCAGGTTAGGGACTTGACACGCCTCTCTTGTGTTCACTTAGAGGGTAAGATGCGGAAAGTGACTGCTTTGTTAAGTTATAAAGTGTATTCAATAAAAGAGTATTATAGTTGCACACTCAGCTAAAAGACTTGATGGAGGGAGTGAGGTTTCAGCTAATTAAGTTATTCCATCTTTTGGGCAATGTTCTCATGTTTGACAAGTACCAGGGACTTTAATTGAAAATTACTTCAGGAATCTTGCCAGACGTTACAAACTGAAAATATGAAAACCCTTCTCCTGGGTCAGGAGTGTAACAAGCGCCATGTCAAATGTCATTACCCCATGCCCACTCTAGGACTATGCAGGTGGGAAACTAAGTGTTGATTGCATATTTTTGCCCAAGAATAATTTCCTGAATAGCAATTTGTCCCTTTATTTGATGAAACTAAGGTTTTCAGCAGCAGTAAAATGCAATCTTTCCAGAGAGTATTTCCGTGTGTTATGAAGATTGATTATGCTGCTTAGTGAGAGATTCATTATTTGGTTATTTAGACCATAATTTATTGGGAAAAAAAGTAGAAAGCTAATGATTTCCAGTTAGAAAAGTTTGTCCCCTAAACAGTGGTATTTCACTCAACAGTGTTTCTAATTGATGGTGTTGGGGGCAGGAAAAAGGGGAGCCAGGAGAATCAGCCCGTTTGAAGCTGAGCCAATGGCACTTTCTTGGACCACAAAAGGGCCCCCTAATGTCCCTGTATCTCAGGACTGCGCCTCTTTCTCCCCCTCCTAGTCTGAAAGGATGGAAACTTTGATTTTGCAGTTGAATAAGGGGTTAGGGTGGAGCAAAGGCGAAGCTGAGGCCTGGAGAGGACACAGGGCATAGGAAAGACCCAGGAAAAGGTTATGGGTGAAGTGTCGCAAGGGAGAAAAATAGAGAAACAACAGAGGAGGTGGAGGCTGAGCAGCATTTCTGCCTGGAGGAGTGGAGACAAGTGGAGAAGGAACTGTCCCCTCCCTGCCTGCACCCTGCACCACCTCCGCTCCTTGTCTGTGCTCGCGCCCCTCCTCAGAGCTTCAGGCTGCAGGGGTGAGGGGCAGCTCGGTCCCCATCACGCATTTCCAAAGACACCCATGCAGTGGCCCAACACTAAAGACTGTCCATCAGGAAAACCAGCACAAAAAACCCATTTCCTGCTCTGAAGATGAGAAAGAGCAGACAGAAGCACAGGCTCTGGGAGCGGGGAGAGGCTTGAGAAAAGAGGAAGCGGACAGGAGGAGGAGTAAGAAGTCCTTGGCAACCCTCCGGTGACCAGAACTGTGTCCCTGGTCGTGTCTGTCACCTGCGGTCATGCGCCTGTCTAAATCCTCAGAGGGGCACAGGTGTCCACCATGGGGAGGCTGAAGGGACAGACAGGAAGGCCTGTGCTCCATGATGGAGACCAGCCCTGGCTGCTCGAAAAATCACCAGAGCCGAGATCGAGACGGCGATAATCACCATTACTCCACGCTGTACTGGGAGGGGATGATCTCTTTTAGGCCATGTAAGAGCTATACAGGCAGCTTTGCTTTGCTTTCCACTCTTTTCCAGCCATCCTCGCTCCCTCCCCTTTCTCTCCCTTCTTCTCCCCCTCTTCCCTTCCCTACCTCTCTTCCTTCCATCCATCCTTCCTTCCTGTGGTCCTCTCTGTTTCTTTTATATGCAGATCTTTCCCCTCTTCTACAGATGAAGAACAAAGGTGCAGAATGCTGCTATCTCCTCCAAGCTTAGCCCTGGGAGTGATGAGTCAGGTTGGCCTTAATCTCTGTTCTTTTCTTTACACCTTGCTGACCATGGCACCAGCTGCCATACTATTTGGAGCACAGTGAAGACACTGGAGCCAGACTCAGTGGCCACTTACCAAGACCATTTGCATCCCCTACTTTGTGGTACACTTGAGGTACGCACATGAAGCACCCCAGAAACCTGGAGGAGCTCCAGGTAGCAGGAACCCAAAAATGTTGTCCAAATGGCATCTCTGCAGCTTGGAAACCCAGATTTGTAGGCCATCTTGTCTCGAGAGGGTGCCCCCGACACTCCTGCAGATCAAAGAATGGGATACCATTTGAACAGGGGCGCCTTCCTTGCCAGGCTGCAGGGGAACAAACAGCTCCATCCTTGTGATCAGAGATGGGGAAACGGCACATGCAGTGGAGCTCTGCCAGGGACAACTCCCTATTTGAACTTCAAAGGGTTCCACACTAGGAGAAGCACAGTCTTCGTATGTGTGGGGATGAAGAACATCCTTTACTGTCCTTTCAGATGGTCCCAGCCCAGTTCCTACAAAGTCATGCTTCAAATTCCTTCAGCATTATTACATTTCCTAAGCACTGTGTCTCTAGGGAAAATCCTAACCTTTCAACATCCAGGAATCCCATTTCCAAAGATTCTGAAGATAAGTCAGAAAGTCCATTCAAAGAGTTCTTTAAAAAAATAAGTCATTTTCTAAAAGCATTGCTCTGTAGTGACAAATTCCACAATTAGCTGTTTTGCCACATTTATCATAAGATTTGCATTAACTAATCTCTTTTTCTGTCCATACAAGATGGGCAGAGATCTGAGAAATGTGGAGTCAAATTTTAGGGTGCATTTTCAACTAGCAAAGACCCTCAGTACCCAGGAGCAGCTGGCAGCTCTATGCACTCACCAGCCAGTCGGGTTTCATTAACTGCACTGTAATGGAGAAACTATAATTTCACAGCAAAATCAGAAAAAATAAAAGGGCACAGAATAAGAGACAATGCATTGGTGATGGTACCCAAAACTGTCTGCATGTGTTCTTTATGACCTTTGTTAGCTAGGTGATTGATAGCTGCTGAAGGCTGAGACTGAGCCCTTTTGGGCCCATGGCTGTGTCCCCATGCCATGCCCAGCCACTCAGGTCTCCTTGTGTGGTGGGATGGGCTGTGCCTCCCACAGAGCTGCCTGGCCCAGGTAGGCATGAGATGGTGAGAGTGCTGGATTGCCAACCAAGCAGCCTGGGCCTACCTTTTCCTCCTAACACACACACTGGAGAGTCATAGCACCGTGGCTTGAACACTAATTATTTCGAATAAATTATCTAGCTGATTTTGTAAAAGCCATAAAAACTTTCAGCTTCCTCATCTGAGAATGTGTAGTGTTGCCAATGCCTGATTTATAGGACAATTGTGAGGTGAGGCATGACAATGAGACACGTGTGGGGTTTTCTTTTGTTTGTCTTTAGCACTGCAGACACGGAAGGGCCTCCATCATATTGGCGTCATCCACACATTCTCAGAATGTCCAGCTCCATTTTAATGTGCCAAAACTTTTGCTTCTTGACTCAAAAAGGAACCATTCTCAGTGCAACTTTCATCAAACAAACAGAACACTGGTTGTTTTCTTTGCTAAGTGGAACTCTCAGGAACAGCCTCTCTGAAATAATTGTCCTTTTGCAATATTAGAAATATTTCAATGGTGACAGCTTGGAAATGCTCTAACTTTTAAATACTTAAACCAAATAATAAATAAACCCTTGTGATTAATGTTTCCAGAAGGGACAATTAACATTATCCTTACAGATGTTCATGATATAATATCAAAATGAAAAACAGGCATGAGAAAAACGCCAAACTGTGCTGCCTGTGTGTTGCTTTGCTTTTTTTTTTTTTACAAATAGCTCTAATGTGAAGACATCCTCAGTAAAACCCAGCCAGAGATATTTCATCTGATCGTCATGCAGCCGAACCACAATAATGCTCCAGTGGGCTCTTCAGCCTCCTTGACAGTGTCAGTCAGTCTGGTCCAGTAACTGCAAATGAGATCATTTGTAATGAGGTCAGCTGGGATATTCTGTAACCTGAACACAAACGGAACCACTTTTTAATAAAAATAATCTTAAACTCTGTTTTCGAGGTAAGAATAAAGGTTTGCTATTGTTGTTGTGGGTTTCTTGGCTTGGTGGAGGTGGGACTTTTAAAGAAATAAAATGAGAACATGGACTCGGCGAATGTGTTACTGATTTAACTAGGTACCTGAGTTTCCAAATTGCAAGGATTCCTGTTGACATCAAAGGTGGTTTTAAAGAACAGAGGGTAGAACTGTAACTTTTAAAATCCATAATCTTAGTGGTCAATGATTTATTGGCAGAATTCCCCAGCAACTTATAATTTTATGAGAATGATAATAACTGCCATATGTGGCAGGCTTGCTTTGTGCCAGGCTCTGTGTTAGGTGATCTTAAGCGCTGTGTCTTGGTCCTCATGATTGTCCTTTGATGTATTATTTCTGTCCTTAGGAAACTGAGATTCAGGTCAGTTACAGAGAAGGCCTCCAGCCAGAGGTGCTGCTTGTCTTCATACACTGCTCTCATCTACCCTGGCAATCCACACGTCCACTTATGACTGCAGAAGGAGTTGGTGAGGGTACAGTTATCCAAGGCTCTCGAGAGGATCTTACGTTGAGTACAAATTTTACTCCTTGATTTCTTTGAACAAGGGTCCTTGTGTGGGGTGGGCTGGGTGGGATAGAGTCCCCCTCCTGAAGACCTAGCATGGAACTTATCTGTGCATGACCACAGAGAATGGCACCCCCTCCTGTGTGACATGTCCTCCCTGGAGTCTGCCCATCCCCTGCTCTGATTGGCTGACAAGTCCCTGATACCTGAGAAATGACCAAGCAGCGTTAGTCACAGCTGCGGGCTTTGATTTTGCCTTGTGGCTGGGGGATGCCAGCTGACAAACTTTCCCCACTCTGCTCAAACTGCGAAGGAGAAGGAAGGCTGCCCATTCATCAGGGGGCGTTTCTTCCTGTCAGGGCAGGCTGGGTCAACCTGGAGGGGGCAGGAGCTGGGTCTGTGAGCCAGCATCTGAGCTGAAATTCTTGTGTCTGTGAGAGAAACTGTTCCCCCGTCATTCTGGTCCACAGTGATCTCAAAGGTGAGGCAGGGCTTAAGTCAATGGAGATCAGAAATGAAAGCTGTTGTGGTGAAAAGCCCATAAAATATAGCTCTCCAGAGTAGCTGGGTTCCACAGGCTGTAGTTTATGTTATTTAGTGCTTCTAGGATTCACCCCCAACTTTCAGTTTTAGGAAGCTTCAGAAAAATATCTGAATTCTGGGTCCTCTAAACTCTCTTCATTGTGTGGCTCAGTCTAACTCATAGTTTGGGATCCTCCTCCTTCCTTTTTCTCCTCCTTCCTCTTCCTTTCCTTCCTCCTCCTCTTCCTTCTCCTCCTCTTCCTCCTTCCTCCTTTTCTCCTTTCTCTTCCTCTACCTCTTGCTTTTCTCCTCCTCCTCCTCCTCCTCCTCTTTCTCCTGCTGATGTTCTGGGTATTGAACTCAGGACCATTGCACTGAGGCACTTCCACAGCCCCTTTAAAATTTTATTTTATCTTTCTTTTGAGACAGAGTCTGGCTAAGTCAAGTTACCCAAGCTGGACTCGAACTCACAGTCTTCCTGTCTCAGTCTCCCAGAGTGCTGGGATTAAGGGTGTCCACTACCATGTCTAGCTAGAAAGCCTTCTCTAGTGCCTGATACTGTTAATTCCTCAGCTATTCTTTGCCACAGGTGTCAAAATGATTAATCTCTGCCCCCTCACTTGAGGGAAGGTACTAGTCTCATTTATATTTTTGGGCCCTATCATAACACAAGAGAGAAAGTGAGGAAAGTTATACCAGAGATGCAGAGAAACCATCACGGGAGCTCTGAGAATGGTAGTTTATGTCAGAAAGTACTCCACTTTATTTCTGGTAAAAACATCCAAAAAAGCCAATATTTTGGACCATTTTGAACAGAAGCATCACTAAATAACCACAGGCAAATCCTCATATTCATGTAATGTGATTTTTTTTGAAACATGATGATATTATTTGGTTAGCTGCACACCGTGGTCTTGTCAGACTGAATGGGTTTTAATGACAGCTGTTATGAAAAATCTGGACTCATGGTCATTGGGCAGCAGGCAGAGGTCAGACCACAAAAGACATCATGAGTCTCCCAGGTCCCAGTGTTCCAGTTGGTAACACAGTGTTCCCTTTGCTCCAGAACCCACATGCACACTTGTCATCCAGGGTGTGGCTGGCAACAGGAAACTGGCCAAGTAAGAGCTAAGGGGAAAACAAGGCTGTCAAAACCAGAGTCCTTGGTAGAGGATGTTTGGAGGACCAGGACAGAGGACACAACCAAGAGTGAGATGATGGATTCTACACTGACTTTGAGACCCCCACCAAGCCACATATGGCTCTAACCCTCCAAAACATGAGTGCTTATGGTCTCTGCCAGGCCTTCTGGCTCAGACATCGCACATGCAATGACACAGAGAAGAGGAGGACCAAGGGTCATCTTTTGCTGTCCTTCTGTGAGAGTGACAAGGCAGTCACTGGAGGTCAGGGTCTTTTGCCTTTATTTACATGTTTTTGTCAGAGAAAGAGATCTCCTTGTCTTTGGGGCTTTTGTTTTTTGTATTTTTCTCAAATGGGAAATAACATTGTATATTTCAGGAAATTCTGAAATAAAAATTCTACATCTGTAAGAAAATTCACAAGTAGCACAGAGGAGGCTTCTGGGTCAACGTGCCACAGCTCCCATTGCAGAGTAAGAGGCTTCTGGGCCAACCTACCACCTCTTCCAGAACAGAGGAGGTGCCAGCAGCAGCCCGCCCCCCACACTGAAATGAGAAGACACATAAAAAAGCCTCAGAATCAGACTTCCAGATCACCTACAGCACCACCAAAGGAAATGAGATGGAACATTCTGATACTCAACCACCTGGACTCCCTAAACTGGCAACAAAAGAGGACATGGAAAAAATGAAATCAGAAATAATTTCTCACATAACAGCAGAGATTGTGCTCATAGTGGTGGACATGATTAATAAATCTAGAGAGGACACAGATTTAAAAAAAATAGAGGAGCTGAGGAACATGATGGAATCCTAACGTAGGAAACAAATAGAATCCATAAAACAGATGCAAACAGATTCCCAGGATATTAAAAACTCCAATGAAAGTCTAGGCAGCAGAATGAGCCAATGTGAGGACAGAATTTCAGGTATGGAAGATAAGATTGCAATTAGTGACCAGGAAAAGAAAAATTGCTTTAAAATTGTAAGGGACCATGAGAAATCAATCCAGCAGCTGCTAGACAATGCAAAGAAGAATAACATAAGACTGATTGGAGTCAATGAAGAAAGAGGACAGAGTGCAGATGACATAAAAAAACTGTTCACAGAAGTGATGGCAGAAAACTTCCCAAGCAGGGGAAAAGAGCTTGACATACAGATAAATGAGGCATATAGGATTCCAGCTAGCCTTGATCAAAAACTCTACACATAGGCATATAATAGTTAGGATTCCAGAAACCCAACATAAGAACAAACTTCTACAAGCAGTGAGAGAAAAGAAACAAATCACATACAAAGGAAAGCCCATCAGAGTTACAGCAGACTTCTCAATGCAAACCCTCAAGGCAAGAAGAGCTTGGAGTGATATATTGCAAGCCCTAAGGGAAAACAGCCTCCAACCCAGATTGATGTACCCTGTGAAGCTATCTTTCAAAACTGATGGAGAAATGATACTTTCATGACAAAGAGCACCTTAGGAACTTCATGAATACCAAACCAGCACTCCAAAAAATTTTAGACAAAATCCTACGAAAAGATAATGAGGATCAAAACCCCAGGAAGCCCAGAAGAATGAATCCATCAGGCAGGACAAGAAATTAAAAGCAAAAGGGGAGAATCGAACAGAAAGAAAAAGTCATGACAATGATAACTCAGTATGTAGTTATAACCATCAATGTTAATGGTCTCAACTCACCAATCAAAAGAAATAGACTGGCAGAATGGGTCAAGAAGCAAGATCCAACAATATGCTGCATACAAGAAACACACTTAATTCAAAAAGAAACTCATAGACTGAAAGTTAAAGGGTGGAAAACAATACTCCATGTGACAGGAACCCCCAAAAGAGCAGGAGTAGCTATCCTCTTTGCAGATCAAGTAGATTTCAAACCAACAGTGATTAAGAGAGACAAAGAAGGACACTACATCCTTGTAAAGGGAACAATCCAAGAGGAAGAGATGAGAATCATAAATATTTATGCACCAAACACTAATGTGCCAACTATATAAAACAAATACTAACGGACATGAAAAATCATATAAGCACTACTAAAATAGTAGTAGGAGACCTGATTACCCCACTGTTACAAATAGATCGATCAACTAAACAAAAAGCAAGCAACGAAATACTAGAACTCAATCAAACTCTTGAACAAATGAACTTAACAGATGTTTACAGAGCATTCCACCCCACCAAATCAAAATACACATTCTTTTCAGCTGCACATGGGTTGTTCCCCAAAATAGACTGCATACTCACTCATAGAACATATTTAGGTAAGTGCAAAGGAATTGAAGTTATCTCATATATATTATCAGACCATAGTGTGATGAAATTGGAGATCCATAGCAAAAGAAACTCAAAAAATTTCATAAACAAGTGGAAATTGAACAACACACTTCTGAATAACCAATGGGTCACAGAGGAAATTAAAGAAGAAATCAGATAGTTCCTTCAATTAAATGACAATGACAATACAACATATCAGAATCTATGGGACACAATGAAAGCAGTCTTATGAGAGAAATTCGTAGCAGTGAATGCTCATATTAGGAAAACAGAGTGAGCCCAATTAAACAACCTGATGCTGAACCTCAAGCTTCTAGAAAAAGAAGAGCAGGGCAAACCCAAAGCTCATACAAGGGAGAAAATTATAAAGATCAGAACAGAAATTAGTGCAATGGAGACCACGAGAACAATACCAAAAAAATCAATGAAGCCAAGAGTTGGTTCTTTGAAAGAATAAACAAAATCAACAAACCCTTAGCCAACCTTATCAGAAAAAGAAAAGAAAAGGCCCAAATCCATGCTGTTAGGAATGAAAAGGATAGATTACAATGGACCAAGCAGAAATCCAGAGCATCATCAATACATACTTGAAGAACCTATATGCCAATAAGATGGAAAACAGAGAAGCAATGAACAGATTCCTAGATAACTATGATTTACCAAAGTTGAACGAAGAAGACCTAAGAATTCTAAACAACCCAATATCAATCAATGAAATTGAAAATGTAATTAAAAATTTGTCAACTAAGAAAAGCCTGGGTCCTGATGGCTTCACTGCTGAATCCTACAAGACATTTGGAGAGGAACTGCTGCCACTACTGTTTAAACTCTTCAATGAAATTGAAAGAGAAGCAATACTCCCAAATTCATTCCTGGAAGCAAGCATCACCTTGATCCCCAAAGCAGAGAAAGACCCAACTGAAAAAGAGAACAATAGGCCAATCTCACTAATGAACATAGATGCAAAAATCCTTAATAAGTACTGGCAAATAGAATGCAGAAGATCATCAACAAGATCACACACCCTGACCAAGTGGGATTCATCCCAGGGATTCAGGGATGGTTCAACATACGCAAATCAATTAAGGTAATACACTGTATCAGTAGAGTTAAGGACAAAAACCATATGATCATCTCAATAGATGCAGAAAAAGCATTTGACAAAATCCAACATGCATTTATGATAAAAACCCTACAAAAAATTGGAATAGACAGTCTCTACCTCAATCTGATACATGCCATCTATGAAAAACCAACAGCCAATATCATACTAAATGGTCAAAAACTGAAATTCTTCACACTAAAATCAGGAACAAAACAAGGATGCCTACGGTCACCACTCCTATTCAATATAGTTTTGGAAATATTAGCCATGGCAATTAGTCAAGAGAAAGAAATAAAAGGAATAAAGATAGGAAATGAAGAAGTCAAATTGTCATTATTTGCAGATGACATGATACTCTATACAGAAGACCCCAAGAACTCCACCAAAAGTCTTCTAACCAAATTCAGTCTTAACCAAATTCAATAAAGTAGTTGGATACAAGGTCAATACACAAAAATCAATAGTTTTAAGAACAGACTCACTGAGAGAGAAATAGGGCAAACAATTCACAATAGCATCCAAAAAATTGAAATACCTAGGAATCAACCTAACAAAAGAAATCAAAAACTATAGCACTCTGAAAAGAGAGACTGAAGATGATATCAGAAAATGGAAAGACATCCCTTGCTCCTGGGTAGGAAGGATCAACATAGTGAAAATGGCCATACTTCCAAAACTGCTATATAGATTCAATGCAATCCCAATTGAAATACCAGCAGCATATTTCATGGACCTTGAGAAAACAATCCAAAAATTCATTTGGAACAAGAAGAGACCCAGAATAGCAAAAGCAATTCTAGATAATAGAGACGTGGCATTGGGTATTACAGCCCCCAACTTGAAACTCTACTACAAAGCTACTGTGATAAAAACAGCATGGTACTGGCAAAGAAACAGACCTGAGGACCAGTGGAACAGATTAGAAGATGCAAAAACAATTCCAGACACACTCAGCCACCTCATCTTCGACAAAGGAACCAAACACCCTCATTGGAGGAAAGATAGCCTCTTTAATAATTGTGCTGGAAAAACTGGGTTTCAACTTGCCAAAGAGTAAAACTAGACCTATATCTCTCACTATGCACTAAACTAAAATCGAAATGGATTAAAGATCTAAATATTAAAACAGAAACACTAAACTTGCTGGAAGAGAGTTTAGGAAGAACTGTTGAAGACATTGGTGTAGGAAAAGGTTTTATGAACAAAACCTCAGTTGCCCATGAACTAGCACAAACAATCCACAAGTGGGATCTCTTCTTACTAAAAATCTTCTGCACAGCAAGAGAAACCAGCAACAGTGTGAAGAGACAACCCACAATGTGCGAAAAAATTTTCACCAGCTGTCCCTCAGACAAAGGTCTACTATCTAGAATCTATAACAAACTTTAAAATATCAGACCTCCCAAATTTAAAGATCCAATCCAAAAATGGGCATCTGAAATCAACAGACATTTCTCAGATAAAGAAGTAGAAATACCAAATAAACATACAAAATCATGTTCAACATCACTGGTCATTAGAGCAATGCAAATGAAAACAATGCTGAGATTCCATCTCACTCCAGAAAGAATGGCTGCTATCATGAAATCAACCAATAACAAATGCTGGCAGGGCTGTGGGGAAAGAGGAACCCTGCTCCACTGCTGGTGGGAGTGTAGACTGGTGCAAGCACTGTGGAAATCAGTATGGAGATACCTCAAAGAACTAGGACTGGAAGTCGCATTTGACCCCGCTATTCCACTGCTGGGGATCTTCCCCAAAGAATTCAAAGAATCATACCACAGTGACATATGTGCGCCTACGTTCATAGCAGCACAGTTTGTGATAGCTAAAACTTGGAAACAGCCCAAATGCCCATCAACTGGAGACTGGATAAAGAAGATGTGGTTTTTTAATAAAATGGAGTACTACTCAGCCATAAAAAGAAGAAATTAGAGACATTTATAGCTACATGGATGCACATTGAGGCAATCCTCTTAAGTGAAATAAACAGGACACACATGTGTAAATACCAAATAGTTTCTCTAGTGAGAAGCTGAAAGTGTAAATATGGACTAAAAGGTATAATAGATAATGTGAAATAGGAAGAAAAGGGGCAAAGGGGAAGGGGAAGTGGGAGGGGTAGGGGAAAGGAAAGAAGGGAATGGAATTAATATGAGAAAATGAAAAAATGGAAACAAAGTCTTCTCAAATAGGGAGGGATGGAGGGGTTGAAGGGAGGGCAGGGGAAGGGGGAAAAACAAGAACCAAGAGAGATTATGTAAAGGTGCAAATTTCCAATGATGAGTGTCATTATATTATATACCTAAAAGGTACCAATAAAATAAAATTTAAAAAAAGAAAATTCACAAATACCCAAAAGAAACAATAAAACCCATATAGGATACTGCCAGAGGAAACTACCATAAGCTCACTACATTTTTACCCTTTTCCCTAGGTCTATGTACATGTGTAAGTAAATATTTCTGTTTTCTAAAAGTCAAAACAAACTTGCTTAATTTGCTTTTATATGCTTGACTTCAATGTGTGGCAGGTACCCTCCTTTCAGTGCAGGCAGGTCTACTACTACTACTACTACTACTAGCAGTTGCATAGTAGCATGATGGATTTCTCCAGCCTAGGTCTGAATGTTCCAATATCCTCCTAATAGACCACACTGGTGTAAATGTCCCTTGGACTTGCCTGGAGCCCTCAGCATCTGGACAGGCACAAGTGGCTGTGACTGGTGCGGATGGAGGCAGGAAGCAGAAGCTGGAGGCGCTGGCCCCCGGAGCTCTCAGAGTCCATCTCTGAGCCTCAGGAAGATGCAGCAAGCTCTGAGGCCAAGCTGTGCATGGACTCAGCGTTGGAAAAGAGCTGAGTGGTGTTGGAATGGGCCTGATCTCCAGGCGTCACGAGGGGTGGGGATGACCTGAAACTAGGACGTACTTCCTGGAGCTGAGTGTCTCCAGTGCCTAAACACAGTGTCTTCCAAAGAACATTTTACCTAAAGAGCAAGACAATGGTGTTGCTCCTTGAGAGTCCCCTACATGTCATGTCAGCACAATGGTCTGCACCCTTTTGGGCCCCCTGGGGTCTGCTGCTCATGCCAGAGCTGTCCAGGGGCATGAAGGGTTCAGTGGGAGAGACTGAGAGGCCCAACTTCAGAGGCTGGTTCTATACAGAAGAAACTGCTGGAGGTGCGTGGTGCCAGACAGACAAAGGAGAGGAAATCTGCCTTTGTGGAAAATCCTGGCAGTTTTGTGTCCATTTCTGTAGTGAAAGAAACCTTGGGATCATTCTCCCATTGATGGGGGAGGATGTGAAATTGAGTGGAACCAGGTCACTTTGAAGTGAGATTTCAAAGGCAGAAGTGAGATTTCTTTGGACCTTTGTCTTCCTGGCACTTTCTATTGGAACAGGTTGAGAAATTTGGAAGTTACCTTTCACTTCATAGGAGTAAATCTAGTGAGTGGCCATTTAGAGAGTAATGAGTCATTAATAACATGTAAAAAAAGCTAAAAATGATAACATGAAGCACCAACTCACAGTCCATTCTGGGTGGCTGGACCCTTACTGCTAAGTTGCCGCTTTGTCTTAGACTGGAAGCCTGATCCTGCCTCTAGAGTGTGGCTGGCAGACCTGGTAGGGCCTGGGATCTGGTGTCCATGGGGCTTTTTTACCTTCTTTGTGCTTGGTGACTTCACAACAATCACAAGAGCTCAGAAGTCAGACCTATTCTTAGCTGGATCCCAGGAAGCAGCGGGAGAGCCTAGAACAGCTAGAACATTCCTACAGCTGTCACTCACCCCCTCTTGGTGAGGCCAAGAGTACACCCTAGCACCTGAGACCCCAGCGTCCCAGAGTGCTGGGCTTGCCCTGAAGGTCTGGGCTTCTGCTGCAGTTCCTGCTGAACTTCCTCTTGCTCCTCTCACCTGGGGTTGATGAACTGTTTTTTTGTAGAGGATCAGAGAAAAAATAATTTAGGCTTCCCCAAAAGTAGCCATAACCAATATGTAAACAAGCATGATTCTGTCACAGTAAAACTTTGTTTAGCTGGTGGGGTGTGGTTTTTCAATCTCTGCCTGCATTGAACAGGTTTATCAAAGTCCCCGTATCTTTTCCTTCCTCAAGATAATACTTTGAAATTAAGTTTCCTCCTGTTCATTGAAAGCCACCAGCAGTTTTTCTTCTTGTCAGTGAGTAAAAGCTACATTCTGCCAAATGCCATGTGGTCTAACATGGAGCTGGTTTCTCTGCAGTATCTTTTCTCTAAATGCCATTCATGGCTGGCAAACACAGCCACTGAAGAATGTTCTGAAGAATGACCCTCTGACTCAGAGGGAAGAAGCCCATCCTACCCCCTTGGTCTGGACCCTGAATTTAAGGCTGGCAGGCCCCATCTAGAGAGGGAAACCCACCAGTTTCAGTATCCTGCTTGTTTCTCCAGTTGTTTCTGTTGACATACATCATGAAAGTCCAGGGTTATTTATTCTGAGTGTTGATTTGCTAGAAAAGTAAAGAGGATTTTGGCCTAAGACACAGGAAGCTCAGGTGCTGTTTACCAGATGGACCAGGTTGAGAAATTTGGGGGTTACCCTTCTCCTTATTGAAGTAAAGACTGGTGAATAAACATTTTGAGAGTAATGAATTATTAATAACATATGTAAAAAATCTACTGTTGGCAGACTGTATCAGTAAGCATGTGAAAAGGTCCTTAATATCATGAAGTATTAGGGAAATGCACATGCACATTAGTATGGCTACTATAGAGAAAATAGAAAGTAGGTATCAGGTTCTGGTATCCCCACACCAGAGAAACAAAACCAAAACCAACCAACCAAACAAAGAAACAAAACAGAAAACAACAAGCATTAGTAAGGATGTGGAGAAGCTGGAACCCTTGCATACTCTTGGTGGGAATGTAGAATGATGCCTTGCATTAGAAAACAGTATGATATGCCTCAAAACAGGTATACAGTATGATCAGTATGATCCAGTAATTTCCTTATCCCCAAAAGATTTGAAAGCAGGTCTCAAAGAGATTTCTGTACCCCTGTGTTCATAGCAGCATTGCCCACAACAGCCAACATGCAGGTGAGGCTGGCTGGTGTAGAGCATCAGGAGATAGCAGGCCTCTGTCTGCCACCTTCTCCAGAAATGGGAGCTGGGAGGGATGGAGTTCAAATGCTCTACACACTGGTGCTAAAAAGCTGAGCATGCCTGTATTTCCAGCTGCTCTGAAAGCTGAGCTGGGAGGATCATTTGAGGAAAGAGCAAAGCAGAGAATGCTAGGCAGGGACAGCAGCCATAGGTGGCCTCCTGCTGGACCCAGCTGCGAGAACAGAAGGGGGCCGGGGTGGCCAAGTGCATGGTCAGGGCCTGTGGTGAGGGGCGGCTGGCAGCCCATGGCCTGGTTTGAATTCGACTCTGGGAGTGATGAAAAAAATTTTTTTTTTGGTACCGGGGATTGAACTCGGGACCTTGCGTTTGCAAGGCAGGTGCTGAAACCACTAAGCTAAATCCCCAGCCCAGCAATGAAAATTTGTAGAAGGTTCTAAACCTGTGTAGGGGAGGATGGTTCCACCATAAAGGCTTCCAAGAACCCAAGCCTCACAGAGGAAGCTGGAGAAAGTTTCCCGATAGCTGCTTAGCCAGACACAGCCTGGCCTATCACCTCTGCAAGCTATTTCTATTACCCATATGGAAAAAATTCAGTCAACATATTTTAGGAGTTATAGGATGCATATAATTTTACAGTGTTCCTTTTAGAGACCATAAACCTTCGATTTTATGATAAGTTAATATTGATGTTGAGCCATAAACAGAGCTGGGCCAGATTGATTAGCAACTGTATGCAAAACAGGAAAATTCTACATTTTTCTTCCTTCCTTCCTTTCTTCCTTCTTCCCTTCCCTTCTCCTTCTTCCTTCCCTTCTTCCTTCCCTCCTCTCTCCCTTTCCTCCCTCACTCTCTTCCTTCCTCCCTTCCTCCTCCCTCACTCTCCTCCTTTTCTTCTTCCTTTCCCTTCCCTTCCCTTCTTTCTCCTTTCCCTCCCTCCCTTCCCTTCCTTTCTCCTGCTCCTTCTCCTTTCCTTCCCTCATTTCCTTTGTTTTCTTATAAGTGTGCTTAAATCTAGTGTCTGGATCGAGGGAACCAGCTTTCCCTTGGAGGTCAGTGGCTCTGTATGTCCAGGGGAGCTCACGTCCTGAAGGATGAGGACAGACAGAGTTGACAATGGCCTGGGTCTCAGGAAAGTGTCTCACGGTGGGTGGAGGAAATCACAGCCCAGTGTGGATGACTTGCTGAGTGCCTGGGATAGGAAAAGACTGCAAAACCCACCCACAAGTTAAGGCATCACCCCCCTCTGCCACCTCCCCACAGCTCTCCAGGAGCGAAGTGTTCACAGGGCCCCAAGCAGGAAGCAGGGAGGCCCTTGGTGCCAGAACCTGGGGAGAGAAAAGATGATGAAAAATAACTTCTGGAAGAAATGAACTCATATTTTAAATAGAAACAGTAGTTAAAGAAAAATAAAGCCAAACATCTCAAACATCCCCTCCAACAGGAAATTATAATCAGCTTTAAGAAATTCCATGGAGAGTGCTCTGGGACAGCCGAGCGATCGGCTTGAGGGCATCATTTGCAGGAGGAGCAGTTGATGATGGACTGAAAGATTCCCCAGACCTCTGGGGACAGGAGATGCTCTGTGTCCTGACTTTCTCAGCATCCCAGAGATGGCAGGGGTGTGCAGGAGGAGTTGGTGACTGTGGGAGGGACACCTGTCACTTCTGCTATGTGACTCTGAGCAGTCAGTAGACATTTACCACGCACATTCTCCATGCCAGCTGCTGTCCAGGCACTGGGAATACTTGATGAGCAAGACCCCTGAGTCCCTGCCCTTGAGGGGCGTGTGTCCACAGCTGCAGGAATGCTGTGCCTCCCAACACGAGAGTGGCATGAGGCTGCTGATCAGAGCCACCTGTCTTGCCCCACCAGAAGAGAAAGACAGTACCCTGAGCTACACCATCAGATGCACTCACCCCCAAATTTGAATCATAAGGAGAGTGATGAGAATACTGGGGGGTTATGGCTGGAGCAGAGACTCACCATGGCTGCCCCTCTGCCTCCCTGGGGTTCTGTGCGCTGCTCTGTGGCCTTCCATGAATGCCAGCTCTGCCTGGTTAGCCAGTACAGTGACTGGTCCTGCACACAGGACCTCAAGGATTACAAGGTAGCCAGGCAGAAGGAGCTGGACACAAATGATCACCTTTGCATTTGAAGTTTAGAATTGCCAGTCAAAAACCTACATTCCTTATTAGCAAGATCTCGTTTTCCAACCTCAGATCCTCTTGCCCTATTATTCCGACAGCTCTCTTTTGGTCTCCTTGCCTTCAATTTCTTCTCGTGTCTCCCGTGACTGTCCTCAGAATGATCATTTTCAAATGTTTTCCCACTTTGGAACCATCAGACTCCTCAGCCTGGGGGGTGAGGCCTGCCGACTTCTGGTTCCATCCAACACCCTCACCCTCCATGGTGGAGGTCATGCTGGGCATGAGTGGTTTGCCAGCACTCATTGCATCTGTGTCTTGGCCCCAGCTCCCCCCACCCGGAAATGTCTCTCCAGGTTTCTGGGGGCAGTTTCTGTAAGTTCTACTCTTTCCTGAAACTCAACTGAAAGTTATCTACCAGTACAAAGTCGTTTCTGACCACCTAGAAGGCTTACCCACATTTCCTTCTGCATTCCCCAACTCTTACCTTGTGCCCTCAGTTTTCTTCTGCACTGCCCCAAAGTTAGCAGCATACACACCCACCTACCTCTCTAGATGAAATAGAACAAGGTAAGGCCTGCTTGTCTGGTCTCCCAAAGCTGACTACCAGGCTAGGCTAAACAGACCATGTGATTTCTTTGAATTCATTTCTTTGCTAGACTTAGGCGTCTGAGAGTTATTATTAGTTGAAGCTGATCCAAAGATGAGTCAGATTTTACCACCCACCCACTGCACAATCAGGGCTTCCTCCTGCCTATCCTGCTCCCAGAGCAATCGTCTTACCCTCTTTCCATCTACATGGCTTTCTTCATTCACTGATCGTCACTTCTCATCAGGGTGTACCCAGTGCCTGGCACAGTGCTTAACACATGCCGGAAGTTAAGTAACTTAGAGCTAAATGAATGAATGGATGAACTCGCTCCTTGTTTATTCTGGTATGAATCCTGACTCGAGCCCACTCCTAACAGCTGTGCAAGAAGAGAAAGAAATCCCACAAATCATGTGTCTGGAGGTTGCAAATTCTAAAGTAAGCTAAAAGCTGTTTCATAAAATATTTTTTATTCTCCTGCCTTGAGATATACGCCTTCCTAACCCGGACTTCTGTGTAGTCGGCTCTGGCACAGGCTGACTCCAGACCCGTAGCTTTGGCCTGCTGGTCTTCCTTCCTCCCCCAGCTCTGCCTTATGACTTGAGAAGCCTTGAACATCCCAGCTGTGCCCCCACCAGTTGCTGCCTTGGTGTTGGGGTGCACATGGTGCTGGTGCTGTCTGGTCTGGGGAGATAGACCTGCATGGGCCTGGGGATAGGTTCAGGGAATTGGGGGCAGGGATTTCTGGGTCCCGGGTGCCAGAGTGTTGTCTGGAAAGGGAGGTGTGGACCCCAGATCCCCCCACTCCACGTTCACTTCTCTCTGTGGGAGAAGAATAAGAAGCAACAGGCAAAGCAACCATCGGGCAGGGTGGGAATCCCTCTCAGACAAGGTCTTGCTCATGGAGGCCTAGAAGCTTCTTCCCCTTAATGTGACCTGGCCATCAAGCATGGGTGCTTTGACCTAGCCTCGGACAGACCCAGGAGGGCAGGAGGCCTAAGGCAGATGGAGACACAGCCATTTCTGAGCAGAGCAAAAATGGTGGCTGGCACTTTAAAGGGGGATTTTCTGCACAAAAGCTTTCCAATGGGCCGCAGACAGCTGTGGCCAAGCTTTTGAAATATTTCTAGCCTCCGTTTTCCTGCTGTGAAGTCTTTGGAGAAACAGCTCAGGAGCGGGGAGCTGTTTGCTATTCTGGGCAGTGGGTGTGCAGATGAAAGGGCAGATGGGTGGGGAGGAATCCCAAAGCGCCCATAAAATTTTTGATCTTTGGCCCTTGCTGTAAAGTGATTCTGGGAATGCCGGTCGCACAGAAGGGCCAAGCTCGGTGGTGCTGGGCTTCCTGTGACCTCCGCCTGGGCCCCTGGGACACAGCCTTATCACCCTGGCACTAAGACGGGGACACCCTTGGCTCCTGGGGGCTCTGGAGGCTGCTGGGACACAGAAAGCTCTTAGGCCGATGACACTGAGGACCGGGAAAGGTCTTAGGAGAGAGGCCTTGTCGGGGTCCTTGATTAGAAAAGTAAATAGTCCACCAAGAAAGCAAAAATTTTGCCTGTGAATATTTTTTAACAGAGAGGAGAACTCACTCAGACCGGCAAGGGAGGCGATTTCTACTCAGCCCAGGTCTTTGCCTCTGCCTGGTGGGTGACTCGCCAAATTCTAGGCCGCCTTGGCTTAATTTCATAACCTGGAGGGTGGGGGCTCAGTATCACTTCATCGAGAAGTTTTCTGTCCACTCAAAGATTCAGCGTTCCCTTTTCAGAGGTAGTGGAGTCCAAGGAGCAGTCCAGGGAGGGCCTTCATATATGCTTTACATTAACTTCCCTTCTTTACTTAGGGTGGAGAATTTGGGCTTTGGAGTGTGAGTAGATCTAAGTTCTGCCCCAGCCTCTTTACCAACAACGGTTCAACCCTGGGTGTGTGTTGGTCACTTCTTCAAACCTCAGCTTCCTTATCTGTAAGATGGGATGTCATCTCCCTCCTGGGGTCTGAGAATCAAACGCAGTAACAGCTGCGAGTGCGGCTTAGGGGTCTTGGCTCCACCGCTACCTGTGGGGCAGCACTGGGGGTGGGCGTCCCACAGGCAGGAGTCACCTGCTTTCTTCTGGGGCTGCCAGGGGCCTTGGCTGAGGGGACACAGGCTGTTTCCAGACAACGTGACCTTCTGTGGTGGGGACCTGTGTCCAGCAGTGGGTGAAGCAGATGGTCATGGCCTGAAGGCAAGATGTCCTGAAGCAGCCGCTCAGCAGTTCAGGCAGAGACCGCCGGTCTGGAAAGTACAGAGGATGAGCAACAGGGCCTAGAGGCTGACCCACGAGGGGAGGCTGTGGAGGGCAGAGGTGCCGGGTTTGGAGTCAGGCTGAGTAGGATTCTGCTGAATTTGACTTTGTGTTCCTAGTACCTAATACCTGGTACCTAGTACCTATCAGCTGGAGCTACATAAATGCATGCTTAATGGGTAGGGGAAGGAAGGAGGGGAGGAAGGAGGGAAGAAAGGAAGGAAGGAAGGAAAGACAGAAGGAAGGAAGCAAGAGAAAGAAAGAAATGGAAAGAGAGAAAGAAAGGAAGAGAGACAGAGTCAGAGAGAAAGAGAGGAAGAGAGAGAGAGAGAGAGAGTGACAGACAGACAGACTAACAGGCTAAGCTTGGTTCCTTGCTCTACCACGTGAAACTAGAACCTCAGTTTTCTCACTTATAAAATGTGATAATAATAATATTTACTGCAGAGTTTTCACATTAGGATTCATTGTGCTACAGAGTTTTAATCTGTAAAGTGTTATCTGTCCATCCCTCTGTCCATTATCTATCTATCTACCTACCTACCTATCATATACTTATCTGAGATAACAACAATAACAACAAATTCAGAATGGATGGTTGTCAGAAATGATAAGGGGAAGTGAACCTGGAAACCAAAACACTGGTCACCTACACTGAAAGTCTGATAACTGTGGCCTTAAACCAATGCCATTTTCATGATGGTTTGCCAATGAGGAAATGGCTCACAGCTGTATTTTAATTTAATAGGGATATTGATTCTCTGGATTTATTTTCTTGGCTTCAAGATTTTTTTAAGAAGAAAATTATAATAATATAAATTCAGATTTTTCTTGACTGTGATTTATCTGGAATATTGCAGCCACCAGTGTCTCTCTATGTCACAAAGATGTGGAGATTCACACTCGTGAGCTGCTCCTTAATCAAGAGGGAAACACATAATCGAGACACAGAGAAGTTAGGCACAGGAGTCTGGTTTCCACAGCATCTCACAGCACTGCCAAGATGTCGGCCAAGCAGGAGGGCTGGCTAGGTGCCCCAGCAGTTGGCCCAGGGTTGTTCTTGAGTGGGAAGCTAGCCCTCCCTCATTTCTAGAGTGAGCTACATTCTCACTCATTGGAAGCCAAGGTCCTGACTCAGGAGGATCGTTGTGAGTGTTCATGTTTCTAATTCCTTCGGTCAGTTTTGTCCTCTTCCCACCTGAGCAGAGGTCTCATCTACCTCAGGAGCACCTGGATACCTGGGACCCCTCAGGGGCCCAACCAATTTAAAACCTGTGGTGCAAATATGTCCATCGAGTTGTTCTGCATTTGAATAAGTACATAAAATGGGTATGCCTGTTTTTTGTTGAAGTCAAGTTTTCTTAGTCTCTCTAGTCTTTTTGCCTGCCCACCCCTAAAAGATTTAGTCTCTGTGTTCAAATTCACTTGTTCCATCGCTTCTTGGTCTTTTGGCTAAGATCAAGTGAAATTTGCTTGCTCCTACTGCTGCTTTGGGTTCCCTAACATCTTGTTCTACTTTGTTGTTTTTAGAAGGTAGCATGTTTAAGGGGAGGCTATATTACTCAGAGTGCTTTTGATTGCAAGGCACAGAAAAGTTGAATGTCATACTGCTTTAAACAATTTGCAAATGCACTTTGTCATACAAGAAGAAGCTCAGAAGTAGGGTGGGCTCCTGGGTTCCCTGACCTGTGTATCACCTCTGCCTTCTCCTTGACACTTCTCATCTGGACAAGACAAAGTTCAGAGGAAGAAAAATGATGTCTTTCTCATGTTAATATTTTTAGACCTCAGAGCTGGCTGTTTTCCTCTTACACTTTATTAGCCAGGTTTCTAGTCCCTACCCATTCCCAAGCCAGTCCCTCGCAAGGGTAACAGAATGATCCTAACTGGCTTGATGAGTCCAGTGGAATAGAGCATGTTGGGTAGGGAAGCCATGACCCCTCTATAGCCACAGGCACTATTTTAAAGTGGCAGCCACAGGTTGGCATCCATCCTAGTATCATAAAGACAATAAGTTTTTAACACAGTTGACAGCAGTGGCATAAAAGAGTTAGATTTTACTATTTAAACTTGTTTAGCACTACTGCTTTGAGGTTCCCTAACACCTAGACATAGTTTAGCACAACCATGGGCCAATCAATCACAAGGATGCTCATTGTCTGCAAACACATGATACAGAGCTGGCTTCCTCCACCAACAGTCTTCAGGGCAACTTGTCCTGCCTGGACCTTTCTGTGCCGTTTAACTGTGAGTATCAGATGAGGCCTACACAATAGTACTGGTCATTTGATTAATAAAATCTAGTTATTCCATCACTTTACTTTTCCTTCGAGGGGAAGAACCATTTGGAACACAAGGTCCATCAAGACCTTTCCTGTCTCTGATGTCTCTATCACACGTGGCTGCGGAGGTTAAATGTTTTGGATTACAAAATGTTTGTTATATGGGGAGCTTCCTATAAATCAACAAGGCAGGTATGTTAAACACAGAAAAATATCTACAGCTGTTCTCTTACTCATCCTGCTTGTTATTTAACTCAGTCTGGGCCCTGAGGAACATTTTCAGTTGTACTGTCAACAGTTTCAAAACAAAGAAGAAACTTCGATGGCAAATGAGGAACCCAGCTGGCCCTCTGTTTAGGCTCCCACTGCATATACTTTAATCCTGACACCTGCAAGCTATTTAATCAGGATTTACAATTGAACATGAAGGATGAGGGGTCCACAGGGCTGTGTTCCTAGTGTTTGGATTGCAAATGATGGAGAAAAACTTTGTTATCGGATGTTGTAGTTATTTGAAGTTGGGTGCCCTCTAACCCGTGGGGAACCAACTCCATTTATCACTCCCCAGAAAAAACTCAGCTCGGGCAGACGCTGCCCATACAGCCTTCTAACGTGCTATTTTTGCTTTTTCTGGATTCTAGAGTAAACAAACTTGGGGCTTATGAACAATGAGAAAAATAATTTCCAGAGAGCATATGGCAGGAGAAAGCAGTTTGAAATGAAATAATGAAATTGCAATCATGATTCAGGCACAAAGCAAAATGTGTCTACAATCTGCTGAAGGTGTGTGCTATATAGAAGGTTCTCTACTCACAAACTTACCAACTTTCATGAAAAAAAGGAAAGTCTTCATCCTCAGCAAGGCTGGGCAATTTTACTCAACAAAACAGATGGGATTTATGTTTGCTTGTAAATGAATAAACTACCCAAATGAGTAATTAAAGGCACTAATTTTAGACTTGCAAAAATTGCCTTAGGAAAAGCACTAAAAATTTAGATGGAAAAATTCTGTAAGTTGAGGGCTTCTGTAATGATGTGACTGAAAGAAGCCTGCTGAAATGGAAACCAGCCATTCCTTAGGGAGCCCTCCCTGGCCAGAGTGTTTTTAGGAGAGACAAAGAAGCCCTGGTCCACAGGGAGTTTCTCATCTACTTGAGGGGAGAAGATCCCAACTGAGACAAAAAGAACAAGTTAGAACAGTGGACAATAAAAAGAATTTCAGGGGAGGGACAATCATTGTCAATTTGAGTAAATAAAACTTTCTGAAGAACGCAGAGTTTGAGTGAAAATCTAATAATTGAGGCAATAGTTCCCAAGATATTCTGGTACAAAGACACCTACACGAGAGTTACTGAACATATGCATTAGAATCCATTCATTGAGAAACACTTAGTGAAAAAACTACCATGAGTTCATTTACACTGAAAATTACATTTGCATTTTTGCCATACCAATATCTACTTGCTTTGGGAAGACAGAACAAATACATGCAAGACACAGTGTTCATCCGGTCAATATTCAAGCTGTAGTAGTCAGTACATGGCTTCATAGCTCTTCCTTGGAATGGCTTTGCTATTTCATCCCAAGAGCCTGAAGTACCCTGGCTAGCAGACACTGGCTGAGCACAATACCCCCGAGTGCCTATGAAACGGCCCTATGGGGTATTAGAGTTGGACAGATGGTCCGGTGGATGTCTTCAGAAAGACATTGGGACAGTTGCCACGCAGGACTAGGGTTTGATTGTAATCTTACTGGTAACCTTTCTTTCAACATCTTTATTTTTATTTTTTTTTCCTTCAACATCTTTACCACCAATTCAGAATGTTCAGCAATATCCTTCTTCCCATTCACTTGTTTAAATATGAACAGGTTGGTGGCTGGCATAAATTCAAAGGAACCCAGAAAGGCAGGGCTAAGAATGATGGAGCAAGTTATTTAACTAACATCTTCTACCAACCTAGACCACCTGACACTAAAACTCCTTGACTCTCAAGAACTTGCACAACTTTTAAAGACTGCCAGAGAACCAGATTCACTGGTCTTTCTTGGAAATTCCTTATCCAAATGGATAAAGAAATTGTGTTCATTTTTCCCTTGTGCGTTAAAGTAACAGATGCCTCCTTATTTTCATTAACATCCAAAATACAGAAACACACAGGAAAAACCTCAGCTTATATTCTGCTGTGATCTTTTTGTGTGATCTTTTGTTTTGGCTTTTGAGACATGGTCTTGCTACATAGTCCAGGCTGCCCTTGAAATCAATGTAGCCCAAGCTGGCCTGAAATTTAAGGTGATCCTCATGCCTCAGCCTCCTAAGTGATGGGAGTATAGGCACATGCCACCACACCCAATATGTTTCACCATTTTATAATCTGATTTTTTCACTTAATATACTGGACTTAGTTTCCTTGTTGGTATATGATTTCTAAATTCTGATTTTTTAAATGATTGTGTAATATTTGATTATGTGACTTTCCCAAATACTTTTAACCAATGTCTTTTTTTACACATTAGTTTATCTTTATAAAACTTGATAAGCAATGCAGTGGTGAGTATTTTTATATGTAAATCTCTAGTAAAAAACACAGCTTCATTTGGTCAAATGTATTGAACTCTAGTTTAGTCATGTATTTCTTCCATCTCATTTTGGTTTCCTATTAGTGTCAGATTCCATGTTTTCCTTTAGTTTTGTTGAAGTATAAATTACTAACAAAATTATAGGTATTAAAGGTGTAGAATATGATGATTTGATATAATACACACTGTATAAGGATTGCCACATCTATCACCATACATACTTATCATTTGTGTATGTGTAGTGAGGACGCTGAACATTTATTCTCTTATTAAATTGCAAATAAACAGTATAATTAGCTGTAGACACTGTACAACATTAGACTTCCAAAATGTATTCATTTTACATATTGTACCCTTTGACCAACATCCCCAAGCCACAGCTCTGGCAACCACCATTCTCTGCTTCTATGAGTTCAACTTTTTAGATTCCAAATGCAAGTGTGACGATATAGTATTTGTCCTTTTGGGGGGGGGGGGTCTGGCTTATTTCACTTACAATAATGTCTTTTATGTTCATCCATGTTGTCCCAAATGACAAGATTTCACTTCTTTTTTTTTTTTGGCTGAATAATATTCCATTGTGTGTGTATGTATACACACAAATCATGTTTCAATCCACTCGTTTGTTGATACATACTTAAAATGTATCCTAGCTAATGGGAATAGTGCTGCAGTGAACGTAGGGATTCAGATGTCTCTTCAAGATGCTGATTTCTTGTCCTTGGATATATACCCAGAAGTGGGATTGGTAGATCTATTTTTTATTTGGAAGACATTCCATACTGTTTTCTATAATGTTTGCACCAATTTACAATCGCGCTAACAGTTACAAATGTTCCCTGTTCCTCATATCCTTGCTACAGCTTACCTCTTGCAATTTTCATAATAACCATCCTAATAAGTGGCAGGTGAGATCCCATTGTGGTTCTGATTTGCATTTCCCTGATGACTAGTGATATGGAAACCACATATCTGTTGGTCATTTATATATCTTTTGGAAAGGTGTCTGTGCCTGTTAATCTTAATTGTCAACTTGACTGGTCCTGGGTAGGTGATTGGATCATGGTACTCCTGTGTTCATCAGTGGATTAATCCACTGATGTTCAGGGCTGAATGTGCCATTTGGAAGTGGGGCCCAGTGGAGGTGAGTCATGGGGACGTGTCCTTAGAGGGTATATCTGTTACTAGAGATTTTCTCTGTGCTCTGCTTCCCAGCAGCCTAGAAGTGAGTAGCTTTCCTCCACCACACCCTTCTGCCATGATGCTCCTGCTCTGTAGCCACCCAACCATGGACTGAAAGCATTGAAACCATGAGCCAAAGTAAATTTCTCCTCCTTTAAACTGTGGGTGGTAGGTATTTTGCCTCAGCAATGGTAAAGCTGACAAATACAATGTCTATTCATGTCATTTAATAATTTTTAAATTGGGTTTATTTGTTTATGCTATTGAGTTGTATGAGATTCTTACAAATTTTGGATATTAATTCCATATCACATACCTGGGCTATAAATATTTTCTCCCATTCTGTAGGTTGCCTTTTCACTTTGTAGTTTCCTTAATGGTGCATAAGCTTTTTAGTGTGATACACTCCCTCTTTCTTTCTTTCTTTCTTTCTTTCACTATCTGTACTTTTAGTATCAAAATCTAAAAAGTAATCATTGCCATGACCAATGTAAAGGAAAATTTTCCCTATGTTTTCTTCTAAGAGTCTTACATTTAACTGTAATCCATTTCAAGTTAATTTTTGTGTACGATATAGGACAAGAAGCCAATTTCCATTCTTTTGCATATGGAACTGCAGTTTTCTCAACATCATTTGTCAAAGAGCTGTTCTTTCTTGAGTGTATATTCTTGATACTCTTGTCAAAAATTAGTTAACCACATATGCAGGAGTTTATATCTGGATTCTCTATTCTGTTCCATTGGTCTATATGTTCCTCACTTCCTCCTTTTCTTCCTTCCTTCCTCTTATCTTTTTATTTTGCCAGTACCATATTGTTTTCATTACTATAGCTTTGTAATATAATTTGAAACTGGGGCCAGAGATTTAGCTCAGTGGTTTTGCCGCCTGCTGCACAAGCACAAGGACACAAGTTCAATCCCCAGTACTCCCCCCCAATGTATATATATATGTATAAAATTTGAAATCAGGGAGTATGATGCCTGCAGTTTTGTTTTTTTCTCTTTGGTTATTTAGGGTCATTCTGGTTCCATGAGTTTTAGAACTGTTTTCCTGTTTCTGTCAAATGTGCTATGTAAATTTTGATAGAGGTTGCATTGAATCTGTAGATTGCTTTTGAAAGTATGGGCATTTTAACAATTTTAATTATTCAAATCCATGAATATGCTATAAAATACAATTTATTTGTGTCTTCTTCAATTTTTTTTCATCCATATCTTATAGTTTTCATTGTACAGCCATTTCATCTCCTTGGTTAAATTTATTCTTAAGTAGTTTATTCTTTTTGATATCATAGAAGTATAAAGGATCATGTAAGTTAGATAACTTAGAATAAGTCAACAAATTTGTAGACACATATAACCTGCCAATACTGACTTAAGAAGAAATAAAAAATCTGAACAGACCAATAATAAGTAAGAGTTTAAGTCAGTAATCAAAAATCTTCCAATAAAGGAAATCTCAGTATCCAACAACTTCACCTGACGCATTCTACCAGGCATTTAGAGAATGGTTAACACCAACACTTCTCATACTCTTCTGAAAAGTGGAAGAAAAAAGAACACTTCTGAATTCATTTTACATGTCAGTATTATACTCATACCAAAATCAGAAAAGGATATTATAAGAAAAGAATATCACAGGCCAGTATTCCTGATGAACATAAATGGAAAAATACTAAAAAATATTAGCCACCAAATTCAACAGCACATTAAATGGACCGTATACCATGATCAAGTAAGACATATTCCTGGGATATAAGTGATAGGCATATCACTAAGTGTGATACATAATAAAGGATAAAGATCATATGTGTCATCTCAATAGATGCAGAAAAAGTATTTAGCAAAATTCAACTTTCTTTCATGATAAAAACCTCAAAAATTAGGTCTAGAAGGAATGTACCTCAACATAATAAAGTCTATATATGCAAACCCACAGCTAAGATCATACTTAGTGATGAAAATCTGAAAGTTTTTTCTCTAAGATAAGGAATGAGACAAGGATGCCAACTCTCACCACTTTTATTCAACATTGTACTAGAAGTCCTAGCCAGAGGAATTAAAGAGAAAAAGAAATAAAAGTCATAGAAATTAGAAAGGATGATGTTAAATTCTTTTTGTTTGTGGATGTTTTGCTCTTAACTGAAAGTCTTAAAGACTCCAGCAAGAAAATGCATAGAACTAGTACATAAATTCTGTAAAGTTGTAGGATACAAAATCTATATGCAATGATTTGCTGCATTTCTATGTAATAAATTATCTGAAAAAGAACATTTTTAAAATTTCATTTACAATAGAATCAAACAGAGTAAAATATTTAGGAATAAATTTAACCAAGCAGATGAAAGACTAAATTCCACTTGGGATCTGCACGTAGCCATTGGTAAAAGTTCTCCAACTGTATGGCAGGGAAGTCGCCTCCGGACAGATAAACCAGCAGAGTCTGATGAAGAGAAACTTCCTCTTTGTCCTTCTCTTAAGGGAAGTTGAAGAGATAGTTCACTGTGTGATGCTTAAGCAATTGGCAGGAGGAGAATTTGGATGCAGGAACTTGATGCCTGGGTATGAAGGGCAACTCAGGCAGGGTGCAGTACTTCAACTCTTGCTTGGAGGAGGAGACTCTAGAGGGCTCACCACGATGTTTGGTCCTTTTGCCCATAAAATAGACGTGGTTTACAATACAGCACGTTAATTGCTATGGCTATGGAGGCCAGTTTATGGAAATTGGCCATTTGACAAATATGAATTGTTAGAAGCCACTCAAAACAAATGAGTCTGTGGAAGCCTTTATTTAAGACAAGAAAGTAAGAAATAGAGCCATTGCAAAAATATTTATTTATTAAAAGGTTCCTATATTTCTATATTCCTATATTATTCTAGGAATATATAGGAATATATTCTATATTCCTATATTTTAATATTTTCTTAAAATATTTATTATGCTATTTTTTTCTCTCAGCTCCACATTTTTATACCAATAACATCTTTCAAAATATCTACTCAGCCTGTAAGTAGGAAAACTTAATACATCAAAAACCATAGAAGGATAAAATAAAATAAAAGTTAATAAAATAAACTTGAAAACTTGAACTTAAAAGAAAAAGAAAGGAAAATATTGCCTAATAATCACCTCTTCAAAGTGTACTAGTCCCATTTTCTAGATTTCTTAGTATCAGAAGTATCACCATGTTGTATCATTCTTCCAGAAAAAAAGAAATAATGCAAATATTTGAAAACTCATTTTAAAAGCAGCATAATAATGTTAACATTGTGTATGTGTATAAAATTGTTGTACTCCATAAATGTGTGATTAAAATAGCAATTAATTAAAAATAAAATCAACATAATACCTGCTGGAGACCCCTGTAGTCAGGTTCCAGTTCCCACCTGCCCAGTGTGTGACACAGGCCTGAGAAAAAGAATACACTAAGAGACAGAACTAGGAGAGAAAGCGGGGGCCAGGATGACCAATGCCGGTGCAGCTGACAAAGGAGCTGGACAGTCCCAGGCACTGACTTTTATTGGCAACCAACTGGGGTAAAGGTGACGCATGGTTTCCATGGAAATTAATGTAAACAAGGCTCATAAAGGACAAGACAAAGCATTGTTGAATTAGAAACAGAATAGACAAAATATATGGTTGTAATTCGAACATTGTCCTTCTAGTCTGAAGGTTTAGTTGTGGGAACGGAGTCTGGGTGTGAGTTACTCTGACCTCGGCACATAGGCTTCAGCCAGACTCACTTCTCTAAACAAGCCGATTGTGGGGTTGACTCTTCACAGCCTGCCTTGGGCATAATCAATATTACGGTCCTCTGCAAATACCAACACCAATATTTGACAAAATATATATAAAGTATATATATAATATATTTAAATCTAATTATATATATAATACAAAAATCTTTACCCCAGTCTCACATATTAGCAGGCATGCAAAATACTACCAGAATATTATTGTGTTATCCAAGAATTCATCAATGGTTTGGAACTGGGTAATATGGCAATAATGTAGCATATAACAATGTAGTATGTAATAACGAGATATTAGTATGTCAATACATGACAGAAAGTATAAGATTCAAAATCCTATTTAAAACTTTCAATTAACAGTGTATAATGAAACATGACACAGCCTTCTCCCTCCTCTCTCTCTCTCTCTCTCTCTCACACACACACACACACACACACACACACACACACACACTTCTTCAAACCAGTAGCTCATGCAATATCATTCTTTTTTTTTTTTTCAGTACTGGGGATCGAACTCGGGACCTTGTGCCTGTGAGGCAGGTGGCAGAACCACTGAGCTAAATCCCTAGCCCTGCAATATCATTCTTAATCATGAAATACTAAAGACAGTCTCACTAAAAGAAGTAAAATGTCATCACTACTTTTTTTATAGCTATAACATTATGAAAATTCTAGGTAACACTGTTAAGTTTGAAAACAGAAAAGTAGGCATTGTTATTTGCAAATAATATGAGTTTTAAAAATCAAGAGCAGGGATTGATGAAGTATGGTCCATGGGTGAGTTAGTGGACTGCCTTTGTAAATAAAGTTTTATTGGAACATAGCCAGATATTTGCATTTATGTACTGTCTATAGCTGTTTCCACATGACAGCAGCAACATTGAATCGTTCTGGTAGAGACCACATAAATCACAGAGTCTAAAATATTTACTATCTGACACTTTATAGAAAAAATTGCTAGTCTCTGGTCTAGAGTATTGTAAAAAATATAACAAAGAAACTGAACAGCACACTAATAATAAGTTGTAAAATATTTTTAAAATCCACAAAAATAACACATCTAACCACACGTAATAAACAGGAAGCCCTCACCTGAAGAAAATCACTCAGTTTGAATGAAGGATAAGTAAATATGTTTCACAGCATGCACTGAATGTCAAGTAAATGACAGTTCTTCCCACATTATTTTAAAAGTTTAATGGAATTTCAATAAAAAGTGCAATTTTGGGGAGAACCAAAATGATTTTAATGTTCAAGAATTGTAAAAAAGAATGAACTAACAGATAAACAGGCTCTCATAGATGATGCCAAACATAATAGAAGTTTATTTCTTATTCACATGAGGTCCAAGATGGACATTTCAGATGAGCAAGCAACTCTCTTCCAAAGTGAGGGATTACAGACCCAGGCTCCTCCTACCTTACAGATCCTCCATCTCAACACATGACTTCCAAAGTTGTCCTTGGGGTCTTCTCAATTACAGACCACTGAAAGGGGAAAAGAACATGGAAAAGTGTGTATGTGAAGTTCTTTTTCCAGAGACCATTCTGAGGCTGTGGACACAATTTCTCTTACACTTCTTGGTCCCAGAACTATGTCAAACTGCAAGACAATCTTGGAAGTGTAGTTTCATTATGTGCTCAGAAGGACTTTAAAAATTAATACATAAAGGATACTAAACAGCCTGTAAAGTCAGCCATAACACCAGATGGGCATGTTCAGAAACAGATCACAGCATATGTCAGAATTTATTATGTGATAAATATGACATTTCAAATCAGTGAGGAAATTACAGTCAATGAACAGAGCTACAATCAAAGATATTGGTTATATCTTTACCCTCATATTACACAATAAAATTACTTCCAGATGTATTATGTTGAAATATATATATTATGAATCCTAAAAATATTCATAATTACTAGAATATATTTACTATATTATAGTAATATATACTAGAGTAAACCAAAATGAATGTTATTTGATATTTTTGTAAGAAAGCTTCTAAGTATAATTTTAGTATATGTGCTGCTGAAGCAAGCACAAGAATTCTAAGTATAAAAAGAAAGAAACCATTAAGGAAAAATTGATAATTTGAATATCCAAAAATTAAAAACTTCTGTATGCCAAAATTAAGAAAAAAATCAAAAAGGAAAGTATCAAAAGGAGAAAATATTTTCTCATTGATTGCTTCAAGGTTAAGATCCTTAATATATAAAAGTACCTATAATCAACAGAAAAAGATGAATTTTTTCATCTCTGAAAAATAAGATGGAAGTGGTTAGTAAATATATAAAAAATTAAATCTCAGTTACAAAAACCTTATTGGCTCTCTGATAGCCTCAGTCTCTCCATTTGTGTTAGCCATCTTTCTGTTACTGTGATAAAATACTGAGGTAATCAACTTAATAAGGAAAAAGGTTTATTTTGGTTCATGGTTTCAGAGGTTTCAGTCCATGGTCACCTGGCCTGTTGCTTTGTGAGTACATCATGGTGGGAGGGACTGCACAGTAAAGGAAGCCTGAGGCTTGCTTATCTCATGGAAGGTGAGAAACAAAATTGACAGTGAGGAGCAGGCCCTGAGTCCCAATATTCACATCAAGGGCATGCCTCCAGTGACTTAACTTTCTCCTGCCAGGCCCCACCCCCTAAAGCTTCCACTCCCTCGCAATACAGCCTTTAATACCTGGGGTTTTGGGGACACTTATCCACACTATAGCACCATCCAGGAGACCAGAATAAACCATAGAACCTACCTCTTAGGGTTCTGTTAGGATGAAATGAGATAATACATATAAAGTATTCAGTAAGCACTCCACAAAGATTAGGTGTTGCCATTGCTATTATTCAAAGCTTTCATGGTGTATTTAAAGTGAAAAAAGATTCATAATGAATATTTATTATGATGTCATTTTATTCAGATACCTAATTGCATGCACATACACACAGACACATATACATACGTAGGAGGGAACACAGGAGGTAGGATTTTAGAAGGAGCTATCTCTTGGTGTGACCTTACAAATAATTGCTATTTTCTCCTTCATATGTTTCTCAAAATTTGCAGTGGTATGTTTCCACACATTTATATCAATCTTAAAACATTTTAAGAAATATGGGTCCATCTTTAATTATTGAATGACCCCCAATTTTTCTGAAGTTAACGTGAAACTAATTTGTTTCTGACACCAGAATCCATCTTCAAAATGTTCATCCTGGGGAAACTCATCTTCTCCACACTCTTTGCTTTAGTTCAGCCCAGTGACAGAATCTGTTTCTGGCCTGCCCAGGTTAAATGTGAAATCATTGTCTAGAAAGAATTCCAGATATTAACTGAAACACTGTGCAAAGATTGGATCGTGACAGGTAAATTCCAGAGAGGACCAAATGATGCCAGCAGTGGGGTGGCTGTGGAGCCAGGACCGCTGGCATTGGGCCCGTGGCTCATCTGAATCCCAGTGAAACTTCTCAGGCTATGACCCACATTGTGTTCTTTTCCTTATTTCTCATTTTCCTTCTAGATTTTTTGTCTTTTCCACTGCTCCTGCTTGTGGGAAATATTAGTAAACTGGAGTCTCAGTTTCTTCATCTGCCAAATGAAGTGAATGTTGCCTTCCTCCTACACTTGGTAAAATGTCTGGCACATAGGTGCTCAATAAATAACATTTGTATTGTTCTTGTGCTTAGTCTTCAAGGGTCAGTGTGTTGGATCATATGTTCACTTTTTCTGCCTTGTTTCTGAGGTGGAAAGTGGAGAAGGGAGTCGGAGTTGAGGTAACACACCACCTGTATAGGTCATTTTAAAATTACTTAAGTCAAACAAGCGTTCATGGGACATTTACTACAGCTTGTGCCTGAAATAAGCAAATCAGGAGCACATCATGAGGATGTCTACTTATTATAGCATCTTCTTGCTCACTGTCCCTTCTAAGAGGGGCACTTTATCCACAGTCCCTGCTGCAGGCATAGGTGGCCATGCTTTTTCTCAGAGAGCCACCCTTGCCTGCCCATACTCCATTAGACTGGGATGGGCTCTTGCCATCAAGTGAACTGTGGCTGGGCAATGGTCTGTGAGGATGTTAGGAAATTCCTTTGACCCCATTTGTGCTAGGAGACCAGTAAGGGAAGCCTGCCTCATCCCTAGCTTCCTGTGCCCACACATGACTTCCTTCAAAGCCCTGATGGCTCTCCATGGTGTCACCCTCCAGCCTGGATGTCATCAGCAATATGGCCACCTGTTGGCTTCTATTGGCTTTTAGTTTTATTTTTCAGCTGACTCAGAAATTGAGTGAAAGAGCTGGAGGCCTTTGCTGTGATCCCAACACATCTTCACATGAGAAAAGAATTGGACTTATTAAATCACCTTTCAGATACAAATATGGGACTGGACAATATTTCTCCAAAATGTGCAGACAGGATATGGACAAGCATGTTTATGGCTACACTGAAGAATTAGCAACCATCTACACTTTTATCAATAGGGGATGGATAAATAAAATGTTTTCACTTCCTATTTATTTACTTGATGGAATATATACTATTTATAGGAGTGAATTGGATCTGCATGTCAATACAGATATATATATATATCATTATATTGAATGAAAAACTATCATAGTTTTGTGAGTGAAAAAGAATACTCTGTATTGTTTGAGGATGCCTGGATGATCTTGTCCAGTGTTTTCTTTTTTTTAGAATTCTCATCTTTGAGTTTCAGAATTTTGTGCTTTGTCTTTGCCACCCCCCATGACTTTTCTTTCTTGGAATCCTCCACTCTTTTCTTTTCCTCCTCTGACAACAGGAAAGTGCCCTGCTACTCTCTCTTCTATACTTGCTTCTTTTCCTTGGTCCCCTGTTTCTGAAGAACATTTTGTCCTCCGTGAGGAAAGGCTGGGAACTGCAGCATCATCTTCCTCTTCTCTCTCCACCTATGGGAGCTTCTAAATAGGGATGCCCAAGTCTGGCAAACTCTGCTCCCTAAAAGTCACCTCTGACTCTGGCTTCACCCAAGCTCCCATCTCCCCTTGCTTGGATTCCTGATGTTGGCTCCCACACTGCATTGGTCTCACCTGAGCCCCACTGTTCCTTTACATGTCCTGCTTTTGGTGCATACTTGCTCAATGTCAGACTGCTGGCTGTTGCTCCTGGACTAAAGCTCAAATTTCTCAGGAAGAGTAAGGACCACCCTAATCTAGTGGGACCAATCTTTCCACCCTTAGATCCTAACAAACTATTACTCCTTGTACTTCAATTATTTCTTGCCATTCCCTGCCTACCTGGCTCTGCTTCCACATGCCTGACTTTCCCCATGTATTTCTTCATGTAGAAATATCACCAAGGTTTCATGCTCACTACAAATGGCACTTCTCTCATGAAGTCTTTCCTGATCTATTGCCTTTGGCTGTGTATTATTCAGTATATTGTCACGCTCTGCTGCTTTAACACTCACATCACCATCTATGAGTCAAGCTGTTTTTGTATCTCTCTCTTGAAATGGTGACTCAGAGATATGGCTGCTTCCACCTGTGCCACCTCAGAATCATCTGCTGCCCCCTCTCAATGTCTAATGGCAGAAGCCACCATCACTGCCCTTCACATTCTTTGTGCTGAAGATGCAATCACAGCACAGCCCTGGGGGAGGCTGGGATAGATCAGGAAGCCCAGGGGCATTTGGTGAGCACGGTTTTGCTGTAGGCTCCTACAGCAGGTGACCTGCTATTCCAGGGTTCCTGGGATCGTCTGTGTTTTATCACTGAAAAGTCCCTGCTCCCAGGAAAACCATCACTGCTGAGTCCAGCCACCCTGCTTCAAGCCCTTTTCTTGTAGCTCTGCAGACCATGCCATAATTGTCTGTTTTTACTTTCTTTAGAGGTAGGTTACAGACTTTCCAAGAGCAGGAATGGGATGCCAGGGATCTTTTCCATCCTGCACCAACCAGGTCAAGAATATTGTGTGTGCATAATCATAGAGGCAAGAAGAGCTTTTAAAAACCGTCTTGGTTTTTTAATTTCATACCTAATATATATTCAGTGTAAAAAAAAAAAACCAGGCCATCAGAAAAAGAAAGAACAATGTAAAAATTACCTTAATTACTAGTCCTACTTCTCAATTAAAATTTAGCTTTTGGAGTGACACACACTCACACACACACACACACGAGCACAAACAGGCACACAAGTATGTGTTATAAAATACATGTGAATTGTAAAAAAAAGTTTTGATCATATTTCAAAGGCTGCTGTGTAAGTACTTTTTCTCACTGAACAATATATCTCATAATTGTCCATAGAATTAAATTGGTAATGATACAATTAAATAACTTGCATTTACTGGGCCCACATTGTAATATACCTGGGAATATTGGTGTAATTAGCAGCTGTATTGTGTTCTAGGCCTTGGTCTGCTATTCATTTTGTGTAATTGACTGGTGCATTGCCATTTTTGAAGTAAATGTAAGTGATATAAATTGTTCCAGAACATAGCAAGCAATGGGCCACTACTTAGCTCATAATACAAAGCATACCTTGGTGCCTATGGTGGTTTAAAATATCACTCAAAAGAGGAGGAAAGAAAAACTACAGACCAAGCTCATTTAGGAATACATATCTTCAACAAAACATGAGAAAACAGAATGCCACAAAGATATTGTGCTTGATCTTAGCCAAAAGGCTGAGAAGCTATTGCATGAAGATATTAAATAAATTAATAATAACAATGTTGATAATAATGATAATAACATAAGCTGGTACAGAAGCACTTCTGTGTCTGAATGGTCTGGCCTGAGTGCTTTATGTACACTCATCATTTAATCCTCAGAACACCCCAATGAGGTGCTATTTTATAGAAGGGAAAACTGAGACACAGAGTGGGTGAGTACCTTGCCAAAGATTCTGTTATTAGTAGCTGCACAAAAAGATCATGTAGTATGATGTGGCAGAGCAACAGGTTGGACAGAGAAAACAAGAAAGCCTTTCTGGAAAAGACAGTGCCACTCTTAAGAGAAATATTATAAGTAGGAGCAGAGGGCCCTTTGTTTATTTTAAAGAGTAAGCATTTCTGTTAGAAAGCAAGTTGAAATCATTTCCACCTCCAAGCCACCAGACTATAAATCACCCAGGAATGCAGTCCAGGACACACCAAAGTTTTCTCTTTTCTCCCAAAGGAATTTTTGTTCATTATATGGAATTTGTTGGGAAAGCCTCAAAAGTTATAACAAAAGGAATAAAAACCTTTCATAAACCTCTGTCCTGAGGTAACTTCTCAATATTGAAATAACTTGTCAATATTACTATGCACATACACCACACTTCCCTGAAAATAGGACATAAGTGGAAAATAATCCATAGCATGATTTTGCAGGATGCTCATAATGTAAGTCCTACCCCCAGAATAAGCCCCAGCTAAGATCCTCAGACAGACAGACACAGTATGTCATCCATCGCAACACATGGCAGACATACAAATTATAAAATAATACTATCAATATATAATTAAATATAAATAATCTTTTTGTGTGTGTGGTACTGGGGATTGAACTCGAGTCCTTGCACTTGCGCAGCAGGTGGCGAAACAACTGAGCTAAATCCCTGGCCAAATATAAATAATCTTGACATTAATACTAAAATAAATGATAAAATAAATTACAATTACGTATTTGTACCCAAGTGGTATTACACGGAAATTACATGAAGAACTGTAGATTTTTGTATATGAATAAATGAATATGTACATGTTTATGTACATGAATAAATGCAGGTTGTTTTATTTGAGGGAATAAAAATCCCCTGAAAATAAGCACTATTATATCCTTTGGAGCAAAAGTTAATATAAGACCCGGTCTTATTTTCAGGAAAATGTGGTATTTTTTCCTTACTGAATTAGAACCCTACAGTTACACTATTTTGAAACTTGGTTTCTTTCTTCAGTTAAGCATATGTCATGAATAATATCCCTTATCATAAGTACTTTGTCACACATGAATTTTAAGAACTGCATAGTATTCTGCTAAGAATATGTACCATAATTTCACCTTCACAGTTAGATACTTAAGAACTTGCCATTTTAGCTACTATAAATAATATTGCATTGATATTTTTGTCCCTAAATCCCCTTTCATGGCTCAGATGGTTAATTTTAGTTAAATTCCCAGGAAAGTATCCTAAATGTTTGATGTGTCCTGCCAAATTCTTCCTAGAGTATTTGTTCTAGTGGATTCTTCCACCTGTGATGTAGAGAGTGCTGTTTCTCCCCACTCTTATCCACCAATAATTCAAATGAGGCAGACTTAGGATGTGCGTCAGAAATTACAAAATGCTACTGAGAGTCAAGTTTCCATGGAGTAAATGGAGAGATAAATACATCATTTTCTTGAATACAAGGCATAGAGTGAAGCTTTGTGTGCTTTTAAAATAAGCTGCAAATGTACTGCCATGCCAGCAGAAATTTTCTTAGAATTTGCTTTAAAGATTCCATAAGTTATGTGGAAGAATGAGCAGGGGAGGCTATTACTGCAAGGTCTAAAGGAAGGAAGGAAGGACAGGGACTGCCTCTCTCCAATTTTTAAAGAGTGATAGTAGTTAAAGCACTGGCTGAACTCATGCCCTTTTAATTTGTGCCAACCTACTCTTCTGCACACATTAGCTGGTGGGGAAGAAGTCCTTCTGTCGGACAAAAACTGTGGAACTCAAGGTTGTAACAACCCCTACATTCCCCAATTTTAACTAAATAAGGCCAGTGAGGCACCCATATGTTTGTTATTTTTCACAAGGCCTCCCTTTTCATGGGGAAAAAGCTCCAACAGTAACTAGATATGCTATCGTGGGCTCAATTCCCTTTCTATGTTCTCAAAGCTGTTTTTTCTCTCTGTTTTTAACTTTTAAAGGGCATACTAGTGCACAAATTGAGTGCACAGATAGAAAGGGGAGGCACAACTATAGCTGCATGTAATAGACCCTGAAACCTTGACAGTCTCTGTGACTGCAGGGAATGGGAATACTGAGGAGGGCTGCAGTTTCGGTGGGTGTTTGCTGTTAGAGCTTGATGAATTAAAGATGGAAAATGGAGCTGTTTAGACCCCCAGATTCAGACTTTTTAACTACCAGAGTTGAGACTGTTTCCTCTGTGTTCTTGTTTAAAACATGTTCTTCCTGACACATGCCCAGTCTCTATAACAACACCAGTTCACTTGTTTGAGCTCATCTGTGGGAAACTTTTCCTGTAAGGCTCTTCCACAGGCATTTTCATTTAAAGAATATTTAAAAGGATATCAGGAGAGAGAGAGAGAGAGAGAGAGAGAATGACTCACCGCCCGCCAATACAAATGCTCACATACACCATTGGCATTGACACCCAAGCACTGTGAGTTCAAAGCAGGAGCCACCCCCAAGTTGCTGCCATCTGAAGAGGACCTTGCTTTTTTTTCTTTGAAGTGTTTCCTTTGAAGGTCAAGGTAAAGGGTCCATGTTGACTCAAGAAATCGCTTATCTCTAGAAGGAGGTGGGCTCTGGCCCGTCACACGTTTGTAATGTTCACATGAGGTCAACAAAACAAATGGCTGTGACTGTAATTCATGAGCTTGGGCCAGCCCTTCTTCTCAGCTGTCCCTGACACTGAACATTTCTCCAGGGCCAGGCAGGGCCAAGGCTCAAAAAGAACCCCAAACCAGTTACTGAATTAATTCTACATCTCTTCAACTGTTGTCATCGTCCAGCCAGAGTGACCTGCATTGGCTTCCATTTGCCAGGGTGATGCAGATGGAACTCGGAGTCAGGAGACCTGGACCCCAATCCCCACCCCTGCCCTTTATGAAGCAGTGTCATCCCTGACAAGTCACCAGTTGCTCTTCTCAACCTGCTTCATACTGATTCCTGCCAAAGAATTTCCTAAAACAAGCTGAACATTGAAAAATCTTAACATTTTTAGAGAGGATTTTGGAAATGGAACCTAATAGTAAGGATGAATTCTGAGAGTACTCAGCAACTCATTTGTACAAAAACAAACAAACAAACCAAGAACCCTGTCAGTGATGCAACAAGTATCACTAGAATATTTGTAGCAGACACATCATTTATTTCAGTTTTTCTGGTACCTAGCCCAGGTATATTTGTATAATATTAATTGAATCCTATAATTAGAAAATATAGCGTGTTTGTTTCACATTTACCACATCTCTCATCCAAACAGGCATTTGGCCTGAATTGTGGTATACTAAAAACGTTGTGTATAACAGAATAAATGCAAGTCTTTCCTCATTTAGAGTAAATGGATTGTCTAGAGGGTAAAAATAAACCCTGGACATATCAAAGAACGGCAACGAACTTTGATCAAGTACATGGTTTGTTTTGAGACAGATGCAGGTAACGCCCTCACCCCCACCTCTTCTTAATAAGCTCACTTGAGGGATTTGGAATGGATGTTGCATATGGCAGCCACCAAATGGCCTGCCGCAGAGCCCCAAAGGGTCATCTGTTTGGATAAAGTCCCTCCAGCCCTCTGTTGTTGTTTACCTCGAGTCCTGATTCAGGAGTCTTCTTCCATCTCATTTTTCCTCCACAGAAATACCACCCAGAAAGCTGGGAGAGCAACAACAGTGTGTGAGGTGGGTGGGGAGAGACTTGGTGTTTTAAGAAGGTAAATGAAAGGCATGCTTGGAGGGAAAAGAGCCATTCTGACTACCCTACGTAGGATTTTATATATAAACATGAATCTAAATAAATAGGTATCATATATACATATATACTCATATATAAATCTATCATCTATATATCTATATTTAGGTGCTCCTTTATTATTCTTATTAGGTGCTCCAGGGCTACTAGTTTGTAATTTATATTTCTATAGCTATTCTGCACAAAAGGAGCCAGTGCTCTCCATATTCACAGCATTTTGTATACTTTCAAAGCACTAAGTTCACTGCTTCTCCATTAAAACTTCTTTAAGGTAGGGAGGGTGGAAGTCATTTCCCCATGTGAAACTAAGCTAATGTGCTCAGGTGACTTTGGGGGTGAGGGTGTTGAACATTTGCTCACCAAGGAATCGAACAGCCCAAGCCAGACTGAACACCCTGAACCCCTTGGTGGTCTGGTAGTAGAGAAGGGTTGAGATGCCCTTTGTTCCATTCCTCCAGATGCTCTCCTAGGTGGGTGGTGGGCTTGTCATCCAGAAGCCTTTTAGGCCAGCATGTGCATAAGGCCCCTTCAGAATTCTGAAGAAATCCATCAGGAGAAGTTGCTGAAACCCAAGTGTAGACATTGGGTGTGCCAGTGATGGGTCCACCATTTGGTCGCCTTGAGAGATGTTGGTTCAGCTGTTTTGGGAGGGATGGGAATGATATCTGGGGACACAGGGCCAGAGGCCCAGGTTGTCCCCAAGGCATGGCTTGATGGTTGTGATTAACTGAGGAGATGACAAAACAGTTGTATAGGAGATAAAGGGACTGATACCTCTGACACTCAGAAGGGCCCAGCCAGGAATTCTGTTCATAACAAGCAGTCACTCAAACTTTCAGCATTAAAAAGAAGCATTTGCAATAATTGCTCAATTCCCCTTCAGTCTATTCTCCACGTTGCAACCAGGAACAAACCAGATTTTGTGTGTAATCTTGGTTAGAATCCTTCAATGGGATAGGATGCTAAAAGGAGTTTTCTTTATATAGTTGGACCCTAGATGATTTTCCCCCTTCTTCTTTGTACTTTTTTTTTTTTTCATATTATCCACAAAAGGCAAGTATCCATTCAGGACATTTTAAATATATTTTAAATAAATCTTATGTATTTCTTTGTCTTTAGGATAAAGCGCATATTTGTTCCTGACCATACCACCCTCTGTCATAGGCTCTGGTCGTCCCACAAAGCGTGTGACCTGCATATGCACCCCAGGCAGGCAGGGCTGCTCCCTGCCTCTCTCCCTCCACTCCTCCTGCACTCAGGCCTTCTGGTTCCTTCATCTGTCTGCTTAATGCCTTTCTCATCCTTTGAGATTTGGCCCTAGCAGCCTCTTCCTGCCTATGCCCATTCTGATCCCTCATCCATAGCCAATGACAGGTGCTCTCTTAGTCAACATAAACACTGTCCTGGGTGGTTGCCTCAAATGTGGTTCTGATGGTATTTGTTCTTAGAATGAGAAGGAAAATGTGATCATTTCTAAGATTCTGAGCATCTCTTTGGAATACACAATGAGCATCTGTTTCATTTCCTGCCTAAGTCCAGGACTGACGCACAATGCAACTTCCTGGTGGAAAAGGCAGAAAAGTTAACAAAAATAGAAAAGTACATTTATAATTTTCATATTAATTACACTATCTTATACTACCATAGGGCTTAGAGTTTACAGAATGCCATCTGACTGTGTTGTATTTGACTCACAAACAATGCTCTGAGCTACTACCCAGTTTGGACGCCACACTTTTTGGAGATAAGGACGTTAGAGTTTAGAGTGATAAGGTGCATTGTTCATGGTCCCACACTTAATAGTGCTTGAGGGAGGAGAAACCAACTCCAAATCTTTTGCTCTTTTGTTGTATCAAGGGGTCTTATATGTAAGTGTGTTTCAGGTAAGTCACAGCTTTGGAAGTAACCTTAACACCCTCCAGCCAAGAATCTACTGTATCTAGGCCTTGAATCCCATACCACCTTGCTCCCTAACATATATGCCTTGTCACCCAGCTCCTAGTTACTAAGCCCAAAGACAGGGATCTAACTATCCCCTTTTCTATCTTTTCGCAACTTTGTAATTCACAACTCTCAATATTGAATTCATCATGTTAAGTTGTGTGTTAAATGTCTCACAAATAAACAGCCCTGTGTGACAGTATTATTTCTAGTTTCCAGTGGAGAAACCAGAGATACAGAAAAGGGTAAGCATCTCATGTCTAGTCCTACAGTATGTTAGTAACAATGCTGGGATTTACACTTGGTTAGTTTGACTCTCCTCATACCATATTTAGCCCAAATCAGACTTTCTATCATTTGCAATCTTTGGCTTTAATAAAGACTATTTACAAGTGTCTGCTTTATTTCTTAGAGCATCCTCAGCTCGGGCCAGTTGTCATAAGCCTTGGCGGCCCTACACTGCTCTTAGAGTGCATGGCTTCAAATCCCTTCTCCAATCTCCCACTTGTTCTCCTTTGCATTTTCACCAGTTTGTCTATATCTTCATGAAAATATAGCACATAAAGTGAAATACAAATACTTTAGGTGTGATTTGACTGGCAGTGCAAATAATATCACTAAAGTTGAGTTAAGTTTAAAAAGAAAGCCCAGTCTATTTCACAGATGATGATACTAAGCTATTGTTCCTTGGGAGGCTATTTTTTTTTGGCTCAAATAGAGAACTTCACACTTAATGCTAGAAAACTTCATTTTAAATTTGCCGTTCTCTATAGCCTGTCAAGATATTTGCCAAAAACTTATTTCTATCATCTCCCATATTTGTTTGCTTCTCCAATTTTGTGTGATCTGCACATTCACTTCTATATCTGTATGCATGGCATTTGTTTAAAATAATAACAAAACAACACTTGGCCCAGTTTGGCTTCTATCCATTTTCTACACACAACCCTTTATGAATTCTCCTAATTGTCCTTGAATTCAGCTGACTATCCCTCCTTTTGTTTCACATATATGTTAGTTAGCTTTGTATCACTATAACTAAATAACAGAGATAATAACTTATTTGAAAACAGGGTAATTTTGCCTCAGGGTTGTGAAGCTTCTGGTCCATAATCAATGGCCCTGTTGGTTTTGGGCCTATGGCCAGAGAATGCATTATGATGGAAGCATGTAGTGAAACTAAACCACTGCCTTTGTGACCAGGAAACAAAACAGAGGAAAGGAAGGAGCTGGGGTCCTACAGTCCCCTCAAAGCCACATCCCCAGTGATCTAATGACCTCCCATGAAGCCCTGCCTCTCAAAGGTTTCATTTTCTCCCAATGGCTCCCAACCCTGGGACCAGGCTGTTGGGAGATATTCAAAACCCAAACTATAGCAAAAGAAACATCCAGAGATATTTTTACCAGTCTTGCTGAAATTTAAATGTGTGGCTGCACTCATCCCAAAGAAAATTTACTGACCCTCCCAACCATTGCCATTTATTTACCACATCACAGCATCGAGCATGGTGTCAAGCACATCACACTATCAAGTGGAAGATGTAATGATGACTATGACCCAGTTTAAGCCCATAAGAAGCTCATATGGCAGACTGAGTGAAGAAATACTCACCAGGGAGGCACATGCTAGGCAAAGTCCTTGAGTCCCAGGATCAAGAACATGAGGAAGGTCAGGGCACAGATCTTCTGAGCTGGAAGATGCAGTAGGAGTCATCCAAGTCTGACTTTTCTGCCTAAGTTGTAGATGATTTATAAGAATAAACCTGCCAAGATCACAGCTAATAAATTAGTGACAATTTGGAGACTTCTGGTTCTGAGTTCAGTGCTCTATTGCTCCATCTTTCCCAAATTCCCACTTCCATTATACCTCTCAGTGTACATGTATATCCAAGAGAATTAAAATCACATGTGAAAAGAAGCTCGATATTTAGAACTTTAAAGATTTTCTATGGCTATAAAATAATAAACTACATTAATCAATAGATCAACAGACTCTTGATCAATAGAGTATTAATGCTCTATTGATATTTTAAATTTCTAGTGGATTAACCAAGCATTTTGAGAATTGATGCTTCAAAGTTTTTTTGGGAAAAAAAACTTTAAAAATATTCCACTCTGCTCTTTTTTTTTTTTTTTGAAAATAGAACAATGGTATTGATGCCTAAGAGAGGGAATGGATTCAATTCCTGAAGGAAAGAAAAAGAGAGAACGTTGTGGTGAATCTAAATGTAAAAATGAACTATATAAGCAGAAAAAACAACAAGGATATTAATAATTAAATACCAGATTTGCTTGTTTGCAAACTTGGCAAAATAAGATCCTTAGAAAATACAGACAAAAATCACACACAACGCATAAAAATTGGAAAAGGACCAACTCACTTAAAGAGCATAAAATAACTCCATAAATGATGTATTAATAAGTGTAAATATTCTAGTTAAATGATTTTTCTTAAAAAATCAACCAAAAGTAGAAATCCTGAAAAAAATTGATAACTGTAGAAATAATTGAAGATGTCAAAGAATATTCCTCAAAAGGAACCCAGACCAGGAGTTCACTGCTGAATACTTCCAGATATTTAAACAATAGATAATTCCTCTGTTATGCAAAACTTTCCAGAGAATAGAAATATGTGGAGCTGCCTGATTCCTATGGCTTCATTCCAAACTTGGAAAAGATAATGAAGAAAATAAAATGTAAACTAGCAAGAACAAAGAAAATTAAAGATTTTTTGAACTATTGAATTACCAAAGTAGCTAACAGAATTCACTAAGAGATGTGTATATCACAGTCTAGTTATAGAAATGTAGGTTTACACATAAGAAAATGTAATAAAATCGCATCATAACTTTTAAATATGCTCCCTAATTGATTAAATTAAACATTAAAAAATCGAAACCTTTTAAATGGGACCAGTTAGTTATTTTCCCAAGGTGAAGAAATATCTATTCCAAAGAACAAGTTAATATTCTATTAGATGTAGAGAAAATATTTTTGTAAATATTAAATTAATGCATCTTATTTCCTCCTTGAATTGTGTTCCTCTCACTGCCCTCCAACTCCCAAACCAAAAGGCAGGTAATTGACTTTTGCACCAACATATAGGTTTCAAGTGTGTTTTTTCTTTCATTTTTTTTTTTTTTTTGTACTGGGGATCGAACTCGGGTTCTTGCACTTGCACAGCAGGTAGCAAAACCACTGAGCTAAATCCCCGGCCCTTTTCTTTCATTTTGATATATCAGGAGCTCAGCCTGAATGATTGGTTTCAGAGTTCTATTCAGGTTGACATCTTGGCCGTGAGGCTGATGTTCTTGGATGGAGAGAGGGTAGGATAAAGGAGAAGAAAAAGCTCATTGTATCCAACTGAAGGGTGTAGAGGAAAAAGGAAAAGGAAAACAGCTCCAAAGAGTACAAGATAAGAGATATATGATCCTACTTTGGTCTTCCTGGAGCTTTGAGGAGACACCAGTGCCTCTTATTTAGCCTCTGGGTCATCCAGCTACATATGATACCTTCAACAACATGAAGGATGGGAACCCTGGCCCAGTGTTGTCCCAGAGAGGGAAGGAGTATTTCTCCAGGCTCTTCTCTGGCCTGAACTGTCTCATATCTCTTCTGACCACTTAGGGAAGGACCCTGAAGGATGGGAATAGAATTGGGAGCCAGAAATCATGCCTGGGGTCCTTCATGGAGAGAAGCCTGCAGCAGAGCTAGTTGAAGTGTATGGTAGGAATGCAGACTCAGGGTCTATGTGTAGGACTGAAGCTGTGGGATGTTGGGTTGCCGACTTTGAGCAAGCCACCAGAGAGACACAGCCTTCACCTGCCAGGCAGACAGAGGATGGAGATTAATAAGGATCTCACGGTACCACATATATTTGAGGACTTTTTCCATCTGCATGCAATACAACTGCCTACAAAATCAATGATTTGTGATCCTGTAGGTTAACAGCATAACTGATTAGCATAGGCATATAAAACATATGATTAGGACTTACTGTTTACAATCTGAATAGACATAAAGGGTTACACTTTGTGACATTTGGTCAGGATTGTCAACTTGAGTGGTTTTGGAGCTGCCCAGGGATTAGTAAACCACTGGGTGTGTCTGGGTGAGTCATGGGGGCATGAACTTGGGGACTATATCTGCTCTGTGGCCCCTTTCTCTCAAGCCTCTTCCCCTGCTCTGCTTTCTGGTTGCCATGATGTGAGCAGCTTTGCTCCACCACGCCCTTCTGCTGTGCTGTTTCTGCCCTGGAGCCAGTAGTTCATGAACTGAATCCTCTGAAATCATGAGCTGAATAAACCTCTCCTTTAAGTTTTGGGTAGTGGATATTTTGTCCCATCGATGGGAGAGCTGACCAATACAAACTTAAAAATAAAAAGCTAAGGATACAAGAGAATATTTGATAGTTGGAAGGATGGCAACTTTCTAAGTTTTGAAGAATGGAATGAATTTGAAAGAACAATTACAAACTCCCCATAGGTAAGCTAAGAGATTCTACCTAATAACATAAAACTAAAGTGGAACTAAAAATATAGTCTTAATGTAAGCCAGAAAATTCTTTCTTTACAAAATAAAGAAAATTTATCTTCAATATATGCAACATTTATGGCATTGTATCTAGTGGTACAATTAGTTACTCTCATTAAAATGAAGCAAAAATGTGGATGTTTGTTTTTATCATTACTTGACACTTCTTAAAAATTGTATGTGGTACACTAAAACATGAAATACAAATAAAAGACATGATTATAAATGAAAAGATAAACTATGGTTATTTGCAAGTGATAACAGTTCTCCAATATCCCAGAGAACCAATGAAAATCCTTAGAACAGTGGTTCTCAAATTTATCTGCACATTTGAATCCCCCTTGAGAATGTCAAAAAACTCCTGATACCAAAGCCTCACAGTGACTTCACTGCTCTGGGGCATGTCCTGGGCTTTGGAATTTTTAAAAATATCTGTAGATGATTCTAATGTGCATACAAGTTTGGTAATGATTACTTTGTAATTAATAAGTGAGCTCAATGAGTTGGCTGTATGTAAAGTAAACAAGAAAAAAATCAATAGCTTTTCTATGCTAGAAATAAGTAGCTAGAAAAAACTTATTTATAATAGTCACAAACATGTCTTATGGATATGGTTCCAAGAATGGTTCTAGCAAGAAAAGTGTAATACTTGTGCAAAGTAAATTATGACATTACATCAGGAGGCACAAAAGGAGATTTAAACCGAGAGACATAGTGTGTCCAAAGATACAGTGCAGCTGCAAGCAATATCCCAGGAGGGTTGGCAAAAGGTTTTAAGAAGTGAAATCCTAAGAAAGTTATTTCAAATTTGAATAAATGGGTTTTGAAAAGCTGAACTACAACCACAAAACACATATATACAAAACTTTTGAAAAATAGAGGGCATTTGCCTTGCTGGGTCTTAAAGTTGATTTACTTATAAATGGTATAATTTTAGTTCAAGAATAAGAAAATTAATGGGACAGAATTAATAGTTTATGAGGAGCCCTTAGACTATGTGGGGGTTTATATGTGATAAAGACAATATTGCCAGTCAGTGGAGGAAAGAAGTACAATATGTGGTGTCATTAAAATTGAGCTACTTGAGAATTTCTGAATTTTTTCCTCCCATCAAATTAGATGCTTCATAAGTTAAAGAATTAAATATTAAAATATAAAGTCAGAAAGCAAAACCAGAAGAAATATAGGCAATCACTAATATGTGGTTGGAAAATTTTTAAGCCCAAAAGTAAGGAAAATAATTTACTTTAGGATTAGAAATAATTTATTACATGAAAAGTCAAAACTCAGTATATAAAAACAAATAAACTGCAATGAAAACTAGAGGACAACATTTGCAGCAAATCACAAAGGATTGATGTCTTTAATTCATAAAAAGCTCTTAAAAGAAAAAAATCAAAGTCACAAAAGAAGATCTAAAGACATCTTTTTTAAAAAGTACTACTCTAAAAATATAGAAATCATGAAAAAATTTTCAACCTCACTTTTAATCCAAGAAAACAATAGGATACCATTTGTAATTTATCATTTGTCATGTTTTGTTTTGTTTTTTAAATTTTACTCAATGAGCAGAAGCTTTTTTGAGACAGCCAAATACTGATAATTCTTAACTTTCTGGAAAGCAAACTGACAACATAGAGCCATAATCTTAAAATAGTTCTGTTCTCTGTCACACAGTCCTACTTCTAACACTCTATTCTTCACTTGCATCCAAGAACACAGTAGTAGAAAATTGAGACCAGCTGGGCACGATGCAATCCCAGTGCTCAAGGAGGTTGAGACAGCAGGATTGCAAGTTCAAGCCCAGCCTGGGCAACTCAGTGACTTACCTATCTCTGAATAAAAGAAGTTAAAAAAGGGCTCAGTGCAATGGCCCTAAGATCAATCCCAGAACTGGAAAAAACATGGAGAACAACCTGAACGTCCAGCAACAGAGAAACAAATAACCCAGCAGGCCTTAGGGTGGGAAACTGTGAGACATACTCATCACTGTTGCAGCCAGAAAACCTGAACACAGATATTGACATTAGCAAAGAAAGAAGAGACAAAGATATTAGAATGCAAGTAGTGAAGAGTAGTGAACTCTCTTTGCTTTTACATTTTTTATACAAATATTTATTTTTATAACTAAGAAGCGTTGGTTTTATGATCAAGAATAAAAAGAAGAAAAGGAAAAAAAAAATAAGACCAATGACAAATATCTGTGAAAACCCTATATTTATAAAAGGATCAGAAACAATAGATAAATAGGAAAAGGACAACACAATTTACTTAAAGGAACATTAATGTAGTATATATTGAAAGTTGTTCCTATTTAATTTTGCTGGTAATAAAAATAAATGCAAATCAAATCAAGCCAGGGCACCAATTTATGACTAAAATTAAATTTACGAACTTAAAATAATTTCTAGTATTCGACAGGTTAGAGTGAAGTTAATGACATTTATAAAGGGCTGGAGCAACATAAATTAATCAAATACTGTATAAAAGTAATTTGAACCCACACATAAAGAATAGTAATAATGTTCATATGTTGTGAAAACTCTGATCTCGTGTTGAGATATGTATGCATATATATGTATATGCCTACAAAGTAGTTATTATGCTCATTTTCCTAAATGAGTAAACCAGAAGAGGCAGGTCACTTGCTAGAGCTTACAAATTTTTAAATTCTAGAACAAAGACTTTACCCCATATGACTCCACTATTCCATGGATCTACTGGCCTTCAGCCTTCCTGTGTTGCAGACCTCTGAGAGTGATGGAAAAACAACACCATCCTCCCAGATACACTCATATGATGGCACAAAAATTTTCATGTTCAGTACCTTCTAAGGTTAAGGTCATCATAAACCCTGGTTTATGGCTGTTGTCCTGGAAAATTAATGGAGTCAGGCCAGGGATTTAGCTCAGGGGTTCCGGCGCCTGCCTTGCAAGCACAAGGTCTAGAGTTCAATCCCTGGTACCAAAAAAAAAAAAAAAAGATAAAGAAAAGAAAATTAATGGAGTCATCTTTTACTTTCATGGTTGTTCTAGATTGGATTGTAAACGACATGGTTATCTGTGATTATAGGCTGTGCATAGTTGTTGTTTTTTCCCCTTTCTCCCACCCCCACTGTCTACCCTTCAATGCACCACCACTGGTACTGAAATGCCACTCACCAGAATGGATGGGGTTTTCTCTCTACCCACCCAGATTGGCGAGGGAGCGCCTGCTTGCCAACCACTTTCTATCAGTTCACCTCACCTTGTGTCAGGTAATTAGCAGAGTGGAAAGCAGAGCCCTGAAAAAATCAGCCAGCCACATGTGAGTTTTGATTGTAAGAAAGGGACCTGTGGGGCCCACACATGGCCTCTGGTCCAGCCTTCCTCCTCATGCAGCCGGGGCTCTCCCTGCAAGGGGGTCAGGACAAGGTGTGTCTTGTGCTCTGGGAGGTGGTCACCCAGCAAAAGAGGGTGTCTTCACAGATGCCACAGCACCCTCCTCTGGATGCCCTTGCTTTGCTCTCCAAGCGTATCTTTCAGGTAAATGTACAGTAACACCTTGTTGCAAAGATGATTGGTTCTGGAAACATATTTGTAATCCAAAGCATTTGTATATCAAAGGGAATTTCCCCATAAGAAATAATAGAAATGCAGATGATTTGTTCCACAACCCTAAAATACTTATACAGAAGTGTTTACAGTACAAAATAATAAAGACAATACAAAATATAAAGAAAAATTAGCCTGCACTTACCTTTGAAAACCTCCATGCCTGGTGTGAGGGAGACAAGAGAGAGAAGGGTTATTGTGTAGGGCAACTTTCACTATTATTAGCAGAATCACTGATATCTATTGGCTCAATGGATTCTTTTTCTTTTCCTGCAACTTTCATGAGGAACTTATCCAACAACACCTGCTTTTGCCTCCTTGTGAGGATTTCATGAGAATGTGACATTGCATTGTTGTTAAACAGATTCATCGCTCGCACTGCTACAGCCTTATTCAGGTGGTACTTTTTTTTTTTTTACAAGATTTTGCATGTTCCTCACATTTCACACATCTCCCTAATCTCATTTGAAGTGAGGAATTTCTCCATATCTCCACAACCTCTTGTTGTTGGGAGACAATCACCCACAAACCTGCAGGGAGAGAGAGAGAGAGAGCAAGCAGGGATGGAAAAACCACTGGCTCAGTTGTGATCATGTGATGTTCAACGTCATACTCAATGATGTTCATATTGCAAGGCATCGTGCATTTATCAAGTTAAAATTGATTAGAAATGTTTGCTCATCTTGCAGAACACTTTCAGAACATGTTACTCAGAACCCAAGGTTTTACTGTGTTTAAAGAAACACTAGTGCCAGGCTGCCCTGCTTTGGACTGGGGTCTGGAGAACCAGAAGGAGAGAGCTTCTTCCCGGACAGCCAAGCCTGAGCTTCTCCATGCTTGTGATGTTGGGGCCATTGGTCAACAGGGCTCCTCTGAACACGTGGTGGCTGAGGCTACCACTGAAGAACAAGGCCAAACACCAGCATGGGTTTCAAGGAGAGGCAGGGAACCAGACCTACACTTCCTTCACCCCATGGCGAGGCAGCAGGAATAGGTTAGATACCAGCCCCAGAGGAACTGTGGCACTTGCTGGGAGACCTTCAGGCCAGGGTGGGAAAGATGTTGCTTTTTTGTTGTCCTCAAAAGCCCAAAAGAAATTGGAAGAAAGTCGAGAAGTACTACCCACACTGAGGTTGGAAAGGGTCACAATGGCTGAGCCCATGGCTAGGAAAATCTGCTGTCTCTCTCTGGCTTAGTGTGTCTAAAGCAATACATTTTTGTTCCCGTTGGCCTCTCCTTAACGTTATCAGTCTCTTTCAGGGTGAATGTGGGTAGCCAGCCGCAGCAGTGCAATGGTAATTACATATAATGGTAGCTAAAGTCATCTCTAGTAGTTTTCAGACTACTAAACTACTTTCATCTAGTAGTTTTCAGACTACTCCATTGTTTCAGATAACTCTAATAGTGCTTAAGCTCATTACTTCTTAGAGATTACTGTACTTATAGATGTGCCATTACATCTACTAAGCAACTCATTAAGGATACACATATCACAGACATGGTTTTCTAATTTAAATATTTTAAAGTCTATATGTTTTGTCCAGAAACTTTTTTATCTTTCAAAAAAATTTTAAGAATATATATTTGCAACACATAATGAATATGTTCACGTGGGGAAATGGTACGTGTACATATTGCATCTTGGTCCTTTTTACCTCCCCTTCTCCTCTTTCTCTTCTTTCTCTATCCCCCCAGATCCAGTTCCCATCTCCTCAGAATGTGTCACTGTTTCCTAACATCTATCTTTTATTTTGCTCTTTATATTATTTATACTTTAAAGTGAGCATGTGGTGCATGCCTTGAATCCCAGCACATGGGAGGCTGAGGCAAGAGGATCACTGTGAGTTCAAGGCCAGCCTGAACTACATAGTGAGACCCTGTCTCAAATAACCAAAAAGAAAAAATTATTTATACTTTGCATTTTTCATATAAGAGAAACCATGTGATATTTAACTCTCAGTGCCTGATTTATTTCACTCAGCATTAATTGATTTCCTTTGCCATGCTACATATTTTATTTGCATATTCAAGAATGTTATTCCAAGGTGAAATCTATGGGCTTTATCACACTGCCAAAGGGGCTCACCATGTAAAACAAACAGGTATGCATGGAAGGTAAAAATGTCAAGCTACTCAGTTTTCATCATGAACTGCACTTGTGGCAGTTTTGCTGTATTTGTACGGTGAAATGATAAATGATTGTAGGAAAAGATGAATGACCCATTTCTTGTTAGACAGGGCTCACTAGATGCCTCCAAAATACCTTGTTGGGAGCATTCTGTCTCTATTTAAATATTCATCCTTGTCTTTGTTGCCTAGAACTGCTTTTGCTATTCTAGGTCTCTTCTTGTTCCAAATGAATTTTTGGATTGTTTTCTCAAGGTCTGTGAAAATATGCTGTTGAAATTTCACTTGGGATTGGATTGAATCTATATAGCAGTTTTGGAAGTATGGCCATTTTCACTATATTGGTTCTTCTTACCCAGGAGCAAGGGATGTCTTTCCACTTTCTAATATCCTTTTTGATCTCTTTTTTCAGAGTGCTATAGTTTTCAGAGTAGAGGGTTTTATTTCTTTCATTAGATTGATTCCTAGTTACTTCATTTCTTTGGATGCTATTGTGAAAGGAGTTGTTTTTCCAGCTCCTCTCTCAGTGAGTCTGTTGTTCGTGTACAGGAAGGCTATTGATTTTTGTGTGTTGACCTTGTATCCAGCTACTCTACTGAATTTGGTTATTAAGTCTAGAAGACTTTTGGTGGGGTTTTTCAGGTCTTCTACATAGAGTATCATGTCATCTGCAAATAATGACAATTTAACTTCTTCATTTCCTATTTTTATTTCTTTTATTTCTTTCTCTTGTCTAATTACTTTGGCTGATGTTTCCAGAACTATACTGAACAGGAGTGGTGATAGTGGAGATCTTTGTCTTGTCCTTGATTTTAGCATGAAGGATTTCAGTTTTTGACCGTTTAGTATGATGTTGGCTGTTGTTTTTTCATAGATGGCTTTTACCAAGTTGAGATATAGACAATCTATTCCAATTTTCTGTAGGGTTTTCTTATCATGGGTGGGTGTTGGATTTTATCAAATGCTTTTTATGCATTTATTGAGATGATCATATGATTTTTGTCCTTGGCTTGGTTAATATAGTGTATTACATTTATTGATTTGCATATGTTGAACCATCCCTGCATCCCTGGGATGAATCCCACTTGGTCAGGCTGTACGATCTTCTTGATGATTTTCTGGATTCTGTTTGCCAGTATCTTATTGAGGATTTTTGCATCTATATTCTTTAGGGAGATTGGCCTGTAGTTCTCTTGGGTCTTTCTCTGCTTTTGGAATCAAGGTGATACTTGCTTCCAGGAATGAATTAGGAAGGTAGAGGGTATCACAATGCCCAAGTTGAAACTATACTATAAAGCTACTGTGATAAAAACAGCATGGTACTGGCAAAGAAACAGATGTGAGGATCAATTAGAACAGATTAGAAGATGCAGAAATAACTCCAGACATACTCAGCCACCTCTTCTTTGACAAAGGAGCCAAACACCCTCACTGGAGGAAAGATAGCCTCTTTAGTAAATGGTGCTGAAAAAATTGGGTTTCAACTTGCCAAAGACTAAAACTAGACCTACATCTCTCACCATACACTAAACTAAAATTGAAATGGAGCAAAGATCTAAATATTGAAACAGAAACAGTAAACTGGCTGGAAGAGAGGTTAGGTAGAACTCTTGAAGATATTGGCATAGGAAGACTTCATGAACAGAACCTCAGTTGCACATGAACTAGCACAAAGAATCAACAAGTGGAATCTCATCTTATTAAAAAGCTTCTACACAGCAAGAGAAACCATCAACAGAGTGAAGAGACAACTCACAATGTGGGAAAAGTTTTTACCAGCTGTTCCTCAGACAAAGGTCTACTATCTAGAATATATAAAAAACTTTAAAAATCATACCTCCATAATTTAAAGATCCAATCAAAAAATGGGCATCTGAAATGAAAAGACAGTTCTCAAAGAAGTAGAAACAGCAAATAAACATATGAAAAAATGTTTATCACTGGTCATTTGAGAGATGCAAATGAAAACAATGCTGAGTTTCCACTTCACTCCAGAAAGAATGGCTGCTATCAAGAAATCAACCAATAACAAATGCTGGTGGGGCTTTGGAAAAAGGAACCCTTCTTCACTGCTGGTGAGAGTGTAGACTGGTGCAACCACTGTGCAAATCATTATGTAAACCTCAAAAACTAGGATTAGAGCTCCCATTTGACTCAGCTATTCCCCTGCTGAGTATCTTCCCAAGAGCATTAAAAGCATCATACCAAAGCAATATATGTGCACCCATGTTTATAGCAGCACAGTTTGTAATAGCTAAATCTTGGAAACAACCCAAATGCTCATCAACTGGTGACTGGATAAAGATGTGGGTTTTTTTAATACAGTGGAGTATTACTCAGCTGTAAAGAATGAGAAACTAGAGCTAAATGGATGGACATTGAGGCCATACTCTTAAGTGAAATAAATAGGACGCACGTGTAAATACTGAATCATTTCTCTGGTGTGAAAAACTGATGGTGTAAATGAGGACCAAAATTTATATTAGATAATGTGAAATAGGAAGAAAAAGTCCAAAGGGGAAGTGAGAGGGCTAGGGGAAAGAGGAGGGGAAGAGGGGGGGAGAAAGGAAATAAGGGAAAGGAAAAAAATACGAGAAAAGGAAAAAATGGAAGCAAAGTCATTGTAAATAGGGAGGGCAGGGAAATGGGGAAAAAATAAGAACCAAGATATATTATGTAAAGGTACAAATTCCCAATGCTGAATGCCATTGTACTGTATACCTAAAATGTACCAATAAACTTAATGAATGAAAGTTGGGCTTTTTGAGGGTTTTTTGGTACTAGTGATTGAACTCGTGTCCTTGTGCTTGTGGGGCAGGCGGTGGAACCACTGAGCTAAATCCCCGGCCCAAATGAAACTTTTAATAAATAAATAAATAAATACTTATTCTTATTTTGAGAACTTCTCTCCTAGTTCCAATGTGAACTCTTACTTCCCTCCACGGGCTTTGTGCTGTCAAATCTGTGCAATCATTGTATGTCTTTTGGCCTGAAGAAATAGGGCCCTCTCGGGTCAGTCCATGGGCCTGTTCAATAGCTTAGATTATGTAGTATCCACATTTTCTCATTCTCCTTCCTCTACACCAGCTCCACAGGGGAAGTAAGTGCAGTATGAGTATTGCCTGTAGTCTGGAAGTTACTACACTGGGTGATGAACAGATACCCTGAACTAGACTTTCAGAATTCTTAGGAATTTGGAAGGACTGAGAAGACTTCAATAATATAGCTCACAGAAATAATAGTGGAAAGCATGTTAAAGCCTACTGCGATAACTTCTGTGCTTTGTATAACTTCAGAGACAGATATTGATGTACATATTTTACCAATAGGGAAACAGCCACAAAGAGGTTAAGTAGGGAATGCAGCCAATAATGACAAAGCTAAAGTCTGAATCTCAACTGCTTTCACAAGAAGAAGAGGAAAAAGAAGGTTGAGGAGGAGGAGGAAGGGAAAGAGGAGAAAGAGGAAGGGAGGGGGAAGGGACAAAAGAGGAATAGGAGGAGGAAGAAGAGGAACAGGAATGGAAAAAGGAGAGGAGGAGAAGGAGGAGGAGGCAGAACAGGAGAAGGATGAAGAGGAGGAGGAAAAGGAGGAGGAAAAATCTGTTAAAAATAAGTAGGTCACCAAATTTAATACAAATTATTGGGTTTGTCTTCTTTCCCACTACGCTTTCAGGCAAACACCTACTAAATAAAACACAAATTTAGAACATTCTTGTTCCATGAAAACCTACAACTTACCAAACGAATTTAATAAAATCACAGGACATATAAACATACTTCAGTTTAAAGTAAATGAAGAAATCTTGTCATTTAAGAGTGATTTTTTTTGGTTTTTTCATTCCCAAATCTCTATTCTTATCTAAATGTTTGAAATTGTATATTATGTTTCAGTTTTTGTGTGTGGCTTAGGAATTGCTTTCCCAGAAGACTTTAAATTGGTTGGATTTTCCCTGGCTCGGGGCTGGGCTACAGAGAATGCGGACCGTGCCCACCTGTGCCTCTTAGCCTGGGGCTTTGCCTTGTGGTTAGTTGAGTGTAAATACTTGCGTATGTTTAGTGGAAAAGTGGCAGCTGGATGTGCCTGGTCCACTCAAGGGTCACTGTAGCTGCACATCCCACACTGGGCTGCGAGTGGGAAGATCTATGTCCTTGGGAAGGGTGTTTCCATCCTATTCTGCCTCCCTTGCTCCGGAGCAGGGATGGCATTGGAGTTGCCTGTGTGTCTCCAGTGCCTGGCACTATGGCTGGCCCCACGTGGAGGTGACCAAGCCTCCTATGAGACACAGTGCAAGGAATCAACCCACAAGTCAAGATGCATTTGGCCTGTTCAGGGGCCCAAGTCAAGATTGCAGTGGGAAACTAGAGCCACCAGGTACACAGTGATTTTTTTTTGAAGAAAAACATTCCATGTGGGTCTTTTAAGTCTGGACTTCATTAGTTAAAAAGAAAAAGGACACAGAATGATAATGTAGACAGTCACAGTCCTTACACATTTGTCAGTTGTGTCTCCCCACAGGTTACACAGCCCCCCTAAGCATGGTTTCAGTAAGGTCTCAAGCCTCCTGTTGCATTATTGGTGAGATCTCACAGAGTGGGGTTTGGAGGGATCTTCTTTGCCTCCTGGCTCCTCTTCTTTTTCCCTATTGTTGATGTCTTCCTGACTTGCTGATTCATACCCTGCATTGGTTGCATGACTACTGCTCTGGTATTCGTTTCTTAATCAATTATAAAGTGGTCAAGAATTTAGCCTTTCCACCCAGATTCTTTATTTTGCATCTACTCAGGGCCTGAGTCAGAACTTCCCATGAGGTAGGGACTTTGCTTCCAGGCATTCTCATCAGTGTGTTGGTGGCCTGCAAAGAACACACTGAGAGACATTGATATCCCTAACTTATAACTACAATTATTTACACAGTGACAAAAGTCAGTCCTCTCCTCGCACATGTCCTCTGAGGAAACTTTCAACCACAGCTGACTTTACCTGGGAAAACCCCTTTTCCATGTCACTCAGTTTGTACTCTATACTGTGGAAGAGTTGTGGTAGTATTTGTTTGCTCAGGGTACCATAGAAAGTACCACACCCTGGGTGGTGTAAGCAACAGAAATTTACTTCTAATGGCTCTGGAGGCTGAGAAGTCCAAGATGAAAGTGCTGGTAGCTAGCTTCCTTGTGAGGACCAGCTTGTTGGCTTGGAGTTGTCACCTTCACACTGTGTCTTCAGGTGGCTGAGGCAGAGAGAGTGAACTCTCCAGTGTTTCTTCATAGGGGGACACAAATCCTGTCATATCAACTCTATTCCATGACTTCATTTAACCTCAATCACCCTGTCTCAGTTACTTTCTCATTGGTAAGACAAAGCACACAACACTCAAGGTTAAAGGAGGAAAGGCTTATTTTAGCTCACAGTTTGCAGAGGTTTCTGTCTATAGTTGGCTGTCTTCAAGGCACAGTGGCTTGGCAGAGGCGCATCACAGAGGAGAACCAGTCCATGGCATGGCAGACAGGAGGCAGTGAAGCAGCAGCAGCAGGCTTCCCTTTCCCTTTGATTCAATACAGGCTATAAACCTATTGTTTGGTGCCATCCACACCTAGAGTGGGGCTTCTGTTTTCAGTAAATCCATTTAGCCATACCCACCATTATGCTAAACCAATTAGTGGACTAATCCAGTATCACATACCCATGATCCAACCACCTCCCAAAACTCTCACTCATGAATGCATGAGACTTTGGGGGAAAATCTAGATACAAGCCATAACACAACCCCTAAAGACCCTAGCTCCAAATAGAGTCACTCTGAGGGTTGTGGCTTCAGCATTGAATTTTGGGAAGATCCAATTCAGTCAACAGCAGTAGAACTCTGAATTTTGGTGGAAATAGAACCTTCATATTTTGAAGTTTTATGACAAAGATTTCCCTTAGTACAGAAAAACAAAACCAAACTTTAATTTTATTGAAACAACCTGAGAGTAGTCAGAGAGAAACCTAACTGTGGGTTGGAAATAAATTCAAACAAGGTACTAAATATAAAACTTCTCCTCTTCCTCAGTTTCTATCTCAACTTATGGTGCTTATTTATTTGCTATTTAAAGTCATTCTAGGTGAAAAGAATTAAAATTTTAAATTATTAGCATGAATTGTAGCAATCATCTTTATGTTGTACAGTGCCAATTTTAAAAGAAAACATATGAGCATTGAACTGATGTAGATGCATGGCTTGCACAGATGTATATCTCTCATTCTTACCAGAATAACAGAAATACTGCATAAAACTCATTTGGCTTCTTAAATTGTGCTTCTTAAATTGTGCTTCTTGACAAGAAATACTGCATAAAACTCATTTGGCTTCTTAAATTGTGCTTCTTGACAAGTGTACATTCTATCAACACTTTTTACACTTCAGTTATTGATGAGGAAGGAAAGATTGAAAGGAAAAAGGAGTGATGGGTGGCCCTATTCCTTCCTGTCCTTCGATGCCATGATTTTCTGTATTAGTGGTTGGCTGATATAGTAGAGCCACCTTGTCCCTGAGAATACACTCCAACACATCCCATCCCATGGATTCTTGACAACATAATCAATATATATATACATATATACATACATATATACATATATATATATATATCAGCCTATCCTTCTCTTCCCTTACCTGCCATCACTATTCACTTGCTGGGTGGCTACTCTGTAAGGTGCGTAAGGCAAGGATAGGATGATTTGGGCTGGCATTTTTGGTCTCTAGTTTTCAAGGCTGATTATTTTCCAGCTAGGTCTTATTTAGGGAAACCCGGCATATACTATGTTCTTGACTAAGCATATATATCCATGATACAGTTTAATTTATAAATTAGGCACAGTGAGATATTAACAACAATAACCAATAATAAAATAGAACAATTATAACTATACAACAGGAAGCATAATAAGGAAAATTATTTAAATCTTTAGACTTGCTTATGGAATTTTCCACTTACTAATATCTTTGGACTGTTGTTGACTACAGATAACTGAAACTTTGGAAATTGAAATCATGAATAATGGTGGGGTGATTGTCCAAGGCAATAACATAAGCAAGAAAGGATCTGATAGGGATCCTGGGTTATTTCTTAAAACACTGCTCTCTCCTTTCTAGGTTTGGAGCAAGTTCTGGTTCAAACAAAAAGCTGACTGTGGGGCTGCAGTCCCCATGCCCAGCTCACTCTTTGTAGAGGTGGCATTCTGTCCTTGTATGCACTGGGATCTCGCTGACTGTGGGGACCCAGAAGTCTGAGCCCGGGGATCTCAAAGCACTATAGGAAAATGGGGTAGAAATTAAAGGTTGGGGAAAGACTTATTTATTGTATCTCTACTCCCTGGTGCATGTTCTGCTGTCCCCCTCAGACTTCATTTCCTAAACACAATTCAAAAATGAAGTTATTAAGAATTTAAAGATGGCACCATCAAACTGTGAGTATGAGACCCTGCGTGACTGCACAAGTGACCCATGTCTGAAGTTGGCCTTGGCAAAGCCATAGAAGTAGAAAAGTCCAGTTTCAGTGTAGGGACAGTTGACGAATATTGTTCATCTTGAGCATCAGGCACAAGACAAAAAATAATTATAGGAAAAAAATTGGAACCAGACCCCAGAGAGCTTTGGATGCCAAAGCCAGGAATTGGACTTTGCTTTGTATGTAACATTTTCAAGTTGTTTTTCCTATATGTAGTGATGAGAGTGAAGGTTTTGGGTAGAAGGGCAAGTGACATGCTCTGCAGGGAGCTTCAGGCAGCACCTTATAATGTGGCCCCAGAAGGCAATGTTGATGAATGTAGGAAGACCGACCACGAGGTCACTATCGCAGCACACATGGGGACTGGAATTCAGGCTGTGCCTGGGAGTAAGGAGAGGGCCTTGGACACACTTTGAAATCCAATTTAGAGGAGTTCTTTCTACACTGCTTGTCTGGTTTTGTTTTCAAACTTAAAAGTTTATTTTAAAAATAAAGCCTTTTTTCCCATTGGATTTCTGAAGTTTCACATGTCTGCAAAAAAATTACTCGGGTTTTAGAAATTTACTTTGGAACCTTAAGGCTGTCAATCAACTTATAAGGTAGACCCAGAGTCCTCCAGACTCTCCCAAAAAGCCTTCCTAACATCCTCATGCCTGGTGATTATATTAGAAAGCCACACTTTGTGCAAGTGAGATTAAATGTTTTCCACTGTAAATAAACTCCTTTTGTCTGTTTTAGACCATATGGAAATGATATAGTGAGGGTAAAACAAATGTCTAACTGAAAACGTCCTTTTTGGGATTAAAGGATTAAGCTCTACCTTCAACTGGTTTTATCCAACTTCTGGAGGGTGGGGAGGCTTCAGAGAGGGATCTGAGGCTGCCCGTGGAGGCAGAGGTTTGCTCTAGAGAGCTAGATGTACTCTGGGAGAAGAAATGTACCACAGCCCCATCTAAATCCCAGTGCTAGACAAGGTGAAGCCACATCTGCATGTATTTAGTGCAGCAATGAGATAGGTTCAGGGGAAGGCTAGGCAGGGTTTCCTAGTTCACACCTTGTTAGGGACATTTTCCCTATGGTGGGTGGGTGTGAACTAGGGTAGTGAGAAGTCCCCAAATGCTGCACCTGGTTCCATCCTCCAATTGCAGAACATGTGCCAAGGCCCATGCACCAGATACTTTCCAACACAAGTGGATTTATTATTTGGACAGAAGCAAATATTTTACCTTGGTTTGGAGGAGAGATTTTAAATGATTTCATCTAAGTCTTCAAGCAAGGCCAACTAGGCTGACAAAAGGTCTGACAACACTTCTCATATCAAATTCTGGCTCAAAACAGGCTGCACATGTCTCAGTACCTTTGTCTCTGCTGCCCTGGATTATAGGCTGCATCCTCTTCCTGCTGTGTTCAAGGACAGTCTGCCAGGTCTGAGTTCTCCTTGCATGAGGCATGACCTCAAGTTGTCCCACTGCTACCAGTCCTTTCCTTGGAGGGAGACATTTTGTGGCAGGATTGTTGAGCTCTCTAACAGCAACCAAACATGCTAGCTTTGCACAAGTCATGGCAATGGTGAGAAGTGAGGGTATCTGGGATGAGATGACAGCACGTTCAGGGTAGGGCAGTGGAGTGACTTACAGGACCTTGAAGTCCCCAGGGCTGGCAACGTGCATTAGACTATCTCATCTTGGTGTGAAACAGGGTTTCCTGACAAGCAGCAACTTCATCCCCCAAGGGACCTTTAATGATATATGGTGTGTGGCGGGGGGGGGGGGGGGAGATACTGAGAGTTAAATCCAAGGCCTTCACAGTGAGCTGTGTTCCTACCCTTATTTTATTTTTTTGAGACAAGACCACACTAAGTCACCAAATTACCCAGGCTGGGCTCACACTTTTGATCATCCTGCCTCAGCCTTCCAGAATGCTGGGATTGTAGGAATTGGCCACCACACCTGGCTCTGGAGATATTTTTGATTGTCAAGACTTGGAGTGAGGGTGAGGTGCTGCTGATATCTAGTGGGTAGAGGACAAAGGTACTGCTAAACATACTACAAATGCACAGGTCAATCCTACAACTAAGATGGATCCAACTCTAAATGTTTATGATGCCAAGATTGAGAAACTCTGGTATAAAATAACTACAAGGTGAAGGATATCATTACAGCTGGGAATATTCTGACCTTGGCATTAAATTCTAAAAGCTGCCCTGCCTTGAGAAGGTGATGTTCCAGATGATGAGAAGGAAACTGGCCTCCAGAGGACTGAAGGCCCTTCAGGGACCCTGTGCCCTCATGGGGGAACTCATCTTCAACTGACAACATGTGTCCTGGTAGCAGACATCTGCTGCTTTGCTCCCTAATACCTGTCTTTTCCATTCGGGAGCAACACATTGATTTGCTTTAGGAGTCATGCTACTTTAGTCATAGGACTGAGCAGGGATGACATAGATAGCAAGTGGGTGAACCTGTTCATTTCTGAGAAAATACCCTAGGTGATGCAGAACTGTTTCTTTTCTCTAACTGCTTTTAATATTTTGTTTTTGTGTTGGATTTCTAGAATCTTGACTATTGTATGACTAGGTGTAGATATTTTTTGATCACGGCTAGTTGAAGTTCTATATGGCTCACTTATCTTTATGTCAAATTCTTTTTCCCTGTTTGGGAACTTTTCTGCGATTACTTCTGTGAAAAGTTTATTTACGTCTTTTACTTCTGTGAAATGTTTATGTCTTTTGCCCTATCTCCTACTTCTTCACTGGCTCCAATCAATCTCAAGTTATTCTTTTTGGCATCATCTAGTAGCTGTCGAATTGATTTGTCATGGTCCCTTGCTATTTTTAAGAAATCTTTGTTTTTGTATTTGTTAACCACAACACCATCTTCTATATCTGAAATTCTGTCCTCACATTCACTTATTCTGCTGTGGAAATTTTCAATGGAATTTTTAATTTCTTAAATATCTGCTTGGATGTGTTTTATGCTTTCTAATTCTTTCCTATGCTGGGTATTCATGGTTTCCATCATTTTCCTCAGCTCCTCTATTTTTTTTGGGGGGGGGACGGTGTCTGCATCTGCTCTAGAATTATTAATCATGTCTTTCATTATGGTCACCATCTCTGTTGTCATCTGATAAACTATTTCTGATTTCATGTTTTCCAGATCCTCTTTCATTGCCAGTTCAGGGGGTCCAGGTGGTTGAGTTTCAGATTGTTCCATCTCATTGTTCCCTGGATTTGCCTTGGGTGATCTGGAAGTCTGGTTTTGAGTCTTGTTTAGGTGTCTTCTCATTTCTATTTTGTTGTTGTTGATGTTTTTGGCTTAATTCCTAGATTGCTGATTGTAAATTGCTTATTGCAAGTATCTTTATTGTTAGTATTTTGAACCCTTAGGGAGTGGGTGCTCCTTGGATTGTCTTCCAGGTTTAGTTGGCCTTTGGGTTTTGAGTCTGTAGTGGCCCTTAGGTAATCTCAGTCTTGGTGTACCAGGAAGGACAGCTGACTAGAATAATCACATCACCGTGGGCAAAGTAATACTATCAGTATCAACAATAGCATCAAGCACAGCCTAGAAAATGGCAAACTGTGGTAACTATTAATCTACCACCTTTGACTGCATGAACTAGACTTGTATCAAATATATAAAAATCTAAAACCGAACAGAAATATATTTGCAGTAAATAAGCTTTTCAGTATAGTGAATTTGTCCTCTGGGGAGATTTACAAGGAGTTGGGGGTGATAGAGAAATAGAAAGAGAGGGAAAGATTAGAGGTAAGGCTAGAAGACATAGGAAGAGAGTGAAAACTTTGGGAAACTGGTGAAGACAGAAGGAAAACAGAGAAGGAAGGAACAGAAACAAGAATAGAACAAACTAACGGCAATAGAAAAACTAGAAACTGTATTCATGCTCCTATAAAAATAAGAACAATTGAGAAAAAAACAGACAAAAACAGGAACAAGAAAGGCAAGAAATGAAGAAGAAGAAAAGAAAAGAAAAGAAGAAAAAATGTCCCCTTCAGGGTGTGTCTCTGTTGTCACCAGTGGACAATGTGGGTAGTGTACAGATCTGTGTTGACTGATCTCAGCGAGCCAGCTGTACTCCATTGAAGTTCAGGTTGTTTTCTGGCTGCAAGGCTGGAATTGAGCTCCCTGTCCTCCTTTGGATTTGAAATCTGCACAGTTCTACTGAAGGTTTGAGCCGCCCTTCCCCTGGAACAAGTTTGGTTTGGGTAGGAGGTGTTGACCCCAACAACTCACCAATCACTGCAGTCTGCTGCACCTTTATTGCGGTGACTTTTCTTTTCCAGTGGGCTTCAGTTCTCAACAACAAGCCTCGGAGATGCCCTCTCTCTGCTGCTCACCACTTTGCCATCTTCTTGGGCTCAGAATGATGGGTTTCTGGATCCCCATGCTGCGGTGCCGTTTGGGCAGGTTTCTGGCTGGGGCCTGTTCACCCTTGCCAATGGTGTCTGGGTAGGCCTCTGTTCTGGGCCTGTGGCCCTGTGCTGCTGGTGTCCTGGCAGGCCTCTGGTGGTGATGCAGAATTGTGGTGCTCAGCTTCCTGTCACTCTCGACAAGATACCCGAGAGATGCACCTTAAAGGAAGACAGGTTTATTTGGGCTCACAGATTTAGAGCTTTCAGTCCATGGTCACTTGCCCCTGTTGCTTTGGACCCATGGTGAGGTAGAATATGTTGGTGGAAAGCATGTCATGGAGCAAAGATATTCACTCATGGCATGCAAGAAGAGAGAGGAAAGGCCAGGGTTCTGACATCCCCTTTAAGGGCACACCCCCACTCATCTCACTTCCTTCCACCAGGCCCCACTTCCTGAGTGGTCCACCACCTCCCACCAGCACCACGAGCTGGGGCCAAGCTTTAGCCTTTAGGGGACATTTAAGATCCAGAACAAAACAAGTACCTGGATACTCAAAGCAGTTCAGACTGCTTTCCTTTTCAAAGCCTGGTAGCTTGGGGTTTTTTTTCTTGTATCTTTCCTCTGAATTTCTGCTACAGGTTGCAAGTTTGTGTCTTCATAGTTCATATATTGAAGACCTAATGTCTAAGAAGGTGGTATTAGGAAATGGGGCTTTGGGAAGCCTTTAGGGCATGAAAGTGGAGCCCTCGTGAGTGGGATTAGTGCCCTTATAGGAGACAGGGCAATCTCCTCTTTCTCTCTCTCTCTCTGTTCTTCTCCTCTTCCTTCTTCCTCTTCCCCTTCCACTTTATCCTGTTCCTCTTCCTCTTCTTCCTTTCTTTTTTCTCTTCTTCCTCTCCCTCTCCTTCCCCATCTCCTTCTTCCACTTATTGTTGTTCTTCTCTTCATCCTCTTCTTCCTCTCCTCCCCCTCCTCCTGCTTCTCTATCTTCCCCTTTTGCTCCTCCTCCCCTTCTACCTCCTCCTCCTTCCTTTTCTTCTGTCTCATATAAGGATAGAATGAGAAGGAGGTGGCCACCTGCAAATGAGAAAGTGGACCTTCACCAAACACTGAATCTTTCAGTACCTTGACCTTGTACTGTCCAGGCTCCAGAACTTTGAGAAATAAATGCTTGCTCTTTAAGTTACCTTGTGCAAACAGAACTGATTAGGACTTCTTTCTTATTTGTTCATTAGTTTCAGTTAATAAGAGTTGGTTGCACACGAAGAGCTCAGATGCCTCCTGCTTATAGTCCCAATGCCCAGGAGACAAGAGTTTGAATGACACTAGGCTGTGGGCCACATCAAGATAGGTGTCAAAATGACAAAGGAGGGAGTTGAGAACTCTCTAACCCAGGCCCCACCCATTAGGCTGAATTGTTTGGATGCAAAGAAGAGCATAATCACATTGTCTAAGCCTCCAGGAGTCTTGAAGCACTTGGTCTCATGGACAAGTAAATCCACTAAAAATGCTCACTGGAAAGACCACAGGATCCGAAGAAGAAACCTGACAAAGTGAGAATGGCACGGAGAAACACAACCTGAAATAGCTTGGCTATTTCTCCTCCTGTGCTCTGGGCAGCCATTGCAGTTAAATGTGCCAGAAGCCATGACTATAGAAGGCAGAAGATGAGACCTATGTATGAGCTGCTGACTAAGAGGCACTCCACAGAGAAGCCTCCTAAACTGAATGACAACATTATGAAATGTATTGACTTCATTATATTTTGTCCTTTACTTTTTAAATTACAAAAGAAATGTCTTAGTACAAAAACAGCAGTGCAGATCTTCTCCTCTCCTCTCCTGTCTAACTCTCTAGAACAATATCCATTATGAAGAGGTTGGTCTATACTATATTATCTATCACTCCAGACATCTTTCTGCCTAACTAAACTTGCAGTTTGTTGCTTCTCTTGTGAACCATAAAATCGAGGTCGCACTATACATATTCTTCAGCACATTTATTTTTTCATAGTGTACCTTGAACATCCTTCTGTAAGTACATATGCATCTTATTTTATCACTTTTTAAAATTTGTACTATATACTATATTTTCTCAGCATTACTGCTTAATTTCTGAATCACTCATAAAAATTGATTAAAAAAATAATGGTGATTCCAGGACCACCTCTGGCTAGTCTGTGTTTTTGCTCTAGGTGAGGGTTCCCTGGCCTGCTGCGGGTGATAGGGGATTGCTGTTGTTACAAAACAGCAAAACTATGTAGCTAGTATTTCCTCCAACCATTGGGCTCCAGGACAAGAAGGCCCTGGGTGGGCTGCTTAGCAAGGAAAGGTAGAACATCCTGGAAACGCATTCCTAGACCAGACACCACAGGGCAGCCAGTTTCTCCCACGCATCCCCTCCCCCAAGCCTGCAATCAGCAGTAATTTCAGAGAAATAAAGCAAATGGATTGCCACATTCCTACACGTCCATTGCACTTGACTATTCTTCACAGGAGCTGCACAGGACCGAATGTTTGGAAAGGAAATTGGCTGGCCATGGTATCTTTTTCTTTCTTCCTTCCTTTTTTAAAAAAATCTTATTCTGCTGCAGCTGCAAAATAGGAGGAAAAAAAATCCAACCTCCCACTAATCAAAGCCCTTCTTGGAAAAAATTTCCAAGTATTTATTTATTTATTTATTTATTTATTGAGAAGCTTTTGCACATTCCACATTTGTGCTTATGCATGCTGAGGCCTCTTGCTAATCCACTGAGACCTTTAGAAACATTTTTTTTAAAAAGTTAAACATTAAGAGATGTGTTTTCTTGCAAATAAGTAGGTCCTTTGAATCAGGATTAACTTTTGCATTCTTTGGCTTCTGAGGCTCTGTAGCCCCGACTGCTTTCTTAGCAGTCACAGTCACTCCTGTGTGGCCAGCAGTGCAACGCTGGTACAAGGCGCTTTCCAAACCTGGCCTTGCGTGTGGGGTTAGCATGTGTAACCCTGGCCTTTGCTTCAGTAGGTGTAATTGCTTCTAGCAACTACTACTAGCACCACGTTACTGAGTAACTTCATCTGTCTGCTTAGGATGGTGCCACAGGGTGTTGGGTCCTCCTGCATCTCCCTGATTGTCCTCTAGCCCCACATGCCACCTTCAGGGGACACTGGACAGACATGAAGTCACTCACATTGTCACAACATTGAGCCTCCTCTGCCTACCACCAGGCCAAGTTCTCACCTTTCCTGGCCCAGATCAAGGGACATATTTGTTCTGAAATTTTTCTTACCCATTTTTCCCTCTTGCTCTTCCTAGGAAAAATGAGGCCTCCAAAATTAGGTGGCATCGGTTCATAGTATTATACAGCATAGTTCTGGTCATCAGTAATAGCATTATTGTTATAACAAAAGTAACTATCTTTAGGTACTCTTTCACTGCTAGACACTGGGCTAAGGCTTTATCATTTAAATGTCATTTGAGTTTTTATGAAGGAGAAAACTAATGTTGGGTGACATGAAATTGTCCAAATGCCCAAGTGCATGGCAGAGTCTGGCACTACCCCAGCTAGTGACCTTCACCCTGTGCCATGCAGCTCACCTGTGCCCCTGCCTCATTTATACAGAAATGTTCAGTGCGATGCTTAGTGGGGGAGCTGCTGGATCTGCCTTACACATTTACCTAGACAGAAGGAAAATGAGCTCAGAAACAGAGGTTGCTGCCTTAGCAGCCCTGGGAGCCCATACTAGGACGCTGCAGCCGCACTCCAGAAATGCTTGACTGTTCTCTAGGGTGGGAGAAGGACTGGGTAGAGAAAAGCACACTTAAGAAAAGCCCTGGGTGAGAAGTGTAGGGATGGCACCCTGAGCTGCATTCCCCACCACTCCCTTTGGCAGGGCCCACAGACCATGTGTCTAAATATTTAAGAGTTATAAATCAAACCAACACACTGTTGAACAAAATATGTTCTATTCTCCCACCTTGACAAATCTAACCCCACAGCAATGTGGAAGGCCAGGCTGTAATTTACAGTTCTCAGGTCTGAGCTTTCTCCACTGGAATGAAATGGTGCAGGGAGAGGAGGCCCTGGCAGAGGCCATCTGTGGACATGGGGGTAGCACCATCAGAAAAGAGTGCTGGTGCACCGAAAGTGAAGCCCAAAGTGGGTGGGGTCTTTGCTCTGTTAGCAGGGATGAGGCAGAGGGGAGCCAGAGCCAGGCCTGTGACAGCAGCAGCTCTGAGCAGGGCCTTCTCTTACCCCTAACCCCACCATTGTACTAAAGCAATGAATGCTGATGATAAAGAAGGAGCATTGGTGATTCATAGCAGAAGCCAAAGACTGGGCCTGTCTCTCTCATCACTGTAGATCCTCTCTGTAGCTCACACTCAAAACAGCCTGACACACATTAAGCACTCAACAGATCATGATGGGATTGCCGTCACGAGAGCCAAGGTGAAGTTCAAATCACCAGTTGTCAGGCTCTTGTTATGGTTAAATCAACAATGCTCACCAAAGCCTCATATGCTCAAAGTCATGGCTTTTGGAAGGTGATTAGATCTTGTTAGAAGTGGATCATTGGGGGCAGGAGTTGAAAGTGTGCATCTCCCTTCCTGGCTCCTCCTTTCTCTCTCTGATTCCCAACCGCCATGAGGTGAGCAGCTTTCCTCCACCCAGGCCCTTCCCCCCATGTAGTTTCTATGTTTAAGCCTGATGAACATGGATTGAAACTTCTGAAACTTTGAGCCAAAATAAATCTCTCCTGCTTTATCTTGTGGGTGTCAGGTATTGTGTCCCAGCAATGAGAAGGTGACCAACACAAACACCAAAGTCCCTGCATACTTTGGATGCTTTCTGAAGTAAACTGGGAGTCAAGTAGCTACTGATTCTTTCCCATTTTGTCAATCAAGGTTCAATACCTACCAACATCCCGCCCCCCTGGGGGATATTGTCAAAATACTAAAGTATGTACTTTTAGTATTAGCAAATACTAAAAATAAATGTTTTTTGTTCAAAATATCTGCATTTTATGTATTAATTATATTGAAACATTGAAAGAAAAGTTGCCTGCTTTAGGAAAGTTAACAAGTTCCTATTAACTTTAACCAGAGGAACTTGAAATTTGAGCACAAAAGTTTCTGATGTTCACCTGGAAGGGGGTTGAAGGAATTATGTGTGAATTCCTTCAGGTCTGAACAGCCACCACTACCCCACTGTTTCCTTCCAAGCAGGGTTTTCCTTGAGTACCAGGTCTCCTATTTCATTTGGGGAGCTTTATTTTGTGCTCTGATTTCTGAGAGTAGTTGCCCATTTCTGTGGATGCAACAATGAAGGGCAGCCCATGTGGGGTCCATTCTTGTCATGACAGCCTTCTTCCCTGTACCACTTAGGGGGCTCCTCTGTTCCTTTTAAAGTCACCATAATGGGCTTGGATGTAGCCCACTGATAGAGCACTTGCCTAGCATATGTGAGAGCCTGGGCTCAAACTCTATCTCCATACACAAAAAAGAATAGAAAATAATAATAATGATAATAGTCATCATAACTTACTCTGTGTGCTTAGAAATGCATTCCCTTGGATAATGAATTACAATTTTGATTGAGTTTCAACAAAATACTTGGCTAAAAATACATAAAAGACTTTATTTGGGGGCATGCCATACCCCGATTTAATTTTCCACATTGTTTATTCCAAGATCAGAACAAACATCTTTAGTGTTTTCCATTTCCTAACCTTTCTTTGCCAAGGTTCATTTAAAATAGTTAAGGCTTTGGTGAATGACAACATGGTAACCCCACTGTTTGGGAGGTGGAGAAGGAAGTGTGATGTAAGGTTAAATGATGGACGACAGGGAACCCCTTTTCTTGACACCAATTCTAAATTTGCAAGAAACTTGAACCCGAGAGTGCTTGATTCTTCTGCCATTTCATGACTGAGGATGTTACAGTCATGAAAGAAGTCTTTGAAATGTTAAATAGGATGCTTGTGGTTTCAAAACATTTTCTTCTTTTCTAGTGCACTTTCACTCAACTGTCTTCACTGCCCCTCTCTCTTATCTGAGATGTTCTGCCAAACACACACTTTCTCCAAGGGATCCAGCACTTGCCCTGACAAAGATGGCCAACCCATGAGCAGGTCAGAGAGCTCTTGAACCCAAAGGGTCCCCCAAGTATTCTGTCCAAGACCCTTAGAACAATTTCCCACAGGTTAGATGGTTGCTGATATCAGTAGCAGCTCTTAACTCTTTGTTCAGAGATAAGTAAGAGCCAAGACAAGGAATATGCTTCATTTTCCTCTCCCTGGCCAGGAGTCTCTATCTTCTGAGGCTGCTCCCAAGACTCAGGCAGCTTTTGTATTTTTATTTTGTTCGGAGGGGGGGGCATTTTTATTGATATATGACAGTAAATTCTGTTTTTCTCAGCAGTCACTAACTTTTGATCCTTTCCACCCCACCATCCGTGACCGCCTTTCATCTTGCTGCAGGTGTGACATTCCTGATGCAGGCTTGGGAGGTATTCACCTTGAAAAGAGCCCTATGTCTCTGTGAGTCTCCAAGGAGAAATAATTTAACTTTTTTTGTTATTTGTTAACCAGGAAGTTATGTCTGGTTAGAAGCTGTCTCTTAGAACTGAGGGTTAGCCCTCAGCATGGTCCATTAGACAGGTCTTCAGGAAGTGTCTGCAGAATGAGCCAGCATAATTTTATGAAAATCAATGCCCCACTTGAGTAGCTGCACAGGTGAAAATATCTTCTCCATAATACTTTAGTAATGAAAGAGAAAGTGTGGCAAAGGCACAACCCTTTGAATGATCCAAAGGCTTTGAATAGGACAGGATGAAAAAAAGAGGTAAAGTTCTTTGAGGTGAGCTTGTGTGGAAATGGGCTAGAGCTCTAGTGCAAAATAACAGGCTGAGTTTAAAGTCCTTCTTCTTTCAAAAATTCCCTTGAAATGAAAGAAAAAAATAAAGTAAAAATGTGCTGGAAGATAGAAATTGTACCACCAGCAATTGGATTCCTAGGCAATAATGAAGGTGTACTAATGCTAATGGCAGGAGAAAAAACAGCAACAGTATCCTCAGACAGCTGTAGGAGGAGGTCCTTATGCACAGGCAGGTTAGGCACATCAGCAAGAGAGACAAGCAGGCTTGCAAAGATGGGCCTTCACCCCAGCATGCTCCTGCTCTCTTCTCATTCAGGGTAGTTGGCTGGGTCACTGGAGAAAACAGCTCTTTGATTTGTGTGTGTGCTGAGCATAGAGTAGAAGATTCAAAAAAATATCAAACAAAATCAATCATATAAACAACTTCACAGATGATCAATTTCTAAAAATCCTAAGTAAATTTATAGCAAATTTAACTGCATAGAATATTAAGAGAATAATTTATCATGACCAACTAGGTTTCATCCCAGAAATGTACTGGCAAGCTGAGCCTCCAGTACGGTATTAGTGTAAAACAGCAACAACTGATAGTTCCATAGATTTTGGACAGGCAATACTCAGGAATCAGTTATTTTTCTCAGAGCTGGAGAGCGGGTGGAAAGGAATGGTTAGAAAAAGACCTTCACTGACTGGCCAAATTTTGTTTGTCTGGCTTTCTGATTGGGTCTAAGACTCGGGGAACCCACTTAAGTCTATGCATTTACCAACTCTGTGGCCATGATGAAGCACAGAATCTCTTGGAGCCGCCCCCCCCCACACACACACACACCGGGATCAAACTCAGGACCTCATGCTTGCCAGCCAGGCACTGTGCCTCTGAACTACATCCCCAGCTCCATTGGAGGTCCTTTTTGGTTTTTTCCATCAAAACTGTATACTATACTGTATACATAAACCACACAACAGGTGCTTTGAACTGGGTTTTACTGTTGGTGGTCACACCCTGTCCCTGGATTGAAGACCTTGTCTTGCTCATCTTTGCAGACCATGTGGATTTGCACAGCATCTCACTCCATAAACACTCAGCAAATACCTCTGTGCTGAACAGCTATGGACATGGTCCTTTCCCCAGGAGCAGCCCAATGTTAGGTGAAGAGCAGGGACTCCAGAGCCCAGACAAGAAATATACTTACAGCCAAATTCTAATTCTTCCTCTTAGGAGTTATGTGACCTTTCAGGGCAATAGACGTAACTCTTTGCCTTAATATCTCCATCTAAAAAGTAGAGAAAATGAAGTAATTTTCTCATGTAGTTATTGTAAGAATTAGATGAGATAATATATTAATTTGCTTAAAATAGTTCCAGAAATATGGTAAGTGCTATTTAAGAATTTCCTAGTTCTTAATTTCAACTCTTTTACACTTTTATTTTGAAATGAGTTCCCATGTACTATTCCCTAAGCTTCCTCTAATGCCAACAATGTAATGACCATAATGTAATGATCAAACCAAGGAATGTAGCACTATTTATTGGTTAATACAAAACTATTAACCTATCCTCAATCTTATTTAAATTTCCTACTTTAAGTTTTCTTACTAACATACCCTTTTTAGGTTCACTCCAGCATCTGACATTGCATTTAGGGTCATGTGTCTTTAATCCCTTCCGACACGTAACAGTGGTCCTGACCCTCTTGTCACTTGAAGAATACTCTCACAGTATCCTTTAATTTGTATTATTCTTATGATTCCTCAGGGTTTAGGCCAAGATTATGTATATTTGGCGAAACACCACAGACTTATTTTGGGTCCTTCTGAGTGAATCATATCTAGATAAGTCTAAAACTGGTGATGCTCACTTTGATTACTTGATTAAGGTGGAATCCAAACTTTTCCACTATATTCTTTAACATTAAAATAGTTCTTTAAAATTAGTATTTTATAGGGAAGACTTTGAAACTGCATCTATCCTATTTCTTATCAAAGTCTTTCTCACTCATTTTCACAGACCTTGAGGGTTTCTCAGCAATAACTACTACTGTGGTGTTTGCCTGGGGTGATTTTTATTTCTATTAGTCCTCCTACATCTACTCATTAGAACTATACCCATAATGTTAAATGTTCTCCTTCTATTTGGTTGGATTCATGATTATTGATCTTATTTCATTATATTATTATGTAACTTGTTGGTTCAGACAATCTTGGTCATCGAGGTCTTTTCAAGATGGACCCAGTATTCCTTCAACATTCACCCCCATTTGTCAAAGGACTTACAAACTTCAGGGCACCGCAAGACGTTCCAAACTCATCTTGTCTTTTTTCCTGTTCTCGTTGTGGAATCAACCACTTTCCTAGGGAATTGCAGCTTTTAAAAAAAGGAAAGTGGCATTTAGAAACCAAGATCTGGTGCCAGGTGTGCTTTCTGCTATTGAGGTTTCATGACTTCTAGGTCTTTTCAGTGGGCAGAGTTAGGAAATACATGCACAGATGATCACATACACATTCAACTTGGTTTTAAGGAGCTAAAGCGAGAGACATTTTCTGTCCTCTTCTGAGGCCCAGATGATGGGTCACCAACTTCCTTGTCATTCTGCATGTCTGCTTATTGCTTCAGTGGGTCCCCTGGTGCAAGAGCTCTGTCTAAATGCTTAAGCAGAATTAATGCTCTTGACTGTAGGCAAAGGAAATTAAAAGGCTTTGCTCCCTCTAGTGGCCAGACTGGGTAATTGGTATCTTATGGTCCTGGCACAAGGGTTGAAGGTATGAATGAGATATTAGACTAACAAGCAATTTATTGCACATATTTACCTATAAGGTAACATATATAATCAGATGGAATTAGTATGTGACTATCCTGTAGCATGAATTACCCTAAAGAGGGTAATTTTATAACTAACGCTTGGATGGTTTACTTGAAATTATAATATAAACTACATTTTATAAAAGCATTTGCAGCTGCATTTAATAGCACATGTCTCTAATTCCAGCACTCTGAGAGGTTGAAGCAGGAGGACCTCAGCCTGGGAAAATTAGTGACCTAGTGAGACCTAGTCTCAAAATGAAAAACATTTTAAAAAGGGCTGAGGATGTAGCTTGGTACAAAGGCACGGGGCTCAATGCTCAGTACCAAAAACAAAACAAAACAAAAGTAGACATTTACACAGAACATTTTATTAAATCCTCAAACATCTTGTACGGTATATGAAGACAGATATTCATTATTACAACTTTACATCAAAGAACCAATTTCAAAGAGGTTAAATAAGTTTCTTAAGTTAATAAAACTCATTTGGAACAGTCCTGGAGCTTGAATTAGGCTTCTGCAGGAAGGAAGAGTTGGTCTGTTTTGTTACTGCTAGCCACTTGGTCTTTCTGTTAAAAAATGTAAGGCTGTGTTAAACATCTCATTGCACTTGAAAAAAATTGACAAAACGCGAATCCAGAAAAATCTGGCTCCATAATTTTAAAAAGGAAGGAAGGAAAGAATGAAACAACATCTCCCACATTTTGACTCTTGAAAATATTTTTAGCAGTTCATAAAAGTGAGAAAAAGACAATCCTAACTATCAGTGAAGTTCTTTATCAAGTTAACACCTAGTTAAAGCAGGTAATGGAAGCCTTGTAAATACAGAATCCAGACTCTCTATAAACTTGCTACCACCAGATGTGGATGGAGCAACACCGGCCTGGGAAGCTGGCCACCATAAATCCCCATATAACCACCCCAAACCACGCCATCACAGGGCTAACATAGTCTTTACTTTGCCTGAATAGAGATATCACCATAAATCCACAGCTAACTAAAAGGCTCTGCTTTCTCTCTCTCATTTACACAGATTTGAAAATAGGGGAGAGATTGATCAATACACTCATCTTTCTGCAATCATTCGAGAGCCCGTGATGGCTGTGGGGATGATGTATGCCCCACACCATGTGAATCCCTAAAAGCTTCTGTCTTCTCAAGGTTATTACAGAGGCAACCACGGGAAGCAATAAAGCTGTGTCATTTACTTAACGTGAGGGATTTAATCTTGTCTCTCCTGGTACTTCCTCTCCTCTATTTTAAAAAAATGCTGACTGGACAGTATGAGGAATAAAGAAAGGTGCCAGTTTCCAACGTTCAGGAAGTCCATTTGGTGAATTGATTCTACAAAAATAAAAATGTATCAAATATTCCCCAAATAAAAGTTAATGTTAGGGTAACTTTTGAATTGATGCCAGACTTAAGCTGCAAGATGTATCATTTTTACCCAAGCACCAAACAGGACACAAAAGAGACCCTGCCACCCTCATTCCTATGGGGCTAATAGGGTTCCAAGGACAGATGGCTGGGTTATTTGGAGAGTTGATTTGCATGAAGATCACCACAAATGTTTAAATTGCCAATGTACTGTGAAATGCAATTGCTAAATCTGGTTTTGAAAATCAAAATGGGTGAAGAGTTTTCAAGACTATTTGAAAGACAAATAAGAAAAAAACAAACCTGTGAAAACATGCATTCGACAGTCTTTGAGGTCAAGGCTGTATAGGGAATTCACAGGCTTTATAAAATCCTTTTCACTGACTTTTCCCTGTGCCTAGCTAGCCAGTGAGGGGACCAAGTGCGGCTCCTGCCTGTGTCCGGCTGGGGTCTAAGGGGGAAGCTGTGACACCCCCCCCACACCTCCCACGCACAGGTGTCTGAAGCCCGGGGGAGCCTGAGGAGGAGCGTCCCTGCCCGGATGGGTGTGGCGCCCTTTCACAGTCCACTCCAGCCTGGGCACAGTCCCAGAGTGCCACGGGGACCTGAGAAGTCTCACTTCCAGCCAGGCCCACGCAGCAGGAGCTACGGTGACCTTGGCCTCGTCCTGCTTGCCTGTTCCTTGGATGGCGGGGCAGGAGGAGGAGGAGTTGCTTCAGCACACGGCCATCTAGAGCCTGCCGACCAGGTCACGGAGAAGTCATCATCTGTGATTAAACTGTCCAAATCCACATAGCAGGGGTAGGAGCCATCCCCGGAGTAACCCGCTCTAGCACACGACTGGAAGCTTAGGGGCCTTGCTCGCCCTTCCCAGCTGCCGCCTCACTCACTATGAGCTCAGCAGCACAAAGGCTCTCTTCTCACCCACTCCGTGTGTGCTGTCCACACAGTCCGAAGCACACTGGCCAAAGTTCGCTGCTCTCAGACCTGCATGGAGTCCTGCTTCCCGGAAGTCTCTGCATTTCCTTTTCCGGTCAGAGCATGCGCACAGGAGTGGTGGATGTAGTCTTGTTCCCTTAGTGCCACGACGCCTGCAACCTACCTCCTGACGCTCTAAGCCCTCAAGGTCTGTGTCGTGCATCTTTGTAGCCCAATGCCAATCCCAGTGTTTCGGATGCAGTCAGAACTGGATAAATCTATTCTTCTGGCATGAAAGAATTAATAAGGAAGCATGAGAAATAGTTATTTTTTCACTGTGACCAGAGTGTGCACTTGGATCTAAGATGCAACTCAAGGAAGTTCTAGTCCAACCTAATGTTTCTCAAAGTACAGCTGGCAGAACATAAGCGCCTTTGGTACACTTTGTTCCATTTCCTCTCGAAGGAGAAGTGGAAAAGGATGTTCTATGGTCAGGTTAGTTCCGGACGTGCTGCACACTGCATTGCCTTTTATTGACCTATGAGTTACGTGTACTTGATGAAAAGATAGACAAGAAACCTTTTAAATGTGGGTTTCATCTGGGGTTTAGCAAACTAAAGAGAGGTATGGCAATTGTGTGTTGTTTTATCAGCAAGCCCTCAGCAAGCCCAGGAATTGCTGCAACTGGCTGACTGGAAGAAAACTGACTAGAAGAAAACTACAAAAAACAGGGGCTTTCCTTATAGCATCAGTTCTCAAAGTGTTGTTCCCTGGACAGCAGCATTGCCTGGGAATGTGTTACAAATGCAAAATCGTGGGCCCCACGCCCAGACCTGCTGCACCAGGCACTGAGGGGCAGAGGGAGGCTGAGTTAGGAGGACCAAAAGTTTGAGTCCCACCTGGGGATTTAGTGAGCTCCTGTTTCAAAATAAAAAACAAAAAGGATTGAGGATGTAACTCAGCGGTCAGAGTGCCTCTGGGCTCTATCCCTAGTGCCAAAAAAGAAAAGAGAGAGAAAGAGAGAGAGGATCAAATTATATGCTATCTGTAAGAAGCTCATTTTA